>NC_081559.1:153693594-153929017 GCF_022355385.1 Mustela nigripes
CTTTCTTTCTTTCTTTCTTTCTTTCTTTCTTTCTTTCTTTCTTTCTTTCTTTCTCTCCTTCGTTTCTCCTTTTTCTTCTCCTTTCTTATTTCTTACCTGTTCTTCCCCCACCAACTCTGCTCAAGCTTCACATTCACGGTGATACCCTCGCCCTTTGGCCTCTCTCTCTCTCAAGATTCAGATCTTTTTCATTTTACCAGGTCTCCCGGAAGGATGGACGACAATCATTCTCTCCACCTTCTCTCACGGACTTTCACGTTAGTGCTGGGGAACAATCCCAGGGAGTTAAATGTTTAAACAAACCAGCAGTCGCTTGTCAAAAAGAGGCTAAATTCTCTTTGGTTCTGCCTTAGGTTGGTTCTGCAATTAGGTTGCCTTTTAGACCCAGTAACCCGTAAATGGGATTTTTATACCTAGAATCTTCCATTTGGAAATTTCAGTCTGTTTTTCTTTTTTTAATGTACAAGAGACTTGTTTCCCATAGCATTGCTTACTGAACAAAGAAAAATAAAATTATACTAAAAATAGGTACCATAGACAAGTGTGGCCTATGAAAAATATAGGCTCTGTGGGGAAAGTTTTAAAAAACACATTCTGAGCAGAGGAAAAGCAAAGGATTGTTGACTGGGGGTCTGTAATTCTGTGGATGGTTACTAGTCAGGAAGGTGTTGCCAATTGTTCTCCCCTCTGGGATCAGGACCTGAGCTGAAGGCAGAGGCTTAACTGACTGAGCCACCCAGGCTCCCCTAGACTTCTTCTTAATGAAGAAAGTTTTTCTGTATTTCTCTGACTGTATACTACTATTCTGTTTCTCAGTTATTCTTTGATGTTCATGTAGAATGTCAATGTCTTAGGCATGGGATTAAATTATAACCAAAGAAATTATGTTTAGCATAAGGAAGAGAGCTGTAGGTTTGGAGGGTGATTTTCTGTAAAGTGGATTATCAAGGGGCGTTGTAAAATCCTCACTGTTGATTTATAAAAAGTTGGAAATGGGAGAAGCTGTTCTCTGTCTCAGATAGTATAGGCCTCTTTTTTGTAGACACAAGGAATATTTGTCTAAAAATTGTTATTAGATAATATTCTGCTTACAAAATATATCTGGAGATACAGTATATGTGGGTAAAATGAAAAGATGGCATTTTCATTTTGGACAAATATTTTCTTTGCCCAGAGCACAGTTTCATTTTCTTTAACTCTCTCTTACCTCAGCCTGGTAGTACTCTATGGTTCTTTTTTTTTTTCTTTTCTTTCTTCTTTCCTTTCTCCATGCCCCCCTCTTCCCCTCTTCCTTCCTTCCTTTGTTTTTTCTTCCTGTCATTTTAGGTACAAATGCCTCAAAGTAGAAAGATTGATTAAATGACCTTTTCTAATTCTAAGCTTTATTATTCTAATTTCTCAGTTACCACAGTAAGATGAGGACTTAACAGAAAAATCTAAGCTCATTGTCCTAATTTTCAAGGTTCTACAAAGACAGGCCTTTGACTCCATCATCTGCTGGGAAAACACTGGCTTGACTGAAGGGTAATGTATTATTAGCTCAGAAATACATGCCTTTTTAAGTCAGTCTATGAGTGGGCTCCTTTCTTTCAGACACAGTATGAAAAATCATGAGAAATCTCTACATTTGCTTTCTGATCAGAAGGCAAAGGGTGATATATGGCATAATATTAAAGTAGCACATGGTTTACCTGGATGTTTCTTATCCAAAATACTCTGTAGTACAGAAATCACTGACGAACCTGTAGGTTAAAATGTTCTGTGAATGACTCCTCAAGAAGACACAAATAAACCTGCTAATGATCACACATTTGCTCACAGAAATGCCTCCCAGATAATCATTAACCTTCCCTGTTTAGTCTTCCTTTATATTCAGGTTTATCCAATCTCAATGCCAGTTTCCCCAGACCTCAGCAAGAAAGACACAATATATGGAAAGGAGTCAGGCAAATTTAAAAAGCCTGCTGTGAGGGGCAAAGGCTCCAAAGCCAGTGCAGAGGGCACTACTTAAACCTGAATTCAGTCATCAGATATTTATCAGGCCCTACCAAGCACCAGGCCCTGGTTATAAGCCTTTCTGAAGTTTATAGGCTAAGGTAGGAGACATATCCTAATGTAAGTGCTATGCAAAAGAATTTTTTTTTTATTTTGATAAATAGTAGGAAAGAAAATTACAGAGTTTGTGAAAATTTGAAAAATATTTTTTGAGAAACCTCTCCAAGGAAAGAGAAACTTATCTGAGACTGAAGGATATATAGAAGATAACTAATGTTTTGGAAGACAAAAGTGTAGATGAGGGGCATAAAAATGTTCCAGACAGAGGATATAACTTGTGCAAAGGCCCTGAGGTAGGGGGAAGCTGAGAAAATGAAAGACCACTATGAAGAGAGTAATAAAATGAGATGAGCTAAAAAGGCTGGTGGTAGATTGTGCAGAAGGATATGTGACTAATAGATGCAGGGTGTTATGAATACTGTTTTTATCTTAACAAACACAGGGAATCTAGAGAAGTGTTTTCAGTACAGCAGTGAGAAAATGATATGTTTAAAAACACATCACTCTGGCTATGGTATAAAGAATGGATTTAGTAGGTCAAGATTGGCTGTAGAAAAATCAATGAGAAGGCTACTACAGTGGTGTAGTTGAAGATAAGGTTGGTTGTACTAGAAAGCTGACAGTAAATGTGGACAGAAGTGGAAAAATTCAAAAAGTATTTAGAAGATAATGCTTGTTTAGAAAGTAAACAAGAGACATTTAGAAACATTTTGCTTTTGGAACTGTATATGGGGGTATGGGAAAGGAAATTACCAAAAATGACTTCCAGGGACAATCAAATATCCCAGGGAATTATGTTTTAGGTCAGGGCTTACAAGCTTTTCTATAAATGTCCAGATAGTAAATATTTTAGGACTTAGGGGACATACATCTCTGTCACAACTATCCAACTTTGCTGGGCTGGAGTGCAGATAATTATAGGCAACATGTAAATGAATGGGCTTAGCTCTGTCCCAATAAAACTTTATTTACAAAAACAGGCAAGAGGCCAGATTTGGCCCTGGAGCATGGTTTGCCGATCCATTTTAGAGGACAAACCCATTTAATATCTAAGATGTTAATATATAAACACAATATTCATATCTCTAAATTCTAGAAAGATATTAGAAAAGAGATAAATCAGAGTTAAAAGTTACAAAAGGATTTCTAACTTCTCAATCCATTTTGCAATGGATTAGTGGTTTTATAAACTGAGAAAACAAAAAAATTTTTAAAGGAGTTTCAAAAATCTTGATCCTTTTAAACATTATACCCAGACTCAATGAGTTCTCATATAGTTCTAACTACACAAACTTTTGCTTACATCGATGGATTATGAGAAATATATTTAAATTTTGTTCAGTGTTTTCTGTTGAACAAAAGCAATGAGTTAGAGAAAATTACTGAAGGCAGTTTTGGTGCTTAAGACCTTACCTGATTTTTCAGACAACTAAAGCTAATATGGAACCCATGTACACTGATAACACAGGATGAAACTGAGGTTTCCATATTAATATTGTTAACTGAATTTCAGCATGAAGGTGGCCTATGTTACACTCATCTCACTCATCTCAAAGATCAGAGGCAGCAACAAATATTTGCATCATGATATTTCACTGTATCTCACTATAATAGCATTTCACTAGTTAATAACATTTCTGAGTTGTAATTGTAGAAAGAAAAATAAATTCTTCCCAAGAATTTGTGATAATCTCTTTAAAAGCTTTTACTCTTGGCAATGAGTGTTTGAGTAGATTTCAGGATCATAAACAAGAGCAAATGCCATTATGCAAATTTCAGAAAGACCCTGATACAAATATTCTTCCACTGAAAACAATTGATGTTTTTTTTAGTAATTCTACAGAATGAATAAGGAGAACTTATTAAGTAGAAGAAACTGTTTTGAAAATGCCTGTGTGGCAGTTTCAGCTGAAACCCTTATTTTATAGTATAGAGTCCAATAGGCACCTTTAGCCACATGTGGCCAGCTTCCAAACAAGATATCCAACAAAACTGGTCTAATGCCTGGGCCATAGCTTCTTAGAAAGCCTGAAAATGGAGTTCAGTTCGATGACAACATAATATCATTTTTTTACAAAGATATTTTCTAGAAATTATCTGAATTTCCCCTCATTTAATATCTCACCTGATAATATATAAATACAATGTTCATATCTCTAAATTATAGAAAGATATATTAGAAAATATAAATCAGAGTTAAAAGTTAGAAAAGGATTTCTAACTTCTCAATCAATTTTGCAAAGGATTTGTTGTTTTATAAGCTGAGAAACCAAAAAAAATTTTTAAGGTGTTTCAAAAATCTTGATCCTTTTAAACATTATGGCCAGAATCAATGAGTACTCATAGCAACTTATCTCCCAGAAAGTGTGCATGGAAACATTCTTATCTGGGGTAGCTGACCTAACAGGTGTTTTCCTTTTCAGTACGATTTTATGAAGCTATGAAATCCTCATTAAGTTTGGGTCATAAGCATCGCTCTTGGAACCCAGCTGTGTCAAATACGCAGAATGGTTTTTCTGATACTCCAATGCTCCCTAGGAAAGTAAGAACCTAAAAAAAGCCAAAAAAACAGAAAACAGAAAACCATCCAGATGCTAACTGTTTAAAACCCTGTTAAGTAGGCTAATGTGCTTTCCTTATTAAGTCATTATTAAAATGCTATTAACACTTTTCACCTGCAGCAATTTAAGTTGGACCTGATACTTAACTCTAAAATTTTCACCTCTTTTGTCCTAGCCAAGAAGTAATTAGCCCTAGTTACTAGATTAATTGATTTCTTACTTATTCTTTCAATGGCAATGTTCTTTCACTGTTCAAATTACTAGATTATCGGGACGCCTGGGTGGCTCAGTTGGTTGGACGACTGCCTTTGGCTCAGGTCATGATCCTGGAGTCCCGGGATCGAGTCCCGCATCGGACTCCCAGCTCCATGGGGAGTCTGCTTCTCTCTCTGACCTTCTCCTCGTTCATGCTCTCTCTCACGGTCTCTCTCTCAAGTAAATAAATAAAATCTTTAAAAAAAAATTACTAGATTATATATGGGGGAAGAGAATTTTAAATACTGTACGTCACAAAGTCTGCTCTTCAAGAAATTAACCAAGAAAGGGAAATATAAATTTAGAGGTAATAATGATAAATGGGTGTTTATGGTAAATAAAAATAAAAATAATAGTTAGACTATGCAACTAAAAAAAGCCAAAAGAATTCAAAGACACTGTGTTGGGTTTGGCAAGAAATGTTTCCTGGAGGGTGGAGAACTGGGCTCCTTTTTGAAGGGCGGGTAAGCTTAGGTAGGAATGGTAGTCAAGGTGGCAGGTATTTCATACAGGATGCATGACACAAGCCAATTCAGAGTCTGGAATACACATGGCAGACTTAGGGGACCATAAGGAGACCCAGAATAGGCAGGGTTTGTATGCAGATCAGTGAGGAGAGTTGAGGGTGAGTGGGTTGAATGACTCATCAGCAGAGGAATTTGGACATGTTCCATGACTTCATCCAAGAGTTTAGTAGTGGATGAGAAGAGTCAGTAAGATAGAGAAAGAAAGGTTATGAAAATAACAAAAGAAAATAATGCCACAAAATCCTAGACAGGAAAGAGTTTCAAAAATAGGAAAAGCATGACTTGCAGAATAGCACATTGACACAGATTTTGATGATTGATCAGTCCTGGGGATGATAGGGAGAAGCCTTAGTAGACTGTTGGGGGTAGAAACCAGATTGAAATAAGTTTAGGACACATGAAGTCTGACGAAGTTGAGAATATGAGTGCAAATCTGGAAGGTGTAGTGTTCAGATAGAGATGGTTGACTCCACAAATGTTTTCCCCACCCTCCTTCCCAGAGTGCCACTGAAATGACAGAAAAGATACATAAGAGAAAAAAATTACCACAGTGCTGAAAAATACTAAAACAGACTCAAAGTTATTTGGAAAGAAAATTACAGGGTTTAATGTATTACTGATACTGACAGAAAATATGTTTAAATATATTTTTTAATTTTAATGGACATCTCCCTATATATCTTTACTTATGTATCTATATCTACTGATGTAGGTCATTGCCATTTGAAGACAAAAGGCATTTGAGGTGTATAAGGGAAAGTAGATGGAATTAGATGTACTAAGCAGAATAAAACCATGGCACAAATCGGTCGTGGAATACTCCTATCTGTATGGAACCCATTTGTCCCAGTGAAGCTTCTTGGCAACTCAGATCTCAGAAGCACATGTACAAAGAGCAGGGCAGTGGCAAGGATTCATCCCAGGGAAAGATCTGCTTGTGGCACAGAACTACACAACTTTGGAGGAAACACAACCCAGTCAATGAACTAATCAACTTCCTCCTTCGATTTCTAATTCATACACAAAAAACAAAGACCACCAAACAGCCAAGAAAGACAGATAATACATAATAGAAAGCTGAAGACAATTTGGGGAAAGAGAGATATACAGAAAAGAGAACTTAAATTTTTTTTAGTAATTTCAAACATTCAAAAGATGCCAAATTCATAACTCAAAAGTAAGATTCAATAAAAGCATTCAGAAAAAATAAAGGATTTTTGGAAATTAGCGCTAAAGTTTTTTAAATGAATAAAAGGACTGAATATGTTAGTGGACATTTCTAAAGAATGTAAAGTCAAGAAAATATTTTAGTACCTAAATTAGGGTAAAAGAAATGAAAACTATAAGGAAAAACTTTTAGGAGATATGGAGGAGAATTCCACTGTGTCCAGTGTTCATAAACCAGGAGAGAAGAGCAATGAGAAAAATAAACAATCAAAAGATAGCTTTTTTAAAAGGCTGGGCTGGAAAAGATTCAAGTCTTCAGATTGAAAAGCCTATGGGTTATTTGGCAGTAAAATGAAATAAAGCAAATATATCCACTCACTCATTTTTTATCAAAAATTTTATTCAATGTTTACTATATGCCAGATACATTAGAGATACCACCATAATCAAGATAGATCAACTTCTCCCTTCATGGATATTCTATTCTAAAAAGAAGAGACAAAATTAATAAATTGACAAACAAAAATTTAACAGCAATAAAATCTCTGAACAAAGTTATATGGATAGTGAGATAAACAATGACTGAGTGAAACCATTTTATACTAGGATGTTAGCAGGGGTGTTCCAAAAGAGGTGACATTCTCTATAAAGTCTGAACAGCAAGAAAGCATTAGCCATGAAAAGATCCGGAGGAGAGCATACCAAGCAGAAGGAATATCTATGCGTGTCCTGAAGAAGTTTTTAAATACCAAGGCTTAAGAGAAGGTAGAGGAAACACATCAACTACTCTGGAGTAAGAATAATGCTGGAATCAGAACTCTCATTTGCAAAACTGTATACTAGAAAATGAATAGAGAAAATAAGTTTAAGTCTAGAATTCTATAAAAGTCCAATCCTTCCTCTTAAGTGTTTTTCAGGTACCCAGGGATGCACATTTCATTCTGAGAAGAAAGAAACTTCAGTATGTAGTTTTTCAGTGAAAAAAGATCATGAGGGAAAGGGTAACATGGGGGACATGATTAATTAAATAAATCAATAAAATATGTTACATCTAAATAACTATTGGCCATACAGCTCTGAAGCTTAATTCAGTTGCTGAGTGTTCTGACTATAGCTACAGGACAAACTGCCCCAAACTGCAGTGGTGTAAAACAACCATCACTTACTATTATTTTCTATAATAGTGATGGAGTGGACTTGGCTCAGCTAGACGCTTCTCTTTTTGGGTCTCTAATGTGGTGGTGGTCAGGTGGTGGCTGGAGGTAGCATCATTGAAATGGCTTCCTTACTCACACTTGGGAAGTTGATGCTGGCTAACAACTGGGGCCACAGCTGAGGCTGTCTGCTGGAACACTTGAAGTAGCCTCTATCTGTGGCCTGAAATTACTGAGGGGATGGTAGCTGGGTTCCAAGAGCAGTCTTTTTAAGAAACAATGAACTGGTTGGAAGCTGTGTATACAACTTGGTCTTAGAAGTTATACAGCACAATTTTACCATTTTCTATTCATTAGGAGCAAGTCAGTTACATCAAGCCAACTACAAGGGAGAGGTGTTTGACTTAGCCATGTTTTAAAGCCACCACATTGAAGAAGAAATACTTAAAAAACAAAATCACAATATAACAAAAACTTTACTAACAATCTGGCAGTGAGCAACAGAACACCAAGGACATTAGGGGTGAATTTTTCCAATTTCCCTCAAGTCATCAATTGCCCTGTATATAAATTTATCTACCTTACACCCATCAGGGTATCATTTCGTTCAATCTTAAAGTCTCCCCACACCACCTGCATCTTTGGGCCTTCTCTCTTCTGTCTTCTATGATTGGAGTCTTATCTTTCATGTATTGCTATGCTAGCTCCTTTCTTTTAGCCAATACAAGTCTCCAGTACTTCGATTCTAAAAAAAACTCCAGATCTCACATTGCTCTTGAGTTACCATTCAATCATTTGTCTCTCAGACTTATTTTATTTTGAAAATTATATTTATTTATTAGAGAGAGACTGAATGAGAGATAGCACAAGTGGAGGGGAGTAGTATAGGGAGAGGAAGAAGCAGGATCCCTGCTGAGCAGAAAGCCTGATGCAGGGCTTGATCCCAGGACCCTGGGATCATGACCTGAGCCCAAAGCAGACGTTTAACCAACTGAGCCACCCAGGCACCCCTGTCTCTCAAAATTCTTAAAAGAGTAATCCATACTGTCACCTCAACATTACTTTTCATAAATAGTTCAACTCCATTTCACTCTATTGAAATTATTTGTAACAAGGTCACCAATGACCTCATAATTGCAACCAAAGGATGTTTTCCATTGAAACAACTGAATTTGTTTGCATTTGATTCTATGGGTCTCTACTCTTCTTGACACTACATTCTCCAAGTTCTTCTATTTTTCTCTCTATGAATTTTGAAAGGATCCAGCCACATTTTGAATGCTGATGTTCTCCAAAGTTCTGTCTTTGTCCTTCAGCTTTTCTTGCATTTCATTCTCTCTCATTCACTTTCCAAATTTCAACTTATACCTACTTACTAATGATTTCCCAAGCTTCATTCCCCAGGGTGAATATCTACTTTAGGCCTCACAGTTCTGTAAAGCTGCCTATGAAACTGCTTGTTTTTTCCAATCAAAAACTAAACTTACCTTCACTTTTCTTCTTTGAAATCCAGATTATCCTTCTGAGTTTTCGTTAAATTAATGTCAGCATTGTCTCTCTGGTCCTTTTAACAAAGTTGTCATCCTTGACTCCTCTTTCCCCTTTTTACATCTACTCAACAAATAATGTGGCCTCTTTCACCCTTTCTGTATTTCAGAAACATGTCCTTTAGTCTAGTTCAGACTTTAAACATTATGTTCTGAACTCCTGAAGCAGCCTTCAAATCACCTCTCAGCTTCCAGTCTTGAGTTCCATCTTCCTCCACCTGCCATATTGGAAAATGAGCAATCATCCCACAAAAGGGCATAATGGAAACAAATGTTCTCAGGGGAAGTCTGAGTTTCTGTTCAGGTGAGACCATGGAAGTGTGCTACATCCTGGGGCTAAAGAGCACAGAAACTGTCTGGTCAGTTCAGGTGCATGTTACAGTATCTACTGGATATTTGGTCTTGAGAAAGTTCCTTTTTTTTTTTTTTAAGATTTTATTTATTTTATTTGTCAGAGAGAGAGAGAGAACACACAAGCTGAGGGAGTGGCAGGCAAAAGGAGATCACGCTCCCCGCTGAGCAAGTTCAATGGGGGACTCGATCCCAGGACCCCAGGATCATGATCTGATCTGGAGGCAACCACCTAACTGACTGAGCCACCCAGGAGTCTCCTGGGAATGTTACCTCTAACCTTTCACTCCCTTGGGTTCCTTACCCTGATATTGGAGACAGTTACCTTACCTAGCTGAAGGGAGAATTGAGTGTGATCATGCCTGAAAAATGTTTACCTATGTCTGGAAGATAAGGAGGACAGACTCATTGTGATAGTGGCCAGAGTGGTAGTAGTGGTCTCTATTTTCAGAGATGTTTTCTCTTGAAAATGATGAGATAGAGCAGTGGATGTAGACTTAGGGTTCAGAAGACCGATGCAGATTTCCTTGTGTCATATTATTCCCTTTGCTTAATGTTTTGTCCTGTCCTTCTCTGAAAATCCCAAACTACCATTCTTGGCACTTCATATCAGTAGAAAAAAGAGAGATCAGTTATTATATAACTTATATTGAGTCCAGTGGCTAAACCACTGGATTAAATTGAAGTCTTACATCAAAATTAATTCTAGTTGGAGGAGAGTTTAACTTGGGAAAAAAAAGTGAAACTATAAAAGCATTTGAAGAGCACATGGGAGGATCTAGTTTTTTCACCCCTGATTTGAGAAAGCTTTACAAAGAGGACCAAAAAGATAAAAAAATCATTTTAAAAATTGATAAGTTCAACCGAGTAAAATATTTTAAATTTTGCATGGTAAAAATATCTAAACAAAGTCAAAAGACAGATGACAAATGGGAAAATATTTGTAGCACATATGGTGAAAAGACTAATTTCTCTGTACTAAAATTGTATTAATTAAATATACTTAAAGTTGTAAAATATATTAAGTTTTTAAAAAGCAAAGACAAAACCACATATATAAGGTAGTTTTATGTATATAAAAAGAAAAAGAAGGAATGCGTTTAAATGTTTGTCCATGCATTCAATATCTGATGGGCTACACCAAAATCTGGCAAAGAGAGGAGCTTTAGGGAAGGAAATTTGAGACTTATTTTCATTGTATATCTGTTTTATTCAGAATGTTTTAACATATATATATAACATTGTCTTATCATCACAGAGCTGAAACTCTTTCTAATAAACCTTCCCCCAAATACTGAACATGAAAAAGAAAGGAAGGAGAGAAAGAAGACGAGGGAAGGAGAGAGGATGGGAGGTTGGGAGAGAGGAAGGAAAAATTCCTCTTTAATATCTGAAATCTCATAGACACTAATCTATGTCTTTTTAAAATCATTTATCATTAAAAAATCCCATCCCTTCTGTTAAAACACAAGCTGTTTAGGGAAAAAATATTTTCTGATCATTCCAGTGTGTTGTATGGTGCCAAGCATGTAATAGATGCTTTATATACACTTGGGAAATGAATGTGAATGACTATGTCATAGTCTATTTCATGTGTGGTCTTGTTGCTTCGCGAAATTTGCCTCCCGCTACTTCCTGTGCTGCTCGTATGTTGCACAGATTTTCCAGCATTTTGGAAAGTGCAAAATGAATATTGCATGGTAGCTAACATTTTCTTTCCAAAGGGGAGTTTTACACCACTGGCATTTGAGTCAGAAAAGTCCCAGAGCCCTGTCATCCTGTATAAATCCTCCTCTTTGAGAAAGACAACACCACTAAAGAGCATGACATATATAAATTTGTATATTCTTCAAGAGGGTCCCACAATATGAAAGTGGATAACCTTCCACCAAAATCATTAATATTTATATTTTGTAGTAAGCTTACTGGAAGTGATTGGTATGCACTGTGTGCAATTTGGAGCTTCATACTGCACACAATTTAGGCATAATTGATTGAGTGAATAATTCTTGGCTACCTTATCATCAAATTTATTCAACCCAGTGCTACATGTTAAATCACATCTCCAAAATGTGGTTCTGGTAATGAGAGTCCGTTAACATTCTTGAGTGGTTTTACAAATAATAAAATTGTAAACATATGAGAATAAAGACAATCTTCGGACAAGAATGGTGTGAAACTAAAACTAGGTCCACTTTGTTAAAGTCACCTAAACCCCTTCACAGGATGGGGTCTGATCATTGCGGCAACTAAAAAATCCAAGTCATTAGTTCCTTGACACCACATCTGAGAATAGCCTTGCTTGTTTACTCACCAGTTTCTCCAGATGTTTTTTTTGATCAAAGATCCATCTCCATGCTAATTCTATCCTCTTTTCCAGGAAATTGTATACAGATTTCATCCAAGAGGACAAAGGCGTTGCCACTAAATCATTTAAGTGGCAATAAGCAACATGTTTAGTCAGAAAATGTGGCCAGGGTTCCAGGAAACAGTCAAAAAAACAAAGAGGCAACCCACGGATGGGAGAAGATATTTGCAAATGACAGTACAGACAAAAGGTTGATATCCAGGATCTATAATGAACTCCTCAAACTCAACACATACAAAACAGGCAATCATATTAAAAAAATGGGCAGAAGATATGAACAGAGACTTCTCCAATGAAGACATACAAATGGTTATCAGACATATGAAAAAATGTTCATCATCACTAGCCCTCAGGGAGATTCAAATTAAAACCACATTGAGATATCGCCTTATACCACTTAGAATGGCCAAAATTAACAAGACAGGAAACAACATGTTTTGGAGGGGATGTGGAGAAAGGGGAACCCTCTTACACTGTTGGTGGGAATGAAGGTTGGTGCAGCCTCTTTGGAGAACAGTGTGGAGATTCCTCAAGAAATTAAAAATAGAGCTTCCCTATGACCCTGCAATTGCACTCCTGGGTATTTACCCCAAAGATACAGATGTAGTGAAAAGAAGGGCCATCTGTACCCCAATGTTTATAGCAGCAATGGCCATGGTCGCCAAACTATGGAAAGAACCAAGATGCCCTTCAATGGACAAATGGATAAGGAAGATGTAGTCCATATGGAGTATTATGCCTCCATCAGAAAGGATGAATACCCAACTTTTGTAGCAACACGGACGGGACTGGAAGAGATTATGCTGAGTGAAATAAGTCAAGCAGAGAGAGTCAATTATCATATGGTTTCACTTATTTGTGGAGCATAACAAATAGCATGGAGGACATGGGGAGTTAGAGAGGAGAAGGGAGTTGGGGGAAATTGGAAGGGGAGGTGAATGATGAGAGACTATGGACTCTGAAAGACAATCTGAGGGGTTTGAAGTGGCGGGGTGGTGGGAGGTTGGGGTACCAGGTGGTGGGTATTATAGAGGGCACGGATTGCATGGAGCACTGGGTGTGGTGAAAAAATAATGAATACTGTTATGCTGAAAATAAATAAATTTAATTTAATAAAAAAAGAACATTACATTATAAAGCTTTTGCAGTAATGTACTTTAAATACCACATTTGTAATATCATGTCTTTATTGTGTACCGATGATGTAAAAATACATTTCAGATCAAGTGTCATATGCGCATGCACATATACAAAAGTATCCAGCTTTGGTTCCCCAATGTTCCTAAAGTGTACTTCCTATGAGTAGAGAATGAGGTCCAGGTCAGACCATTCCCCTATCTGCGAGTGTCTGTATTTCTAAAGTCCCAAGTAAATCTCTTCCTTCTGTTATGCAATCAAAATTTTCACCACAAATGTGCAGTCCTGTCTGTATTTATTTGCCCCAATCCATCTGTGTGCATGTGAAGGTATCAGTACAAGGGCAAGCATGGTTGGAAAGGGGTAGGCTCGTATTCTGTGGTCATGTTGAAAGACAGATCAAGGCAGAAATGTGTGGAGGGCCATGACTTAAAAGTTATGGGTGTCCAGGGACATGGGACTTGCAGGCCTAACACCAAGATGGTCCTAGGCAAAATGACACAGAAGGGTTACCTCAAGGAAGTTATTTATCTTTAGAATAATGTTGTTTTCATCATTTGGTCATGCCTGGCCTATGGAGCACAAGTTGGAGATTCTGATAGAGTTGCTCTGTTCACAGTTGGACATCTCAACATCTGGGGCTCTTAGAATCTCATGTATCTCCTAGAAGAAACTTCCTGACAAGGTCTCATGTAGAAGAACCTGGAGAGAGAATGGCAGTATCCTGTAGCATCTTTGGCTGAATCCATTATTCTACTTTATTTTTCTCTGGAATGTACCAATCCTTCATTCTTTCCCTCTTCTATCCCAGATTTCACCATATCCCCAGAAGCAGAGAACACCTAGTATTGTCTCCACAACCGTTCAATCTTTTTTTTTTTTTTTTTTTAAGATTTTGTTTATTTATTTGACAGAGAGAGACACAGTGAGAGAGAGAACACAGCAGAGGGAATGGGAGAGGGAGAAGCAGGCTTCCTGTAGAGCAGCGAGCCCGATGTGGGACTCAATCCCAGGATCATGACCTGAGCTGAAGGCAGACACTTAAATACTGAGCCACCCAGGCACCCCAACACAGCTGTTCAGTCTTAAGTTACATGCTTATGTTAACCCCGGGCCTTCATAAGAATGTTCTAGATTTGTAGGTTTATTTACGTATTTTGATATATAGTATATTTGTTTTATATTTGGAAACATTTATTGATTGAATGCATGATGTTAAAAGGATCCTCACATTTTAGGGAAACTTGAAAGCTTATGGAATGAGGAGTACCTTGTATTTAACTACACATTATTATCATATTATCGTATTAGACAGGCATCATCAGCAGACCCTAAAAATGAGAGGAGAGAATTCTGTTTGGCCTGGAACAGTGTGACTAGTTCAGTATAATTTTAAAATGCAAAAAGGTACTAGAAAACCAGAAAACATGATAAATTATGGCAGCTTCATTACCTGGAGAACATTCTGGAAATGATGAGAGCTAGCATTGGTTGAGCATCCACCATGTGCCAGGCACTGGCTATCCTCTTTATTGTGGCTTTCTTGTTTCATCCTTAGCAGTCTTCAGAAATAGGCATCATCATCCTCATTTTACAAATAAGTAACATGGACTTAGAAAAGCCAAGTCATTTACTTAAATTCAAAGAGCTGGTACTGGTAGTGTCAGAATGTCCACACAGCTCTTTTCCCAAATGCACAGTCTTTACCCCTCTGCTGTCATGCCACTCAGCTCAGCGTCCTCTCTCCAATCACCCCACAAGCAGTTATGGTTATGAGGATTGGGTCTGTATAAGGCAGAGAAGATAGAGCAGGGAACAAGATAGACCTACTCTTTGAAGCTAATGCTTAGAGCAAGTAGTCCCTGTATTTGTACCCAATGGATCCTCAACCCTGAACCTTGGAAGGGAACTTTCTTCCTAGAGAAATAAAAAAATTAAAATTCTTAGTCTTTACCTTCTAAATGCAACATGGACAATTCCTTCACAATATACACTGCAACTAGCTTACTATTAATGAGTGTCTGACTGAAACTAAATTTGATTTCCTTGACCTTTGAATAAGAAGTTTTAATGGATTTATTACCCTTTAGGTCAGTGGAGGATTTTGCTGGCTTGAATGTAAAACGCAAGCAAGGGAAAAAAAATGTATCTTACTTTTAAATTGGAGAACTCAATACCCCCTCATGCATTTCAGTTTGTT
Source organism: Mustela nigripes (assembly GCF_022355385.1). Lineage (NCBI taxonomy): Eukaryota > Metazoa > Chordata > Mammalia > Carnivora > Mustelidae > Mustela > Mustela nigripes. The sequence continues at coordinate 153,708,917 of NC_081559.1, forward strand.
GAACAGGCCAGTATATAATACAATTCACCTTGTTTCTCATTTAGGCTCCACTACTTTAAAAAGTCCATGGTCCATGATGTGACTATTAACTTTAAGAATCAAGGGTGTCTTTCTCATGTAAATTATAATGCCTTCACCTAAGGCCATAATTAAATGTTGACTTGTATGCTACCATGCTTTCTTCATCCTTCCAAAATTGTACAAGGATAAGGATAAGCAACAATAAAATACTTGCATAAACACTTCATGGAAAACAAATAAATCACAGTGATCTTAGAAGACTAATCCAATAAACTAATCTGATCAAACAATTGGTCTTATAAAATCAATCACATTTGTCTTCAAACAAAAAAGTGTAGAAAAAAGTTCATAGATGAAATATTTTTTCCATAGGGACTCAACCACAGATTGATTTATGAAAATAGTCCCTAGGAGGAAGACTAACTTCATTCTTAAAGAATTTCCACTAAAAAACAAAAATAAAAACAAAAACAAAAACTAAGAATGGCAATCCTGTTTTCCTTTTGTACTAGTTAAGCAACTGGCTGGATATAAGTAAATGTTTCTGAAACAGAGTTTGCAGTCATGCAAACCCTTTGTCCCTCGTGTGCACATGGAACATGACAATAATCGCTATCACCCAGAAAGCCTGGGCCAGAGTATTTTAAAAAGTAATTCCTGCTCTGAAGCTCAGACTGCAGTTTCCATAGAACAGTAATGAGGCTGTCATCACCAGATGATGATGATAATGATTTATTTATTTTGTTGGTGGAGGTGCTGGGGATTGAAACTGGGTCCTCATACTATTATCATTCATTTTTTAAAAAGATTTTACTTATTTTATTTGAGAGAGAGCACACACATGCATGAGTGGGGGGGAGGGGCAATGGGCGAGGGGAAGAGAGGAGAGAATCCAAAGCAGGCTCCTTGCTCAGCTGAACTTGATCCACTACCTTGAGGTCATGACCTGAGCAGAAACCAAGAGTTGGGTGTTCAACCACCTGGGTCACCCAGGTGCCCCTACTATTATTCATTTTTAATAAGGCAGGAAAAATCATCTTTTTTCCAATTTCTCATTGTGAAGGTGTTGCTTCATTAATTACCGTATCTCATATATTCTGTATGACTAAACAGCCAAACAGCCAGCCAAAGCAATCTAGTGGAGCATTTGTTTTACAACTGGGAGAGATGCTGAAGATACCAGCTTTTGAAAGTCTCTCTGTACACCAAGACACCTAGCACATCAAAGGAATGCTAAAGAATAGTTGTATTTGTTTTTAGTCCATTGAATTTCAAAAAACCAATCATTTAGAGTCATAGACTACGTGGATCCTCAGAGTGCATGAACTCTGAGACATTCATAATGTTTTAGTAGGACAATGGATCCCTACTTCAAATGCAACCTGATGGGGACCCCCACTATTTAAGATGGTCACTAGATAAATCAGTTTTATAAGTTCAGAGTGAACCATCTACACATTATTAGTTTCCATCAATGTGGTACAACACGGAAGTATTATATATATATATATATATATATATATATATATATATGTGTGTGTGTGTGTATATGTATATTTCTTTATTATAGTTTTTAAAATATATTTTGAAAGAAAACCAGAGTCACACCCCCTGAACAGTTTTGTAGTGTGTGACGGTTCCTTAAAATAGAAAAATCCTAATGCTGGGCTCCTGGGTGGCTCAGTCAGTCAAGCAACTCTTGATTTCGGCTCAGCTCATGAACGTTGTGATATCTGGGTATGAAATTGAGTCCCCACATGGGACTGAGTGGAGCTCTGAGTGTGGAGTCTACTTAGGGAATCTCTCTTTCCTTTCTCTGCCTCTCTACACCCCTACCATTCTCCCCCCATTCACCCCTGCTTGCACTCTCGCTCTAAAGAAAGAAAGAAAGAAAGAAAGAAAGAAAGAAAGACAGACAAAGGAAAACACTAATGTAGCTTTCCCATCCCATTTTGAAGACAGGAAAATGAGACCAAGAGGTTGAAAAGTTATTGCTCAAGAGTATAAAATGGCAAAACCAAACTCAAATCCTGGTCTCCTGAATCATATTAAAAGAAGAATGGTTTTCTTTGCACACATCATGCACTCACTTTGTGCAAGATGTTTAACTCAGTACTTATAAAAATTGTATGAGAAATTAATGCATTAACTACCACTTTTGGAAAAGCTGGAATTTAGAACAGTTAAGTTATTGACCACATTTACAGGACAAATAAAGTTCAGAGCTTTCATTGATTTCAGTTTGGCCAGAAGCCGTGTGCAAGTTCACGTCACAGGGACATGCCACATCTCTTATACTTGAATACATGATCTAAAGGGTCAGATTTGGGGGTAGGGTGAATCTAAGGCTGGAAACTCTCGGTTTCTACCCCTGGATCCTCTTTCACGTGTTTTCAGCTAGATAGATCCACGAAGCGCTATCCTGAGACTGGTCCTGCCTCTCAAATTCTACATTGCTCACATTGGACTTCCCTAGATACTCAAAGTTCCTATATAGGAGCCAGCCCTGCCTCTGCCTCTGCCTCTCAAAGAAGATGGATTTTTTTCTAAATAAAAAAATAAAAGGCTGCAGATTGAGACAGAATTAGGTCAATTTATACCATAGCATCATAGGCAACAATAAGGAGAAAATGTGTCTGAGTCGAAATAGAAACAATTGAAAGGGAAGGACTTTGCCGTTTTCCTTTTGTGCCGAAACCTTCTGAGCATGTTTAAACCCTTTAAACCTACTGGGTTTTGTTCTTGCTTTTACTTAATATCCATCATAAATCAAAATGCTCTCAATTTTATCAGAGCCTTGACTACATGCAGTAATTAGCATTTAAAGTCATCATCTGGACGACTTCGGGGAAATTTCATAGGTGAGATGATCTAACTTGAATCTCCAGCTGACTGTAGGTCAGAAGCACCACATCACCCTCCATAATTGTACTCAATTGGTAATCTCATCTCAGCTCATGAGAGGCTCAAGCCAAATTAGGTCAAATTACCTCTTACTTCTCAGGGAAACATTCTAGCCCTGCACAGGTCAGATTGCAGAGCCTGACCTGTGATTATCCAGAGAGATACAGCACGCATCTGAGGTGTGGCAGGGAGAAGGGAACCACAACTTGACTATGAATTATCTTAAAACAGCTTTTAAAGATGGTCCCGTGATTTGCATTTAAGATTTAAAATCCTATGCAGACAAAGACAAACCAATAGCCTCCATGTTGCATGGAAGCAAATGATGGAATAGGAAAGTCTCTACTCTTCAAAATGTAAATAAAATAAAGGATAATAAGATTTTTAAAGTCCATTTTTAAAATTTTAATAGCTTAGAAGGAACTCTATACAAATAATCATAACCTGAAGAAGACAAAGAAGAAGAAATCCATTTAATTCTTAAACCAATCTTTATACAGATACTATGGTTATCTCCATTTTTTGGATGAGGATAGTCAAGAAGAAAAGTTCAGTAACTGCTCAAGGCCATCTAGCTGTTTGTAATATGTGCAGATTGGGCCTGGAACTCTGCATGTTTAATAAAAATACTCTCACAATTCTAATGCATGCATTTGGGAGAAAATTGTTTCAACTCTTTCTCATAGAAAGACGGGCCTGGGCTGAGCAGACAGGACACTCAAGCTTTCCCAGAACTCACTGTGCGCTCGGGCTCAGGTATCTCTCCAGTGCTCACAAAACTGTGTCAATCAAAGGCCACATGTTCTTTTTCTCCAGTCAGGTATATTCCCAGTATAAAGGGATGATCTTGAGGCAAAGGGCTTCTTATTTTTACTTTACCTTCAGATGAAAATGATAATGCTGTTGAGAATCCTCTGCTATATGTCATTTAACCTGTAGTATCTAGCTATCCTTTCATATATTCCAACCCTCTAAGAAGGACTTTTTCTATTTGGAGAGGGAAACACACAATTTTTGCCCACAACCACTTTCTTCTACTGTAAAACACTTATCCTTGCTAAATAGAGCCCTTTACAATGAGAGTGTTCTTATATCTATTATCTCATTTGATATTCAAAACATACCTATGAGGTATAGAAAGTAGATATTCTTAATGTCTCCATTTTATAGATGAGAAAGCTGATGATATTGAGATAAGTGGTTTAGGTACTACGTTTTGAAATGCCCTGTCTTAGAGCTTCATTTCCCCCCTCTAATTTATACTTTCCTATGCATAATGCCAGATGTAAAGACTATGATAGTTCTAGAAATACTGGGAAAAGTTATTATGACTCTACAATGTGGGGGCGGGCAGCAGCATGCCTGTCTTAAAGACTTCGATCTTGGGGCTTAGCACCTGCTGTGTTCCTCAGACCAGTATCCTTTGCACCTAATGTTTGTGGAATCATTTATACAAAACAAACAAAACAAAACAAAACAGATATTTTGGTCTCAGGCCTTTTAAAGAGTCAGGCATTATATTAATATGAAAGTATGGTTTGGACTAGATCAGTCTATCCAGTAGGATAAAACATGAGGCTGTTTGATTAGAGAGCTGAGATTGTTCCTGTAGGAAATCATGTCACATTCAGCCCATGCTGCCCTCTTCACCCAAATTATTTAGAGACATCAAACTATATCATGCTGGTCATGTCCAAGTGCTTTCTGGATGCTGATTCATTTGCGAAATAATATTTGCTTCCTTGTCTACCTACCCAGCTCTGCCTTCCTTCGACATACTCTGCCATTTTGAACTCCTTCTTACCTCATACCGTGTACATTTTTGCACCTGCATGTTCCTGGGACTCGTTGGTAAGGTGTTTGCCTTTTCAACTAACTTGCCTGGGAGTTCCTTGGGAATAGAAATTGTGGCATCTTTATCGCTCTATCCTCATCACCTCCATTTGGTATGTAGAAGATGCTCACCAGATACCTACTGAACATGTGAATGAGTGAATGGACACATCAACACATGAACAGAATCTTTAATTGTGAATCAGAATCTAAGTTCTGCTTTTGCTCTGTTTCATACATTGTCTCTGACCCGTTAAGACACCCACTTTTGGAACTGGACAATTTACGATTATTAAGCCCAGTTGTATAAGCGTGGAGTTGCCCCGGTGAGTGTTGATACCGTGCCACTCCACACACAGGGAGGAGCTCTCCGGCCTGGCTGGGCTGGGTGGCTTTCTCGCTTAGCTGCTTTAAAAGAGAACATTGTCTCCCCATTAATCCTGAAATGGCGGCTAGCCCACAATAGGAGTGCCCTGAAAGGCATGCAAAGCATTTTGCACTGGGCCAGGCCCCATTCATTTTAAGTGCTTAATAAATATGAGCTGCTATTTTTATTTGAGTGTTCAAGGCTTCCTTAGGTGAAAGAGACTGTTGTGTTATTATTGACTAATTGATACTGCTTTCGACTTAAATTATAAATATTTTATGTCTGTTGGTTTAGAATCCCATTCTCTGTATAAAAACTATATATTGTATGTATAAAACCAAAGAAAAACATGAAATATGGATTAGAAAACAAAACTGTTGAGTTTACAGACTTGTCTCACCTTGGTTTACAGTTTAGTCATTTCTGCTAAAATTGCACATGCTTTGCTTTGAATGTCTCTCCAAATTTATATTTATATGTAGCATTTCTGTGACATCAACTTCAAGGTTTGGCTAACTGCTTTCCACCTCCCACTGAAGAAAAGGAGTCTAATTTCTGAGAAGGATCGTTTGAGTTTTAGGAATGGACATCTGCTCATCTCAGTCTCTTGTGGTCTCCCTGTTTCAAGGAAAACATGATGAACCTTGAATCCTTTTCTTATTTTGGTCACCTGGGAAATAATTCTGGCCACAAGTATAGAACTGAAAAATAATTTGAGCTTTTCCACCGTCCTTTATTTATACTCCTCATGGTTTTTCTTTCCTTGGGTATTTTCATTTCTATGTGGTTGATTGTTGATCTAAATTGAGAAACAAAAATTACCGTTAACCCAAGTTTGAGTCTAACTAACTTAGTATTTATAAGATTCAGTGTAACAAATTGCACTGGTTAGATAAATTTCTGCCTGATTTTTGCGTTGCTATGCAAACAGTAAATTGCAGAAAGTGGTTCCTTTATGTTTACAAGTGTATCCATGTCAAGTCAGCTAATCTAATAAATATTTTTAAATTAAGATTAAGAATGATTAATATGAATGCAAGACACTAAATAGTTACATTAGGAAACTAGCAGTTTACTTTTGAAAACAAAATTTTGTTCTTAAATGAAACTGAGGTTGTGGTTAAAGTAGAAAAGCTTAGAACTTCAGAGGTATATTAACTTTGAGTTAGATAATCTATTTGCTACATTAACTTTAGCAAATAATAGAGGTTCTCTGATCTTCCATTCCTGGACTGGGTAAAAGGAAGCAATGGAACATGATTCATAGTTCCGTTCAGTCATCAAATAACACATGGAAAGCATTAAGTATGTAGTAAGCACTCAATTAGTAATTTTTATTTTTCATTTTCGTACTGTCTTTGAAACTTTGTCTTCTTCACAAAACAATCACAATTTGTCCATATGAGGCTGAGATTCCAAATAGGAGATGGCCCAGGGAGAAGTATCAAAAGTGAAATGGTTTGGTGAAATTATATGAGGATGTTTACATAGCATTTATTGGTTTTAGGTAGTACTACTCATGACCTTTCATTTTAATAATGAGCGGAAGTTATGGTTAGAAATTTTTAGGGGCGCCTGGGTGGCTCAGTGGGTTAAGCCACTGCCTTCGGCTCAGGTCATGATCTCAGGGTCCTGGCATCGAGTCCCGCATCAGGCTCTCTGCTCAGCAGGGAGCCCGCTTCCCTCTCTCTCTCTCTCTGCCTGCCTCTCCATCTACTTGTGATTTCTTTCCGTCAAATAAATAAAATAAAATTTAAAAAAAAAGAAATTTTTATAGCAAGCAGGTTACACTGGAATTCACTGTGGAGGTGTGAATTAAATACTCTGTCTTATTACAAACTAAAGTGACAATAATAATGCATGGTGCACACAGTGACTGCATTGGAAAGTCATTTCTCTCCAGTAGAAATAACTAGAGACATTGTGAGCCATTGATACACCTAGTGGGAAATTGCAGGAGATCTTCTGTAATTAACATGAACCACCAGAGCATAAAGTAAATAAGCGACACAATTATGATCTTTCCAGCCGTGAGCAGGTACTAGGGATTTTCCTTTGATCCACTATGCTTTGGGAACTGGCTTCTTGCCATACTTTAGCTCTATATTTCCTTCTGAATTCTACATTTCACTACTTTTTTTGAGGTCATAAAGTTACCATTTGATGTTTTGTGAATTACTGGTTGGGTAAAAGAACCTCTGCAAATGGGAACAAAACGTTAGCAAGTACAGGAAAGAGAAAGTTGCTTTGATGGCTATCTGCACATGGTTGCAGGGGCGGTATGCATAATGATTCAGCTAATAGAAATCAGCAGCATATACTAATCCCCAAGCTCAGTTATTTCTCTCGGATAAATTAAAGGACAAAATAATTGATGAGCCGGCCAAACAAAATCCAACTGCTTTTATAAGAGGCATTTGAGAATAAAGACCTGAAATGATACAGCAGAGTAAAAATGAATAAATAAATAAATAAATAAATAAATAAAATAATGATAATACCCTCAAACCTCAGTGTGTGGCCTCACTGTGTGACAAGTCTGCTAATGTCCCTAGGTATGTGTTTCCTCACTTGAGTTAATATGTATTCCATTGACTGTAGAGAGGACTAAATGGACTAATGTATATATAACATCTAGCCTGGTGCCTGGTCTATATTAAATATTCAATAAATGTTAGTATGATTACTTTCTATTGATAGGCAGTTTCACATAGGGTATTTATCTTCTTTTGGTTTATTAACTTCCCAGAGGGGTAAATGAGCTCAAGTGGTAAGGTAGTAAACAGAGAATAGAGTGAGGGGATGGGAAAATAAATCTCTAAGGGGATAGTATGGGAAAAGCTATTCTTCTCAGTCTATTAAATTGGTTACAGTCTAAGATGGCCCCGTTTACCCAACCACATAACTCATTTTGTCCAATTCGATTTAACAACCATTTTTAATGCGGCACTTCACGACTAGGCACGGGAGCTCTGGAAAGTTGAATTAGACATGACAAAACTTTTTAGTACAGTGACAGTGTGAGCACAGGCATTTAACTTCCCCTTTATTCATCAGATCTTCTGCTCCCCTCAAGTACGCAAACCTCTTGCTCCAGAATCCTACAGAAGTTACCACTGCAGTATAAAAGCAGTGGAAAACTTGCAACAGTTCAGTTCTGGAACCTATAATATGTTATATACATCTGACATTGATATGAAATATCGAGGGGTTTTTACCAGGTAGAATTCACATAGGGCCTGAGTGAGAAGACCTGGAGGGAAGTATCATGCAATCTTCTGAAAGAACAGCATTTTAGGATTTAGAAGGAGTCCTGGAAGGGCCCTCTTCTAACACCTCCTTTCTCAAAAAGGGCAAAAGTGAACTGTGGCTGATGGATAGGTTTGCCAGATAAAATGCAAGATGCACAGTTAAATGTGACTGTTAGGTAAAGAAAAAATTTTATTTATTTATTATTATTATTTTTTAATTTTATTTATTTATTTAGTATAAGTATACTTTACACAATATTTATGACATATGCAAATAAATAAATAAATGAATGAATAAATAAATGAATAAATAAATCCCCATTGTTTCACCGAAAGTCAAACTTGCCTGGTCATGCTATGTTTTTATTTGGCAAAATCAGGCAACCAATGGGACCCTAATAAGACCTAAGAAGGACAGAGGATGGGACACTACTTCAGTTTGTTTGCTCCTGAGCTGGTGGCCATGTTAGAATAGAAAAGAACAAAGGAGCAATGTGTCTGCCCTGCTAAAGCTGTTTCTTGTCTCAACTCCTTCCCTTTCTAGCCAAGACTGCAGGTTCTCCAGTTACTGTGATTTCACAGTAAATATAATTTGCCTTCACCTAGATATTAAGGTTTCTAGCAGTCGTGTGAACTAGTAGTTGGAACAGTCTCCTAACTTCTATTTTTCAATGAGTCAATACTGGGTAACCATGGACCTCCTCCTATAAAAATGGAAATAAACAAGACAAAACTAAACTAAAACACTGAAGTCCATTTTGAATTACGACTGAATTTCATGATGAGGTCAGTCAATAGCAGAATTAATACTGAAGAAAATCAAATTAGTAAGGCAGAAGAGATGAACTTAAAAAGTATTTCCAGGGGTCCCTGGGTAGCTCAGTTGGTTAAGTGTCTGCCTTCAGCTCAGGTGATGATCCTGGGATCCTGGAATTGAGCTCTACATGGGGCTTCTTGCTTGGTGGAGTGCCTGCTTCTCCCTCTCCCTCAGCCTGCTGCTTCCCCAGCTTGTGCTCTCTTTCTCTGTCAAATGAATAAATACAATCTTTTAAAAAAGTCTTTCCAAAATTTGCAGGCAGGGAAAGTGATGAAAACTATAAAACCCAAAATACAGATTCAGGAGATTCAATCTGTGCAAACTAATAACCTCATAGAGAAATAACAGATCGTATGATACTTAGCAATAGTCAAGGAAAAAGTAGAAGAAAACTTTGCTGAGATGAAAAAAAAAGATTCAGTCACAGATCTAAACCTAAGAAAAGGTTTCATGAAACCAAAAAGAGCCTTGGCATATGCTGATTTATTTTTCAAGAATAAAAAAATATGCTACAAGTACTGACATAGAAAAAAATTAGAGTTACTGTTAAACACCAAAAACAGGCTGTTCTTAGTTTTCCCTGGAGCATTGCTCAGGGTAATAGTCATCCATAGAGCTCTGAGCAGAGCAGGTTTGATACAAGAATTCTGTCCCCAGTGGTTTCTATAATAAGGCAGCAGAAAGACATTCTCAGACATGCAAGGACTCAGAAAGTATACCACCCACATACATCTCCTGAAACAGTTAATTGAAGATATTTTCCAGCTGACTAACAGAAGAAAAAAATAAAAAATTTTTAAAAATGAGAAAGTTATTATATGAGATTAAAAATGAACAGTGGAACTGGATAAACAGTTAAGTCTAAATAATTATTTCTAAAATGGTATTAAAGCTTAATGTGACTATCAGATATTATTTTAGAAAAAATAATAGATTGCACCAAATCATTAGTTTTGTAATCATGATCTTGTCTAAATCCTGTATTCTATAAATAAAAAAATAGAGAATTAGTGGATGTAAGGAGAGTGATGGGAATAAAATTTCTCATCTCACACAGGATGAAAGCCTAATTCATTTTGATTATAGAACAGGCTTAACTTCTTTTAAATTATAAATAGACTGATAGAATAAAAGCATTTATTTCAATCTGGTAAAATGAACACAAAAACTAAGAAAAATAGGTAAAGGAAATATATTGTCAAAATATTAATGATGCCAAACTTTCCAGGTTTTCAAAAAGTAGCTCAGTCTTGCTCTGTGTATGAATGCGCATGGACATCACTGCATTGTCCTAACAAGGAAAAAGCTAAAAAGCCTGAAAAATCAGCAACCCTTCTTCAATCCTTAAAAGGGGAGGATAGAGGGCAAAATGTTCTTCCAAGATTGGAGACCAACAGAAAAATTTGGGGAGTAATAGCTGTGCAGAGCAGAGACTCATGAATGGAAACTGCCATGGGAACCAGAGTGGGGCTAGAGAACTGGACTATGATAGATGAATTACTGGAAGCTTACTGTGGACCACATTGAGAGTTAAAACTCCAGAGAAAGAGGGTCATGGGGTGGAGCTGGGGCCCACAGTATTGTTCAGTTACCTCCAGGGACTTGAACAGGTTTCCATATCATATCGTATCAGAGAAAAATCCCTTTAGGCTACCAGTTGGGGAATGAGTGGGGAGGAACCATTTGGAATAGACCAGAGCACCCTGTTCTTCTGGATAAGGTATACCCTCAGTGGAAACCAGTTAACCAGAGCTTAAGCTGCCTGGATTATTGTCGAAGCCTATAATTGACCTAAGAAAGGGAAACACCCAACTCCAACCCGTTCTAGCCAAACCTGTCCCATCTAAAGGTGGAGAAAAAACTGAGAAGCCCTTATGAAGTTCACAAACCAGAGGCACAGGATCACTCAAAGACTGAGACCTAATCATTGGACTATAGAATGTCCTCCCACCCCCACTTCCACATCTCACCACCATATTACTAAAGGATGGTTTTTGGTAGTTCTTTTTACCCAATACATCATGTCTGGCTATCAGAAAACAATTACAAGGCATAGTGAAGTGTAAAGAAGACAATTTGAAGGCACAAAGCAAGCATCAGCACCCAACATGGCAGGAATTTTGGGATTATTATTATTATTAGATATTGGATATTATTATTATTATTATTATGGGAATTTTAATCAACAATGGTATATATGCTGAAGACTCTAATGTATAAATAGATAGTACACAAAACAATGTAAGCAGAGAAAGAAAGTTTTTTGAAGAACCAAAAAGAAAGGCTATAGATAAAAGCTAATACAAATGAAGAATGCCCTTGAGGGGTTTATTGGTAGATTGGTTACATCTGAGGAAAGAATTTGAGATAGAAGATATAACAATAGACTCTCTGAAAACAGAAAAGCAGAGAACAAAGTCTAAATAAAACAGAACAAAATATCCAAAGGCCACAAGACAACTATAAAATGTGTTACATACCCATGATAGGAATACAGGAAGGAGAAAACAGAAAGAAAGGAACAGAAGAAATACTTGAGACACTAATGACTTAGAATTTCCCCCAAATTAATATCAGACCTAAAACATACACCCAGGAACCTCAGAAAACACCAAATAGGAATAACGCCTGCCAAACTACACTTCAGCATATCACTGACAAAAAACAGAAAATCAAAGGTAAAGAAAAAAATCCTAAAAGAATCCAGATGAAAAAGTCATTTCACCTATAGAGAAACAAAAATAAAAATTATATCTGACTTCACTTCAGAAACCAAGCAAGCAGGAAAGGAGTGGAATAAAATATTTAAGGTGTGGGGAAAAGACTTCACCAACCTAGAATTCTGTGCCCTGTGGAATTTTCCTTCAAAAATTAAGGAGAAATAAAGTCTCTCAGACAAATGAAAATTGAAAGAATTTGTTGCCCGTAGACCTGCCTTGTAAGAAATGTTGAGTGAAGTTCTCTAGAGAGAAAGAAAATGATTAATATCAGAGACTGGGATCTACATAAAAACAGAAAGAGCATCAAAGAAGGAATAAGTGAAAGTAGGAAATAATTTTTCATATTCGTAATTGATGTAACAAATAACAGTTTGTTCAAAATAATAATAGCAACAATGTATTTATATATATATATACACATACACACACACGTGTACATACAAATTGTATGTACACGTGTGTGTGTGTGTGTGTGTGTGTGTGTGCATCCCAAAGGAGTTGAAAACATGTCCACACAAAAACATGCACATGTATGTTTATAACAGCTTTATTCACACCTGACAAAGCTTGGAAACAACCATGATGTCCATCAGTAGATGAATACAAAAATGAATTGTGGTAGATCCAGACAATGGAATATTATTCATTGTTAAGAAATGAGCTATCAATTTAGGAAAAGACATGGAGGGACCTTAAATGCATAGGTATTACTATTGAACAAAACCAATCTAAGAAGACTAAATACTGTATAATTCCAACTATATGACATCCTGGAAAAGGCAAAACCATGGAGACCATAAAAAGCCTGGTGGTTTCCAGGCGTGATTCCAGGGGGTTTCCAGGTGGTTTCCAGAAGATCTTTAGAGAAGTAAAAATATTCTGTATAATATTATAAGGATGGATATATGTCATTATACATTTGTCCAAACCTATTGGATGTACCACAAAAAGAATGAATCCTAAAGGTAAATTATGGACTTTGGGTGATAATGATGGGTCAATGTAGGTTCATTCTTGATATTAAAAAAAAAAAGGATGACTCTGGTGAGTGATGTTGGTAATGGGGGTGGCCATACATGTGTGGCAGTAGAGAGTATTGGGAGATCTCTGTACCTCCCTCCCAGTTTGGTTGTAAATCTGAAACTGTTCAAACAAATAAAGTCTTTAAAAGATATTAATGGTATTTATCACTAGGTATTACTTTTATTTATAATGTGAAAAAAACATATTATTTCAGAAAATTACTATCCTATAAAGTAAAAACAGAGAATAAACCACAAACAGCCTCTGTGTCCCTTACTGGTTATCCTATGAATGTCTTACTAAAGAGATCGTAGAGACAAGAACTAGGTAAACAGGGTGCCTGGGTGGCTCACTGGGTAAAGCCTCTGCCTTCAGCTCAGGTCATGATCTTAGGGTCCTGGGATTCACTCCGAATTGGGTTCTCTGCTCAGCAGGGACCCTGCTAACCCCCCCCTCTCTCTCTGCCTGCCTCTCTGCTTACTTATGATCACTGTCAGTCAAATAAATACATAAAATCTTAAAAAAAAAAAAAGAACTAGGTAAACACAGGCATAATTAACTCTTCTCTCTGACATCACACTAATACATTGGTTAATTATTGCAAACCTAATTGCTACTATCTGTTTAGAAGACATTAGTTTTCGGGTACTGCTGTTTCTATTTTTCCAGCTTAAAACAATCATGGTACTTTCTTGCATAGTAGTGGGAAAATTTTTTAAAAGGTTCTACTATTCAGGCACCTATTCCATCAGTTTTTGAAGGTAGGACACAGTGTTCAGCATGCCAGGATGTGCTGTGCTGAGATTCCATCAAAGATGGCCACTCAGCAAAATCTATGTTATGTACAGTGTCCTTCACTGTCACCTTGACAGCAGACTTATAGCCTACAAGAACAGTCATGGCTGATCACAAATAATTCATTTTTATATTAAACAAGTGCTAAATTCCATAGTAGTTCTTAACAGCAAGGGACTCTCAAAGGGCAAAAGACTGAATAAACTTAAACTTCAGGGAACAGCGAGCTCTCACGTGCAGCAATCAATAGCCTTTTACTATGGAGAGCAACAAAACCTTTTCGGCTTCCTGACTGCAAGTCAAGTCTCTGATCCCCATTCTAACCATCATTCATTTTCAGGGCACTTTGATTCTGTGTCTCTCATGTGGAGGCAACAAGGTGCTGGCCCCTGTTTGAACTCAAGTCCCGTGGAGAAAAAGATTCCCCAACAGAGAAAATAAATACTTCCCAACTTCTTTGTTTGTCTTCCAGGCTCCCAGTGGGCACAGAACTCCTGCTCCCTCTGGGTAGCACTCTTCAACTCTCCCTGCTAATTAACCTCTCCTACCGGGTTGCCAAATGAGCTGCTGACAACCAGCCCTGAGCAAGTAGAAAACACCAGGACAGCAGACTGAATTGTTAAATTCTTCCATTAAGTCTAGGAGCACAGAGTGCCTTTGGAGTTTTGCTTGAACATCGTAGTGGTAGGTTGACAACACAGTCAGAAAAGGGAAAGAATCTTTCTTTCGAATTACATCAGGATACAGTTTTTAGATATTTTTTCCCCATTGGGTAAAGGGGTTAAAAGATAGTAGTAATTGAATTTTAGATCATTTTACAATAGGAAATGAAAGGGATGTTGAGAAATATTGGGAGGTTGTTGAACTTTCAACCTTCTTACCTGCCCTTCCCCAATATAAATGGATCCCATATCAAAAACCAAATGGCCGGAGCGCCTGGGTGGCTCAGTGGGTTGAAGCCTCTGCCTTCGGCTCAGGTCATGATCCCAGGGTCCTGGGATCGAGCCCCGCATCGGGCATTCTGCTCAGCAGGGAGCCTGCTTCTCCCTCTCTCTCTGCCTGCTTCTCTGCCTACTTGTGATCTCTGTCTGTCAAATTAATAAATAAAATCTTTAAAAAAAAAAAAAAACCAAATGGCCATTTTTTGCTTTAGCGAAGGGGAGAGGATACTAGCACATGCCTGACAAGTTGTGGGAGCTCAGTATTTAAGAAGAACCAGCGTATGATAAAACAACATGTGATAAAACAGATTATAATTAATGGGAATACTATAATTTGTAGAATTCACCCCCACCAAAAAAAAAAAAAAAAGTATCAGCTTTAGATAATTTACTTAAAAGTAAAGCTTTAATAAAATCAATTAAGAAAGAGTTTTACTTTTTTATTTTTTTAAACACAAAATTCCAGATGGATGAATATATTTTTTGTGTGCACTTTAGAATTAAGGCTGCTTTAGGTTGCCTGGATGACTCAGTTGTTTACACATCTGACTCTCAATTTCAGCTCAGGTCATGATCTCAGGGTCCTGGATCAAGCCCTACATTGGGCTCTACACTTTGCATGGAGTCTGCTCAAAATTCTCTCTTTCCCTCTCCCTCTGCCCCTACCCCTTCTTGTGCTCTCTCTCTCTCTTTCTAATAAATAAATAAAAATATTATAAAAAATAAAGGCTCCTTTAACTTAGAATCACCCAAGAATTTTCAAAGGGCTGAGTATCAGTACATGGCCAAATATTTTTCATGCACCTCAGAAATATTGATGTCTGCTTCCCTCTAGAGCCAAAGATTCTGCTTCTCTACCTGTCTCACATCTTTCAGGTACACTCTGATTTCTCTATCTTTCCCTTAAGATTTTTGTCTTTCTGACCTCAGTATTCTTAAATTCTTTTACTCCAAGACAGTTTTTCTTGGTTCATGTTTAAACATGACTGTTGACCAAACTGATATTGTTTTTTATTATGTTATGTTAATCACCAAACAGGACATCATTAGATTTTGAGGTAGTGCTCCATGATTCATTGTTTGCATATAACACCCAGTGTTTCATGTAATACATGCCCTCCTTAAAAACCTCTCACAGGGTTAATCCATCCCCTTATCCCTCTCCCCTCTAAGACCTTGCTTTTTTTGTTTGTTTGTTTTGTTTTGTTTTTAATAATCTCCCCTTTTACCCTCACCTTAAAGCTTATACCAAAAGATAATTACTCACCGGTGTCATTTGATTTGAGGGATAACAGTCAGGAAAATGTTTTAATAATTCCTGAAATTCTAATATTAACACATTCTTCTTTTGGATTAATGTCTCTGCTCATGTTTTCTCTTTATTTTATGTATAATCCTTGATTGTTTAATAAGATTACAGATGCCCATAATCACTTCTACCAACCCCCTTGTTAATTGGTATTGATGACTTGGAAAACTACATTGGGCTGGATTCCAAGAATGTTGACCGAGATTGATTAATGATGTCCACCATGGGCACAAGATGTGAAAGTGCTGGTAAACATGTTGCATATTTCCCAACTACATCTGGTGGTCCCCTTGTATAAATGTACTGGTCAGTCTCCTTTACTTGCTAAGTATCAAGAGAGATCCTTAACTACGTAAGGTAGAGAAGTTTATAAGGAAGGAAAATTCCAATGTAGAAAAGACTCTAGATACGAAGCTTTAATGTACCACAATTTTGCATTTTTTGCTGTGATTTAGCCCTGAATGGCTGCCATAAAGCATTTATTCAAATGAAATCTTTTCTTTCCAAAATCAAAATTAAAAAGTGTAAAAGGGTGCCTGGGTGGCTCAGTAGGTTAAAGCTTCTGCCTTAAGCTCAAGTCGTGATCTCAGGGTCCTGGGATTGAGCTCGACATTGGGCTCTCTGCTCAACAGGGAGCCTGCTTCCCCCTTTCTCTCTGCCTGCCTCTCTGCCTACTTGGATCTCTGTCTCAAATAAATAAATAAAATCTTTAAAAAAAAAAAAGTGTCAAAGGAGACATAACAGCACTTCCTTCCCAGAGTCTATCAGTCACAAGAAAAAAAAAAATTATGTAGGGCACCAATCTACAGAGAGTTTGTTGTTCATAATTTAAGGTGGCCATATTTTAAAAAACAACTGAAATCCAGAATGAGTATATTATACTTATCAGATAGATAGAACTTATTCCCTGCTTCTATAATTTTTTTTACATGTTCTCCTTCCTTCTCAATTTTTCTAAACACCAACACCATTTAAACTTCTTTTCTTAACCTGTTTCTCTTCTTCCTTTTAATCCTCTAAGTAAGGAGTCTCAGCCATGCTGAAAATCTTTCCCCTCTTTAAATGACTTGCAATACCAAACTTCAAACTTGGTCCTTTCAAAGTTACACTTGAATGTCAGTTGAATGATAGAATCTGGATCCTGGAATGATCTATCTAAACTTTTAAAACATCCCAAAGTGAATTAATCATTTACATGCAAAAGTTTATGTTAATGAAACTAAAATAGCCCAATCACTAAGCTTGTTCATTTTACTTCAAATTCTTTTCTTCTTTCTATCACTAACGCACAGGGGTTGTGTCAGGTTTTCAATTCGTATCTTTGTTCTGTTACAATTATCTCTGAACTTCATTTTTCTTTTGAGCTTTTCCTTTTTTTAAAATTTATATTAAATATCATAATCTGATATTTCATTTAAAGCATAGTTATAATTTATTATTCTCCTCAGAAACCTGCATAGATTTCCCATTATCTATAGAAGAAAGCCCAGAACCCTTAATCTGGGATTTGGGATCCTCTGTCAGCTAAGGCAAACCTAACTATCCATCCACCCATCCATCCACCCATCCATCCACCCATCCGTCCATCCATCCATCCAGCCATCCATCCATCCACCCATCCATTCATCCATCCATCCAGCCATCCATCCATCCACCCATCCATCCATCCATCCCATCCCTCCTTTGTTTTTTTGTTTCATTGATTCTTTCTCTCTTTTTTTTTTTAAAGATTTTATTTATTTATTTGACAGAGAGAGATCACAAGTAGACGGAGAGGCAGGCAGAGAGAGAGAGACAGAGGTAAGCAGACTCCCTGCTGAGCAGAGAGCCCGATACAGGACTTGATCCCAGGACCCTGATATCATGATCTGGGCCGAAGGCAGCAGCTTAACCCACTGAGCCACCCAGGCGACCCTCTTTGGTTCTTCTTTTACCTTTCTACAAGTACTCACAGATTGGAAGGCAGCTATGCTCACCCTATACCACCAACGCACTCACAGATTGATTATTATGTGTTCGACACTATGGTAGGCCTTGGGAATACTAAGCCAAATAACATACTTGCACCCTCAGTCAATCTAGTAAAATTAGATATGTGTACATAGAAATACAATACAATGTGGGGAGTGCTATAACCGAGCTAAGGATAAAATATGTTGGGACTACATCAAAGAAGTAATTATTTTATTTGGAGGATGAGAAAAGGATTATTCAGATGAGTTCACATAAAACGTCATTGGCTTTGAGTATTGAAGGATAGAAAAGGGTTCCCTTAGGCCATATCACTCACTCTTTTCTCACATTTTGTACACTTTCCAGATAGACCAGATGACTTTTTTCTCTGTAAACACATCCCTAAAGTACCTTTGATCATGCTTTTTCTCTACCTAGAAGACCTCCGTACCCATTTGTACCAGTTGAATAGTATCCTCTGAAAAATTCAAGTTCATCCAAAAACCTCAGAATGTGACCTATGTGAAAATAGGGTTTCTGCAGATGTAATTTATTGGGAAATCTCAAGAAGAAATCATTCTGCACTTAGTGTGGGCCTTAAAACTAATGATTGGGGGGAGCCTGGGTGGCTCAGTGGGTTAAGCTGCTGCCTTCGACTCAGGTCATGATCTCAGGGTTCTGGGATCGAGTCCCACATTGGGCTCTCTGCTCAGCAGGGGGCCTGCTTCCCTTCCTCTCTCTCTGCCTGCCTCTCTGCCTACTTGTGATCTCTCTCTGTCAAATAAATAAATAAAATCTTTAAAAAAAACCAAAAACAACTAATGATTGGCATTCCTACAAGAAGGTATGAGGGAATCCAGAGTTACACTGAGAAGAATTCCCCATGAAGATGGAGACAGAGATTGGAGTGACACAGCTGTGAGCAAAGGAATACCAAAGATTGCCAACAATCACCATAAGCTGGGAGACATGCACAGATTCTCCTCAAAGCCTCCAGAAAGAAGCAAACCTGCTGGCACCTTGATTTCAGCCTTCTGATTCCTGAACTATGACAGAACAAATTTCTGTTGTTTTAAATGACCCACTTTGGGGTAATTTTCTTTAGCATCCTTGAGAAATTAATATACTATCTCAATCCTTTGAGAGTCTGTCAAATCATTAAGATCTCTTTAAATGCCATTTTCCCCATGAAAATGTTTCCTATCACAGGGTGAATTTGGACACAGACATGAAACTGTGGGAAGACCCAGGGAGATTGGCCATCAAGCTAAGTCCTGGAACAGACCCTATCCTCACATCCCTCAGAAGGAACCTTCCCTGCTGGCACATTGATTTTGGACTTTCAGCCTCCAAAGGTGTGAGATAATACATTTCTGTTGTTTAAGCCATCTAGTCTGTATAACGCTGTTGTGGCAGGCATACCAAACAAATATAATACTTTAGTGGATGTTTCCTACAAACAATGACAATATTTTTCTACATAACCAATAATACAACCATTGAAAACAGAAAATTAATACTGATACACTACTACCATCTACTCCTTAGGTCTAATTCAAGGTTTATGGGTCATCCCAGTAATATCCAGTTGAGGGGCACCTGGGTGACACAATTGGTTAAGTGTCTGCTCAGGTTGTGATCCTGAGTCCTGTGTGGGCTCCCTGTTCAGTGGAGAGTCTGCTTCTCCTTCTCCTCCCTGTACATGCTCTCTCTTGCTATCTCTGTCTCTTCCTTTCAAGTAAATAAATAAAATCTTAAAAAAAGAAAAAGAAAAAGAAAGATGAAAGAAAGAAAGAAAGAAAGAAAGAAAGAAAGAAAGAATCCAATTGAGAACCATGTCTTGCATTCAGTAGTTATCTTCTAAGTCCAGAGTGGTTCCTCAGTTTGCCCTTGACTTCCATGACACTAATGTTTATGCAGTTTGTAGGCCAGTGATTTTGTAAAATGTTCTTCATTTTCATTTGTCTTATATTTTTTCACTATAACATTCAGATTACGTCTTTTACAGCAAAGATGGTATATGATTTCCATTTGTTCTTTTCCAAGTGATGTTCACTTTGTCACTTGATTAAAGTGGATAATATCTGGCAAGCTTGTCCTCTGTAAATATTTTCACTTTATAAATAGCAAGTATTTGTGAAGAGTTATTTTGAAACGGAAAGTATTCTACTTCCTCTCAAAAAAAAATATACATATTTTTTCCCTACTGTTCTTTCCAACTAGCAAAATAGATGGTTTATTTGATTTCTCTTTTCTTTGAGCCTTATTTGTAACTATTCTGGAATACCATATTTTATCATGCATTTGTCAATTTGTCATTTTTGTGTGTCCTTCCCTATTTTTTAGGTTGTGAGCTTTTTGAATAATATTAACAGAATTTATTCATCTTCATATTTTCTATGCAGCACAGTTTTTAGCACTTTCTTAGCCTAGGTTCCATCAAAAAGAAACCTAAGAACAAAAGCGTATGTGTGAACAGTTTTAGGAATGTGATACACAGGAGGTACCCAATAGAATTATATAGAAAATTCTTGAGACGTGTTTGTTGAAAGAATATATGAATAAATAAAGAATAACATGTTTTCTTCAGTCCGATTATAAAATTAGATTTACCCAATTCCTAAGTCCCTGTAGGACAGATATTCTGTCCAAGCTTGGCATAATGCCTGATGAATGCAGCATGTCCTCAGTAAATATTTGTTGAATCAATATGAAGGATGAATGAGGTCAGTTCAAGCATTTTCGGCCAGTGAGAGTCCTTTGTTTTACATCCTCACCCTGGTCACAAAGTGCTAATAATAATATTAAAACTCCAAGTAGATAAAATCCTTCCTAAATCACTATTATATTTATGTGATCATGATGTACACAAATTAATGTATGTATCATAACATATCATATCTGATTGACTAATTCTATGGATAAAATTAAAAGCTCATGGCTCACCTACAGTCTTTATTCAGAATTCTGATATGAGTTTTAAGAGAGGAAATTGAGACCCCAAGTGATTTGCCGAAGGTTACACAGGTAGAAAACAGCAGAGTCCGATTATAAAATTAGATTTACCCAATTCCAAAGCTCATACTATTTTCACTCTTCCAAGCTGACTTGGCTTCAAATCACTTGACTTTTTCTGACCTCAAAATCCCCCACTTACCAGCTCAAGTTGATTCCTTTATTTTCACTATCCTGCTAGCTTTGAATTGTTTCTCGGCTTCCCATCACTGTGATAGGAATGCCACCCACTTAGGCTGTGCTGACCTCCGTCTGGTCCTCGTCAATGTGATTTTACCTTCATCATCTCTTCAGGGCACTTGCCCTTTCTTTGCCACCTTCCAACACCATATGGCACATTCTTATGCCACATGGCTTCCATACATCCTGTCTCCTTATGCTCACCATTCTCTTAATCCCCTTTATATACACTTTGACAAGTTTTCCCTGCTCTTAGATTTCTGATCTCTACTTTCATCCCAGGTTTCACTGCCATGCC
This sequence comes from Mustela nigripes, assembly GCF_022355385.1. Classification (NCBI taxonomy): domain Eukaryota; kingdom Metazoa; phylum Chordata; class Mammalia; order Carnivora; family Mustelidae; genus Mustela; species Mustela nigripes. The sequence goes on from NC_081559.1 coordinate 153,730,344, forward strand.
CTGTTCTTTCTCATTTCATGGCAGTCTATATAGTTATGATTGCAACATATGTCTATAATTCCTTCATAGTATTGGGAACATCCATCACTCTGCTGACACCACATAAATTTTGTGCATACGTTAAAGATTTTAGAGGAAGGGAGGACACTTACATCCAAACTGAGCTGACATTACTTCACAAGTTGATGTGGGAGCCCACCTACCCCCCTAAATATAGCATCATATGAACATACAAAGAATTTAAAGACAAAAAATTTTTATTGAATTTATAGAGATTAAATTACATACATATATATACACACACACACACATAAATAAAATCACACATACAAAACACATATGATATTATTTTTTGTTTCCAAATTTCAGTATACATTTAAACACTCTGAAATGTTTAAATGAATAATGAACATCCATATGCCCAACATCTAAACTCAATAATTGTTAACTTTTGCCACATTTGCTTAATGTAGCTATAAATGTGTGAGTATTTCTTTTTTTAAAAAATGAACTATGTGAAAGACATCAAGATGCTCCAGCATGTACCTCCTAAGAATGAGTACATTTTCATGTATAGCCATAATATGCCATTATTATATCTAAGAAAGTAACAATTGCATAGTGTCATCTAAATAGTTGTCCATAGTTAAAATTTTCCCAGTTGTTCCTAAAATGTGTTTTATGGCTTTAAGAAAAAATCCAGGCTCAATGAAGTTTTAAATACTGCATTTGGGGTTTTTTTTTTTTTTTCATTTACAATAGTTCTACTGCCTATTTTTTATGCCCATGCACAACCAAATCAGGCTTATTCTCTTATAGGATTTGTTACACTCTGGATTTGTCTGAATATTTTCTTGTGCTCTCATTTACTTTCTCTTCCTTCCTCCCTTTCTCCTTTCCTCCCTCCTTCCTTCCCTCCTGTCTTCCCTGTGTCTCTCTCTCTCTCTTTCTTATAAATTATAAACTATGTTTGCAGTATTGATTAGATTCCCCTTAAATATGTTTAAGACAATGATTCATAGATGGTGATGTGTACCTCAAATCACCCTCACATCAGGGGCACATAATATCAGCTGGTTTATATTGAGCTGGTTTGTCCCACATTTGAAAACTTGGTGAAGGTGGAGAAAACCAGATGTCTCCAATGTAAAGGTACATTTTTTTTTTCCTATTGCAATTGGCAAGTAGTCTGTGAGCTGACTCTTTGGCAGAGTATGAATTATCTATTCCCTTGATTGCATTTCTCATAATGATTTTAGCATCCATTGATGATCCTTGCTTGAATTAATTAATGTACTGGGAGTTACAAAATGTTGATTTTTCTTTCTTTTAGCTAGAATTATTTCCTGGAATTTTTCTACAAAGGAAAACTTCATCTCATCAACCAGAATGAACTCTATTTCCTCTGAAAAAGGCAAAATAAATACTTATTCTTTCCTTTTTATTACCAATTTTCAAAGTTAGAGATTGTTGCAATCATCATCTCCAATGGAAGCAAATGAGCTCCCTCCCTCTTTCTTTTATTTTAGACTCATGGATTTTTATTTGCTCTATTATTTATAATTATGAAAGTCAAAATTCTTATTCATGCACAAATTATCCCAAATTTCGCTATTGTCCTCCTTCCACTGTGTTTGAGACAGGAGAAAATAAATCCCTTCATATCACCTTTTGTTTCTGTTTCTGTTTCCTTTTCACACACCTGTACTGGAATGAAACATTTCTTTGTTTTCTGGCACCCCAAGGATCCCCTCTTACTTTTCTTCCCAGGACCATTTTAGCAAGGAAATTTACAAAGTTTTTATGTTCAGAAGAAAAAGAATACTGTGCCCATAATTTGCAGTAAGGCATCTAGAAACATGCTGAAGGTAATGCAAAGTCATTAATTTCAGAAATTTGGTCTAACTATCTGAAAAAACGATACTCAAAGCCATAGCCAAGCTTTGTGTTTCATTCTGCCTGTGAGAAATAAACCCACAAAAGAGACAGAAAGAGAAAATTGACACAACTCCCAGGCCATACTCCATGATATGTACAAATGCTTACGGTAAAAGTCGAGAAACATTAGCAACACCACAAATAAAAAAGCTCAAATTACAAAAACATATTAAACATCATACTGATGTATGTATAAAATAGGCTACAAAATTCATAAAATAGAAGAAAGTTTTTAATTTACCAAAATACTGAAATTTAATATTTAAAGGAAGTAGTAGTGTTCGCTTAATGTTGATTTGTTAGTAGCTGACATGATCAGTAATACTGTAAAAATCTAACATGCTGAACCAAGGTGAGATAGAATTCTAAAATATCTAACCAGTGCATTGAACACCCCATTCTCTGAAACCAAACACAATAGTTAGCTTTCCAGAATTTGTCATAAATGTCAGAAACTTAAATAACTCTAGACAATTTCATAAGTTTAGAGCTTGTATATATGCACAGTCATTCAAAAGATAGGATAGTATCAAGAGAATCTTGATAACATTTGAGTCTGTTTATCATAATGGGGCTTCCACATAAAAAGGCCTTTCAAAGAGGACTGGCATCCTACAAAGGTTCAGTGAACTGCAGGAATTTATAATAAAAACATTTAGACATTCCCGGAACAAAATAAAGTTAATGGATCGCTCATGTAGCTGGAATTCAGAGTAGAGCTCAGGACAACTCTAAACAGATGTTAATAAGGACAATGCAAAATAGGAAGTGTGCCAGCTTGTTTTTCAGGGATAGTGATATTTTGGTCAGCTAACACCATGGTTTGTTGTGAGATACATTAATAGATTAAAACTGTGCTACTTTTTCTTCTTGCCTCTAAAATAAGAGAGTATCTACTACATTTCTGTATATATATATATATATACATATATTCCTTCCTTCCTTCCTTCCTCCCTCTCTTCCTTCCTCTTTCTTTCTTTCTTTCTCTCTCTTCCTTCCTTCCTTTCATTCTTTCTTTCTTTCTTTTTCTTTTTTCTCGTACACATATATGTGTTGTCCCACATCAATTTTTAAATGAATCTCAGGAAAACACATTTGTCACTTGTCATCTTCTCTGAGACAGTAACCACTTCTGCCAGAGGTAGTTTCTTGGGAGTTTTAAGAATATCCATTCCACACTTAGTGGGAAAGAGGTTTAGAGATATTAAGTTGAGCTTATATTCCTTTCACAGCATCTAGGTTTTATCATTAAGTTAAAGATTATTTTTCATATAAGGCATTCAGGATGTACAGCCTGCTACTGTCCTCCTTCCACTGTGTTTGACACAGGAAAAAATAAATCCCAGGTGGTCTTTTCTCTATGCTAATGGTTCTTAAATTGAGGAAGGAAGGTGTGAAGACCCCCTTGAATACCCAGTGAAAACTATGGACTCCTTGAGAAAATTTACAATGCAATTTCAGGCCATTTATTTATCTCCTGAATCCCATCCTTGAACAGTTATGGATTCCATGAACATGAAGTAGAAAGTTTGTACCCACTCAGCCAAGACTGCTATGAATAACAAACGAGCCCAGTACTACATTCTACCAAAAGAGATGTATATATGTATGACTGTCATATATAATAAATAAAATTCTTACCTCAGCTCTTCGAAAATTCACATAGAGAACAATGACAAGTCAATAATGAAAACTGTGGCAATTCCAGACATGTCCATACAGCTTCCAAAGCAGTGTTATTATGTATGGGTTAGGAAAAACAACTGATGACAAGAATTTCAACCTGGAAAAGACAGTGGCATAAACCAGATTTCTTAAAGGCCACACATTTCTCACACCATGCTAATTAGTAATGGGTTGGAAGCAACTTTTTTTTTAAATCTTTTATTTTTTAATAAACATATAATGTATTTTTATCCCCAGGGGTACAGGTCTGTGAATCGCCAGGTTTACACACTTCACAGCACTCACCATAGCACATACCCTTCCCAATGTCCATAACCCCACCCCCCCCTCCTGACCCCCCTCCCCCCAGCAACCCTGAGTTTGTTTTGTGAGATTAAGAGTCACTTATGGTTTGTCTCCCTCCCAATCCCATCTTGTTTCATTTATTCTTCTCCTGTCCCCTTAAACCCCATGTTGCATCACCACTTCCTCATATCAGGGAGATCATATGACAGTTGTCTTTCTCCGCTTGACTTATTTCACTAAGCATGATACCCTCTAGTTCCAACCACATCATCGCAAATGGCAAGATTTCATTTCTTTTGATGGCTACATAGTATTTCATTGTGTAAATATTCCACATCTTCTTTATCCATTCATCTGTTGATGGACATCTAGGTTCTTTCCATAGTTTGGCTAGACATTGCTGCTATAAACATTCGCGTGAATGCCCTTTGGATTACTACATTTGTATCTTTAGGGTAAATACCCAGTAGTGCAATTGCTGGGTCATAGGATAGCTCTATTTTCAACTTTTTGAGGAACCTCCATGCTGTTTTCCAGAGTGGTTGCCTTAGCTTGCATTCCCACCAACAGTGTAGGAGGGTTCCCCTTTCTCCATATCCTCACCAGCATCTGTCAATTCCTGACTTGTTAATTTTAGCCATTCTGACTGGTGTGAGGTGATATCTCATTGTTGGTTTTGATTTCTATTTCCCTGATGCTGAGGGATGTGGAGCACTTTTTCATGTGTCTGTTGGCCATCTGGATGTCTTCTTTGCAGAAATGTCTGTTCATGTCCTCTGCCCATTTCTTGATTGGATTATTTGTTGTTTGGGTGTTGAGTTTGCTAAGTGCTTTCTAGATTTCGGACACTAGCCCTTTATCTAATATGTCGTTTGCAAATATCTTCTCCCATTCTGTCAGTTGTCTTTTGGTTTTGTTAACTGTTTCCTCTGCTGTGCAAAAGCTTTTCATCTTGATAAAGTCCCAATAGTTCATTTTTGCCCTTGCTTCCCTTGCCTTTGGTGATGTTCCTAGGAAGATGTTGCTGCGGCTGAGGTCGAAGAGGTTGCTGCCTGTGTTCTTCTCAAGGATTTTGATGGATTTCTTTCTCACATTGAGGTCCTTCATCCATTTTGAGTCTATTTTCATCTGTGGTGTAAGGAAATGGTCCAATTTCATTTTTCTGCATGTGGCTGTCCAATTTTCCCAACACCATTTGTTGAAGAGGCTGTCTTTTTTCCATTGGACATTCTTTCCTGCTTTGTCAAAGATGAGTTGACCATAGAGTTGAGGGTCTATTTCTGGGTTCTCTATTCTGTTCCAAGGATCTATGTGTCTGTTTTTGTGCCAGTACCATGCTGTCTTGATGATGACAGCTTTGTAATAGAGCTTGAAGTCCGGAATTGTGATGCCACCAACGTTGGCTTTCTTTTTCAATATTCCTTTGGCTATTCGAGGTCTTTTCTGGTTCCATATAAATTTTAGGATTATTTGTTCCATTTCTTTGTAAAAAATGGATGGGATTTTGATAGGAATTGCATTAAATGTGTAGATTGCTTTAGGTAGCATAGACATTTTCACAATATTTGTTCTTCCAATCCAGGAGCATGGAACATTTTTCCATTTCTTTGTGTCTTCCTCAATTTCTTTCATGAGTACTTTATTGTCTTCTGAGTATAGATTCTTAGCCTCTTTGGTTAGGTTTATTCCTAGGTATCTTATAGTTTGGGGCACAATTGTCAATTGGATTGACCCCTTAATTTCTCTTTCTTCTATCTTGTTGTTGGTGTAGAGAAATGCAACTGATTTCTGTGCATTGATTTTATATCCTGACACTTTAATAAATTCCTCTACAAGTTCTAGCAGTTACGGAGAGCAGTCCTTTGGGTTTTCCACATGTAGTATCATATCTTCTGCAGAGAGTGATAGTTTGACTTCTTCTTTGCCAATTTGGATGCCTTTAATTTCTTTCTGTTGTCTGATTGCTGAGGCTAGGACTTCCAGTACTATATTGAATAGCGGTGATGATAATGGACATCCCTGCCATGTTCCTGACCTTAGCGGAAAAGCTTTTGTTTTTTTTCCATTGAGAATGATATTTGTGGTGCGTTTTTCATAGATGGCTTTGATAATATGGAGGTATGTGTCCTCTATCCCTACACTTTGAAGGGTTTATATCAGGAAGGGATGCTGTACTTTGTCAAATGCTTTTTCAGCATTGATTGAGAGTATCATATGGTTCTTGTTCTTTCTTTTATTAATGTGTTGTATCACATTGACTGATTTGCAGATGTTGAACCAACCTTGCAGCCCTGGAATAAATCCCACTTGGTCGTGGTGAGTAATTCTTTTAATGTACTGTTGAATCCTATTGGCTAGTATTTTGGTGAGAATTTTCACAGCTGTGTTCATCAAGGATATTGGATTGTAATTCTCTTTTTTGGTGGGAATCCTTGTCTGGTTTTGGGATCAAGGTGATGCTGGCCTCATAAAATGAGGCCTTGCTTCCCTTGCCTTTGGTGATGTTCCTAGGAAGATGTTGCTGTGGCTGAGGTCGAAGAGGTTGCTGCCTGTGTTCCATTTCTATTTTTTGGAACAGTTTCAGGAGAAAAGGAATTAATTATTCTTTAAATGTATGGTAGAATTCCCCTAGGAAGCCGTCTGGCCCTGGGCTTTTGTTTGTTTGGAGATTTTTGACGACTGTTTCAATCTCCTTACTGGTTATGGGTCTGTTCAGGTTTTCTATTTCGTCCTGGTTCAGTTGTGGTAGTTTATATGTTTCTAGGAATGCATCCATTTCTTCCAGATTGTCAAATTTGTTGGTGTAGAGTTGCTCATAGTATGTTCTTATAATTGTTTGTATTTTTTTGGTGTTGGTTGTGATCTCTCCTTTTTCATTCATGATTTTATTTATTTGGATCCTTTCTCTTTTCTTTTTGATAAGTCTGGCCAGGGTTTATCAATCTTATTAATTCTTTCAAAGAACCATCTCCTAATTTTGTTGATTTGTTCTATCATTTTTTTGGTTTCTATTTCTTTGATTTCTGCTCTGATCTTTATGATTTCTCCTCTCCTGCTGGGTTTAGGCTTTCTTTGTTGTTCTTTCTCTAGCTCCTTTAGATGTAGGGTTAAGTTATGTATTTGAGACCTTTATTGTTTCTTGAGAAAGGCTTGTACCGATATATATACTCCTCTCAGGACTGCCTTTGCTGTGTCCCACAGATTTTGAACCGTTGTGGTTGCATTACCATTTGTTTCCATGAATTTTTTTCAATTCTTCTTTAATTTCCTGGTGGACCCATTCATTCTTTAGAAAGATGCTGTTTATTCTCCATGTATCTGTGTTCTTTCCAAATTTCCTCTTGTGATTGAGTTCTAACTTCAGAGCATTGTGGTCTGAAAATATGCAGGGAATGATCCCAATCTTTTGATACTGGCTGAGACCTGATTTAGGACCGAGGATGTGATCTATTCTGAAGAATGTTCCATGTGCACTAGAGAAGAATGTGTAGTCTGTTGCTTTGGGATAAAATGTTCTGAATATATCTGTGATGTCCATCTGGTCCAGTGTGTCATTCAAGGCCTTTATTTCCTTGTTGATCTTTTGCTTGGATGATCTGTCCATTTCAGTGAGAGGAGTGTTAAAGTCCCCTACTATTATTGTATTATTGTTGATGTGTTTCTTTGATTTTGTTATTAATTGGTTTATATAGTTGGCTGCTCCCACGTTAGGGGCATAGATATTTAAAATTGTTAGGTCTTCTTGTTGGACAGACTTTTTGAGTATGATATAGTGTCCTTCCTCATCTCTTATTATAGTCTTTAGCTTAAAATCTAATTGATCTTATATATGGATTGCCACCCCTGTTTTCTTCTGATGTCCATTAGCATGGTAAATTGTTTTCCACCCCCTCACTTTAAATCTGGAGGTGTCTTTGGGTCTAAAATGAGTTTCTTATAGGCAATATAATGATGGGTTTTGTTTTTTTATCCATTCTGATACCTTGTGTCTTTTGATTGTGGCATTTAGTGCATTAACATTTAGGGTAACTATTGAGAGATATGAATTTAGTGCCATTGTATTGCCTATAAGGTGACTGTTACTGTATTTGTCTCTGTTCCTTTCTGATCTACTACTTTTAGGGTCTCTCTTTGCTTAGAGGACCCCTTTCAATATTTCCTGTAGAGCTGGTTTGGTGTTTGCAAATTCTTTCAGTTTTTGTTTGTCCTGGAAGCTTTTTATCTCCCCTTCTATTTTCAGTGATAGTCTAGCTGGATATAGTATTCTTGGATGCATGTTTCTCTCATTTAGTGCTCTGAATATATCATGCCAGTTCTTTCTGGCCTGCCAGGTCTTTGTGGATAAGTCTGCTGCCAATCTAATATTTTTACCATTGTATGTTACAGACTGCTTTTCCCGGGCTGCTTTCAGGATTTTCTCTTTGTCACTAAGACTTATAAATTTTACTATTAGGTGACGGGGTGTGGACCTATTCTTGTTGATTTTGAGGGGGGGATTCTCTGAACCTCCTGGATTTTGATGCTTGTTCCCTTTGCCATAATAGGGAAATTCTTTCCAATAATTGTCTCCAATATACCTCTGCTCCCCTCTCTCTTTCTTCTTCTTCTGGAATCCCAATTATTCTAATGTTGTTTTGTCTTATGGTGTCACTTATCTCTCGAATTCTCCCCTCATGGTCCTATAGCTGTTTGTCCCTCTTTTGCTCAGCTTCTTTATTCTCTGTCATTTGGTCTTCCATATCACTAATTCTTTCTTCTGCCTTATTTATCCTAGCAGTAAGAGCTTCGATTTTTTATTGCACCTCATTAATAGCTTTTTTGATTTCAACTTGGTTAGATTTTAGTTCTTTTATTTCTCCAGAAAGGACTTTTATATCTCCAGAGAGCATTTCTCTCATATCTTATATGCCTTTTTTGAGCCTGGCTAGAACCTTGAAAATTGTCATTTTGAACTCTACATCTGACATATTACCAATGTCTGAATTGATTAGGTCCTTAGCCTTCGGTACTGCCTCTTGTTCTTTTTTTTTTGTGGTGAGTCTTTCCGCCTTGTCATTTTGTCCAGATAAGAGTATAAGAAGGAGCAAATAAAATACTAAAAGAGTGGCAGAGACACTAGAAAAATGTGCTTTAACCAAATCAGAATAGACCCCAAATTGTGGGAGGAAGAAAGGGGATTTAAAAAAAGTTCAGAAAAAAAAATTTAAAAAAGAAAACAATTAAATAAAAAATACATAAAAGAAAAAAATATATATATATTAGACTGGTGACTAGAACAGGGTCACCCACTTAATTTTGGGAGTATTTTGGTCTCTTAGAAGAAACTACCTCCCAAATTTTTAAAGAATGAAAAATGTATATAAGGCTAAACCCAATGAAGGGATGGAATATGCCTATAAAGATGAAAAAATTTTTTTTTAATTTTCTAAAAAAGGAGTTGATAAAGTAAGTTGGTTGGCAGAATAAAGAAAAAGAAAGTGGAGATAATTTGCTCAGGCTGGAGACTAGAACAAGCCCGGAGCTAGATTTAAGGTATATTTTGATCTATTAGAAGAAGTTATACCCCAAATTTTTTAGAAGAAAAAACTCTATGTTTATACAAAAAATAAAGTTAAATACAATGAAGGATAAAATATGACTATAATAATAAAGGTTCAAAAAAGATTATTTTTTTAATGAAAGGTATTGTTAAGATAAACTAGTTAAAAAACGTTTAAAAATTAAAGGGTGAAAGTTAAAAAAATTTAGCAGAAGAAAAAAAAGTAAATTAAAAAAAATTAAATTAACTGCAAGACTAAGGAACCATGGGGAGAAAGCCATGAGTTCTGTGCTTTGCTTTCTCCTCCTCTGGAATTCCACTGCTCTTCTTGGTAAGTGAACTTGGTCTTGGCTGGATTTCTTGTTGATCTTCTGGGGAGGGGCCTGTTGATTCTCAAGTGTCTTTGCCCAAGGCAGAATTGCACCGCCCTTACCAGGGGCGGAGATAAGTAATCTGCTTAGGTTCAATTTCAAGAGCTTTTGTTCCCTGAATGCTTTCCATAGAGTTCCAGAGGACTAGAATAATAATGGCAGCCTCCCAATCTCTGGCCGGGTGGACCCGAGAGCTAGGGGCCCCAGTCCTCAGTGCCCTGTTAGAGAAAAGCACTCAATTACTCCCATCTCCCTGACCTCTGGCTGCACTCTGAGCTCACCCAGCCTGTGACTGGCTCACGGTAACCCCGAGCTGAGAGCTCACTCCTCAGCTCTATCTCTGTAGCCAACTTTCCTGCTCTAATACCTGCAAGCTCTGCTACACTCAGACACCCCTGAGCCTTCTGTGACCCTGTGGGGCCTAGGGCCACGCTGACCCTGTGTGGGCTTCACCCTGGTTTAGCCTCTGGAGTGATGTCCCTCAGTGGAGCAGACTTTTAAAAGTCCTGATTTTGTGCTCCATTGTTCCACCGCTTGCCAGGAGCCAGCCCCTCTCCCCGCAGTATATCTTCCCATCGCTTTGGATTCACTTCTCCGCTGGTCCTACCTTACAGAAAGTGGTTGATTTTCCGTTTCTGGAATTGTTGCTCTTCTTCTCTTCAATCTCCTGTTGGATTTGTAGGTGTTCACAATGGCTTGATAAGCTGTCTAGCTGATCTCCTGCTACCTGATGTAGTCTCAGCCTGCTACTTCTCCACCATCTTGCTGGAAGCAACTATTGATGATAGTGTAGATCTAAGTTGCTTTCCTAAAGGTTTTTAATTTTACTGCCAGTTCATGAAAACATGTTTGTTGTGCAACTGCTGATACTACAACTTTAAATTAACAAAATTTTATTGGACATTTATGAATTCTATGATTTCCATCTGTGCTTAAAAGTTCTTTCTCCTCTAGTGTTAAAATAATTGACAACTTGTTTGGTTTCTTGTTTGGGCATTTTTTAAAAAATCCCAGGTGATGTTAATTATTAGGTTTTGTTGTGCTTGGACACTTATGAGCAGTCAGTAAAGAACATTTTTCAGCAAGTCTTCTTTCCCAAGGCTCCTGGCTAACAAAGAGTTGTTCATAATGTTCTTTACCATGAACCTTCAGGATACTCTGACCTAAGTTATTACTGGCCTAAATTATTACTAACCTTATTGCTTATGGTTCTCCTTCTCAGACTCTTTACCATTTCCTGCAGGGCCCTGAATCCATGCCTTTTATTATACTGTGCCAATTCCCTGGGATATTATGTTCTGATCTTCTATATAATGAAAAGCTACTTGTTCTTCAAAGCTCAGTTTAACTCCATGGAGAAGCCTTTCACTAAATCTATAAGCAAATGCAGTCTCCTCTGTCATTTATTGCCTTAGTTTTTTCTTGGAAGGAAAGATGGGAGGACAAGTAAATGCTGTGTATCTTAGAAATGTTTCTATCCCCTAGGAAACTTGAATATGTATTGAAGAGAGCACAACTTTTGGACTCAACCAATCTAGATTTTAATATTATCTACTGCTTAATAGTTATATTACAATGAGAATTCATTTAACTTCTCTGAGCATCAGTATTCATACCTGTTAAGTGGAAGTCATCACACTTATTTCATAGGCTTACAATGAGGTTTAAATAGATTGATATGTGCAACAATCCTATTACATGGTAGGCAATTTCAAATGTCCAATTTCTCTTCCTGCCTCTCCCTGTTCATTGTTCCAGAGATGTCTACCTCACCTCAACTCCTTCAAGTGATTGTGAGTAGCACATGAATAAATGTCATAATTGTGCATAGAAGTACGCACAGGTCTTGGTATATGGCTGGTGTTTCACAAATTATTGAGAAGAAAGAAGAAAAGAAAAGGAAGAAAGAAGACTTTGCTTTGTTTGGCCTCTTTAAAACAAAATTCATATTTTAACAACCAAATAAATAGTGGAAATAAATGTGAACATTCTTTGGAAAATGTAAAGTATCCTGCTATTATTTTAATTTTCAGAAGGCAACATTATATAGTGGTTTGGAGTTCAGGCTGTAGAGCCAGATACCTAAAAATTGATCTAGATACTTTGCTAAAGCACTCTGTGCCTTAAGGAGTAATAATAGAGCAGGATTTATAAGTTTTATTAGGGAGAAATAATGGAACAGGCTTTACTAGTATGTAAAGAGTTAATACAAGGTTAGCTAGAAGAGATGACAGAGGTGGTGGTTGAAATGATAAAGGTAATATTTATTAAAAACTGTCGGAAGACAGCTGTTTAATTTCTTAGAAGAATTGCTAGGGCTATGATTTTACAGATATAATAGGCTGGTTCTTCTATCAAATATTTGTAGCATTTAATTTTATATGTGAGTGAAAGCTTTATGAAAAATTCTTAATGAGAATGTATTGTCTTATTTGTAAGACTAAGCAGGTTTTGGAGTACAGTATTTTCTTGTCTTTGAGAGGTCCTTTCAGTTGAGGGAGAAAGATGTATAAAAATTTCTGTGTATCAACGGTTATGTGTGGTATGAAGCATGTAGGAGGTAAAGAAGGTCCACAATGCAAGGAATGGTTGATTCGTCCTGAAGAGTTAAAGAGAAGGGTTAGGAAAACTTCATGGAAGAGATGATGTTTCAGCCAAATTTTGAAATGTGCTCTTACCACTCAATTTGGTTTTATACCAGGGTTAAGTAACAGTCACCAATGACCAAAGGGATGAGAGGAAATCAGTTAATAAGACAGAAGTCAAGAAATAGATTATCAGTTGTTACCTGCAGCAAGAGAACTTCTTGAGTCTGTAAGATAGGATGGGAACCAAAAGTTAAAGTTGAGGAGCTAAATATTTAAAAATATGTCCATACCAGTAGAAGGATGAGACATGAAGTAGCACTTTCATAGATTCCTTTTTATCTTTTTAGTATAATACCTTCAAGGAAGAGTAAATGCAAAGAATATCAACAAGTACTATTTCAAATATAGCCTCCCATTTTTAAAGAATGACATGTTTTCTCCATTATTAAAATTTTTCATTTAAAACAATGGGAGGAAAGCAAGGAGACAAAAAAGGGAGAGAAAGAAGAAAATTTTATCATCAATGAAATAAAAACATATCCATAATCTGACATTACAAAGTATAAGGAATATTTGCCACCTACTATAAAACTTGGACCAAAGAAAATATTGAAAGTTGATATATACTCTCCCAGATTTTAGACAGGAAGAGATTTCTTAAAAATAAGAGTCCAAATTCTTAGAAGGTCATGTATTAAACCTTTGATTAAAGCAATGAAATGAAGAGTTGTAGGTAGATCACAGAGAAAGAGGAGTACATCCATTCAATGATCAACTCGATAGGACAGAGTATTAGAAGAGATGGGACTAAAGAACAAATCATAACAATATGTCTATTTTATGATAGATTTTATAACATCTCAGTCGAAAGTATCTCTTAGAAGTAAAATAAAGGAGACAGAATAGTGAAAACCAAGTTACAAACTCAGAGAACACACTACTTAAGGAGCTTCGCTGTAGGTCTATAGTGAACTATGTCACTCTGAATTCCTGATTGGCAAAAACTGATGAAGATAGGCATCCAGGATAAAGTAATAACAAAATTAAAGACAATGTGTTAAAGTACACAAACTTGATTTAAGTTCTGGGAACCAGCTAAGCTGAATCAATTTAACCCATCTCTGTCTTTCATTGGCAAGAAACTATTCAGAGTTGAACATTAATTCAAAGAAAAGTATTAAGTAGAAAAGAAACAATAAGGAGAAATTACAGTATAAATAAAAACAGTTTTTTGAAATTTCAGTTACAATTTTTCTAACAAAAACTTCAAAAGCAAAAAGAGAAAAAGAATGAAAGAAGAAAGGATAGAGGGAAAGAAGGACAAAGAAAGGAAAAGAATATCAGTAGTAGGAATTAAGAAGAGCTGGTAGACATCAGAAAAAGAATAACAATAATTAAAAAAAAACAGCAGCACTGATTTATTTTTTTTTAAGATTTTCTTTATTATTTGACAGAGAGAAACAGAGCAAGAGAGGGAACACAAACAGGGGGAGTGGGAGTGGGTGAAGCAGGCTTCCTACCCAGCAGGGAGCCTGATGCAGGGCTTGATCCCAGGACTCTGGGATCATGACCTGAGCTGAAGGCAGACACTTAATGACTGAACCACCCAGGCATCCAGCAGTACTGATTTAAAAACAAACGCCTAAAGGAGAGACAGAAGGAAATAAGAATATGGAATTAAAATTTTAAAACAATAAAAAGAATTTAAGTGAATATGATAGAGATTGCGGGTATAGATATATGACATGATAAATATGATACAGATGTGATAGGTATAGGTGACAAAGGAAATCACATTTCTGGAAAAGCAAAAAATAGATGTTATAAATAAATATAATAGAAAAAACTTTCCTAAAATAAACATTTGAATCCAAAACTTGAAAGGCATACTAGTAATGCATTAAACAGAAATTTCTGAATTTCAAGAATAAATGCATAAATATGTTAATAGAAACATTAAGAAAAAGCAAATCACATACAAGCAGGACAAGAAATCATAAATTCCTACAAATTCATTGCCAGAAGATAGTGAACAATGTGCACAAAGAGGTAAGCAAAATTGTGATCAAGAATTTTAGGACTGGGCGCCTGGGTGGCTCAGTGGGTTAAGCCGCTGCCTTCGGCTCAGGTCATGATCTCAGGGTCCTGGGATCGAGTCCCACATCGGGCTCTCTGCTCGGCAGGGAGCCTGCTTCCTTCTCTCTCTCTCTGCCTGCCTCTCAGTGTACTTGTAATTTCTCTCTGTCAAAATAAATAAATAAAATCTTTAAAAAAAAAAAAAAAAAAAAAAATAAAAAAAAAAAAAAAAAAAAAAAAAAAAAAAAAAAAAAGAATTTTAGGACCAACATGCTGCTTCAAATATAAAGTCAACAGATTAATGTTCTCAAGTACACAAAAACTCAGAGAGTACTGTACTTATGACCATTTTTTTAAAGAATTTTATTTCTTTTTTTGGCAGGCAGAGATCCCACATAGGCAGAGAGGTAAGCAGAGAGAGAGAGAGACAAAGGAGGAAGCAGGCACCCCACTGAGCAGAAAGCCCAATGCAGGGCTGGATCCCAGGACCCTGAGATCATGACCTGAACCAAAGGCAGAGACTTAACCCACAGAGCCACCCAGCTACCCCTGTACTTATGAACATTATTAAAAAATTACTCCAGGATGAAATCCAGTCAACCAAGTGATGTATCAAAATAAATAAAAAGCTGAGTTAAAGAGACTCCATGGTGACAATATCATTGATGAACACTAAAACATCCCAAATTCAGGACTAAAACTAAGCAACTATGGCTTTATGGTTATGGAGCAGAATGAAAATGTTATAAATCTTGACCATGTAAAAGTAATAAGTTTATAACAAAATGTGGAGGTTGAGGAGTAGAGATGATAAGAAAAATACATACCCAATTGTTTCATGAACTATAGCAGGAATAAGTAAATATTATTGACAGTTGAAAATGCAATTATGTCTCACCTTAATACTTTTGATGCTAGAGATAACTCTTAATAATTATGTATGTATGAAATATGTATATGTAGATAGATACATACAAAGGATCTAGAATAGGTATACCCTAGGTAATTTGCATTTCCATATAAATTTTAGAATCAACTGGTCAATTTCTATAAAAAACTTGCTGGGTTTTGATTAGGACTGGTTTAAATCTAGAGGTAAATTGAGAATAATTGACATCTTAAATATATTGTCTTCTAAGCCATCAGTATGGTATATCTTTCCAGTGTTTCAGGCCTTATTTAATATCAGAAGAGACAAACTTTCACTTCTTTGTACTCTACCTTCACCAGCAATTTCTTGCACGCTATGGGTGTTCAGGGAATATTTATTTATGTAATCAATGTCCCAAAATCAAAACATTTATTCAGGAAAAAGTATCTAGAGGTAGAGAGAAGGTTAAGAACAAGATATGTCAAGCCTACAGATAAATTGTTCTAACATTAATTTAAATTTTTAAAGATTTATTTATTTATTTACATATTTATTTATCTTTAAATATTTTATTTATTTGAGAGAAAGAGAGAGCGAAAGCACAAGCAGGGGAAGGGGCAGACAGAGAGGGGGAAGCAGACTCCCTACTGAACAGGGAACCCAATGCAGGGCTTGATCCTAGGACACTGGGATCATGACCTGAGCTGGAGGCAGAGCTTAACCAAGCCACTCAGGTGCCCCAAGATTTATTTGTTTATTTGAAAGAGAGTGAGAGAAAGAGACAGAGCACATGAGGGGAGAGGAGCAGAGGGAGAGAATCTTCAGTCAGTCTCCACATAGAGCCTAGAACCCAATACAGGGCTCTCTCTCATGACTCAGATCCAAAACCAAGAGTCAGATGCTTAACTGACTGAACCATCCAGGTGGCCCAACATCAATATAAATTTTAAAACCCCATTTTTTTAAAGAAAATTTGAAAGACCATTATATTTTATTCACCCAGCAAAACTCCCTACTGGAATCCCATACTTATCTCTACTACACATATAATTATCACTGAATTAATATTTGTTGAATAGATGACCTTTATACTTTACCCATGATGTTGTGCCATGAAAATCTGATCGCTTTCCAGGAGAAAGCAGATCCACTTTAAAGAGTTGTTTAAATATCACATGAAACACTATACTGCAAATATTTCAGGAAGAGTGCTATCTATATGCTAATCAAATAATACAACATCTTACCACAGAAGCCCTGACTGTGAAGATCTGAAAAGTTCTTGAAACTATGGTTGGGCTGTAGAAAACAGATAGCTATATAACTTAACCAGGTCTTTGAAGAGAATGGATTGGGGAAGGGAGAAGAGAAAAATTCAAGGCATTCAAGACATAATGAAAAGAAATCAATGAATGATAATGAGTATTAGTAGTTATAAAATAAATGTATTTAGGGAACCAACGAGTTTATAGAACACTTGGGAGATTCTTCTATGTATGGCATGATAAAATGATCAAGACATTAACAATGGAACATGTCCTGGTTTACAGCCAGCTGGTATGTTTTCTGAAATACCTAACTAGCATTAAGAACATAAGCTTTTATGACGGAACAGAGCATCTCTCCACAGGCATAAGTGCATTGAACCTCAGCCTCACATGTTTGAAACTTTAACCCACTAAGTTAACTGTCCTTGATTAAATTATTAATAATGCTACAACAATATAATTGTTGAAATCATTGTTTATTATAGAAAAAAATGAGCAAGCAACATTGGCATTTCAACAATAATGAGTATTTCACTCACTCAGTACAGGCAGGAAGGTTCAACAGATCTGCTGGACTGATCTGGTGTGAAATAATTGCATTGATGACTTTCTTCAGGTTGTCATCACCAAATATCGCCTGGCAATTATTTTGAACAGCTGGCTGCTGTTATTGTGCATCTATTTATAAAGCTGTCCTCTTCAACAAGAGCTGGGGTCTTATAAGCATCTGTCTGCAGCCAGATTTTGTCTCTCATGGAAAGATGATTTTTTGCAGACCTTATTCTTGACAGCCTTCCCCCTTAGCACCACCAATATTCAACATCCTTTTGTGGATCTTCTTTATTTATACATTGTTTCTATTAACAGATCTGTCCCATGCAACCAAAATGAAAACAACCCTGAATTAATTAAGCCATGACTGGCTTCTGTCACATCGTAAAACAAATGAGATTATGTCTTATCCTTGGCTTATGAAGTCTATTTCCAAATGCGTATAGATTCATAGCAATGGTTCTTCTTCCACTTCTAATTTCCTCTTGTAAGACTTCATGATTTTATGGTATCCTTTATAGGTATAATTAAATGAAAATAAATAGTGGAAGTCATAGAAAAAACTGCTTCAAATTAAAGAATAACATTTCTGGAAGAATAGTCATAGAATACTTCAGCTTAAAAAAATACTATTTAGGTGTGTGTCCTTAGAAAAATTAAACAAATATTAGGAGATGACAGTTTAGTGGTGGCATGTTTTCTCAGAGGACACTCCAGCATCTGTTCCAGGTTTGGTCATTTGCTAATGCTATTTGAAAAGCGAAGCTAGGGAAAGAAAAATCCCATGGAAAATGTGCAGAAATACATAAGCAATAGGGAATAGGAATACTCTGTGAGCACTGTCCAACAGAAATTTCTGAAATAATGTAAATGTTCTATATTTGCCACTAGCCATCTGTGGCTATTGAGTACCTGAAATATAACTAGTATAACTGAAGAACCAAATTTTTACTCAATTCAATTTTAATTAATTTAAATTTAGAAAGCCACACATGCCTAGTGGCAACTATTATTATCAGCTCTATGGAATAAACTTCAATCCCAGGAAAAATTATGAATCATAATTTTATTTGTGTGATTTGTAAATAAGCCAAATATATAAATACATGTATTTATATTTTATATGAAAATATTATTGGAGATGCTTGGTTTTTTACTTAAAATAAAGTATGTTCCTATCATATCTAGTCTTTTCTGTACTATTATTTCATTCATACTTTTCTAAGTTTTATGAATGTTATAGTCACAGAATTTGGAGGTTGAATGAGACTCATTTAAAGAAATAGCTGGTCTCATTCCATTTTGTAGTTGAGTAAAGTGATTTCAAATAAATCTGAAATGACTTCCCTATGGTCACCTGGCCAGAAGTGAGATTAAAACTAACATCTTTCTTTTTAGATAACATTATCTTATTGTGGCAAAATATATATAACATAAATTTTGCATTTTAATCATTTTTAAGTGCAAGATTCAGTGAAAGTACATTTACAGTGGTGTGCAACTACCACCACTATCCACTTCCAGAATTTTGGATTTTATGAGTGGTGGAGAATAGGAGGAGAAGTTTCCAAAAATTATTTTTACCTAATTAAAAATTGTACCTAGTGTAATAGGCAAATTCATAGAAACCAGAAGTAGGTTTGAAGTTACCGGGAGCTGACGGGAAAGGAGAATGGGAAAACTAACATCTTTGAACCACTCCCAAATATTCTTTCCTTGCCAGGGCTAAATTGGCCAGTGGCTGGCTCTAATTTAAACAGTGAAATACTCTTAAATATTTCATTTTTAATTGTATATGCCACCACTAGTACTAATAGGGATAACATAATTTTGGACATTCCCAAAATACTTTGCATATACTACCTCATAAGTCTTCACAATGAGACATTAAGGTAAATTTCTTTATAATTTCTCTTTTATAGATGAGAAAACAGGACTGGGAAAGTTTCACAATTTGCCCACGGTCACGAACCTCAGGAGGAGGAGAATGGTTATGTAACTAAGTGGGGACTATATGCTGATAATTTCGATTACTTTTAGTAATCCTTCAGATGTGCAGAAACATTCTCCCCCTAATCTGGTGTCACTCTGCCTTGCCCAGTTCTGTCACCTGCTGCTAAACAACATGTACAAGGACATTGAAAGGGCAGATGAGCCCTTCATCCTTCACAGTATCTCTTGCGCATTCCAGCCTTTGTTCTCTCATGCTTCCTCCCTTCCCATGCACTCATCAGGCAGTCCTGATATGCTGCAGCCTGTGTCCTCCACTGAATTTGCTCTTATCAAGGTACAAATGAACTCCATGTTGATAAACTCAATAAACACTTTCTAGCTACTCCTTATTAGCTCGCCCAGACAGACTCAGTTGTGTTGGTCGCTCCCTTCCAGCTCAAATAGTTGACCCTCTGTTTTTGTTTTGTTTTGTTTTGTTTTCGTGTGTGTTAACATTAACTTCTATTTATTTACTGCTATCTTTCAGTTCTCTTTGGAAGTGTTGTTTACTGTTTCTTCCCTTTCTATTCAACTCTTAAATATTGCAGTTTCTCAGGGCTCTTCCTTGCTCTTTCTCCACCCCTCTGGTGATCCCATTCATTCCACTGCTTTAGGCACCAGCTTAGGCTTCTGATTCCCAAAGGTAAAACTTCAAGCCAGGTTTTCTTTGATCCTCTGCATACACTTTTCTACCTGGTACTTCTATTTGGTAGTTTCCCATCCATCAGAAACTTAACAGATTAAAAAAAATTTTTGAAAGATTCCTCTCAATCAAATTTTCCCCAAGTTTTTCCCAGCATAATATTTGGTGCCATCTAAAAGGATTCCCAGCTAAAAGATATTAGAACCAGTCTTCCTTTCCCACATTCATCTCAAATTGTGACAGTTATACTCCCAAATATACCCTGAAGTCATTCTTATTTTCTCTACTCTGGTCTGAGTCATAACCAAACCTCTCTTGGAACTGTTTCTGAAATGGGGTTTCCCAGGTTTTTTTTTTTTTTTCTTTAAGATTTTTTTTTTTAAGATTTTTTAAAAGATTTTTTGTTTGTTTGTTTATTTGACAGATAGAGATCACAAGGAGGCAGAGAGGCAGGCAGGAAGAGGAGGAAGCAGGTTCCCTACTGGGCAGAGAGCCCGATGCGGGGCTCCATCCCAGGACCCTGGGATCATGACCTGAGCCGAAGGCAGAGGCTTTAACCCACTGAGCCACCCAGGCGTCCCCTCCCAGGTTACATTTTGCTCTCCCAAATCTATTCTCTATTAAGATACAGTATTAATAGTTTAAAATATATGACTTAACATAATTTCCTTTGCTTAAAACCCTTAAGTGGTATCCTGTTACACTTAAAATGAAGTCAGATCTTCTTAATTTCATTTCTACCCCATCATGTACCACTCTTTTCTCATTCATTGTGGCCCAGTTACTCTGGTCTTCTGTTCTTCATTCTGAGGAATTTCCCACTGGGGACACTTACACGTGCTGTTTCTGATACTGGGATGCTTTCCCCCCTTGTTCTTCATAGGAATTAGTTCCTTTTCCTCTCTTTGATCTTAGATTAAATATCCCATCTTGGAAAGACCTTCCCTAAACATGCTATCTAAAAGGGCAATGCTAAAAGTATATGGATCTGGGGCGCCTAGGTGGCTCAGATAGTTGTGTCTGCCTTTGGCTTGGGTCATGATATCAGGGTTTTGGGATTGAGTCTTGTGTTGGGCTTTCTGCTCAGCAGTGAGTCTGCTTCTCCCTCTCACTCTCCCTCTCCCTTTCCCTCTCTGCTTTCTCTCAAATAAATAAATAAAATCTTAAAAAGTATGTAGATCTGCCTTCTGTCAATCTCAGAATATCTGAACTCTAGATTCTTTCCAAGGGTTACCACTTTAAACTCTCAGCTATCCCCCTTCTGCAAAATAGCCTGGAAGAATGCCTTGTTCCTCACTCTTTCCCAGCACTTCCCAAAGAACCTGACATACAGCAGATACTCAACAGTACTAAGCAGTTGTTGAATGAATGCTGCTTGATTCCTTTTTTAAAAGATTTTTTAAAATTTATTTATTTGACAGACAGAGAGCACAAGTAGGCAGAGAGGCAGGCAGAGAGAGACGGCGGGGGTGGGGGTGGGGCAGGAAGCAAGCTTCCAGCTGAGCAGAGAGCCTGATGTGGGGCTCAATCCCAGGACCCTGAGATGATGAACTGAGTTGAAGGCAGAGGCTTAACCCACTGAGCTACCCAAGTGTCCCCTGTTTCATTCTTATAAGGATGTACTTATTGGAAAAATATAATGGAAAATGGACTAATGATATGCTTTTTATTTGTTTTTCCAGACTCCGAAGTCTTGATATTTTAGATATTTCTACGGAGATTGGATCTATAAATTATTTTCTTAAGTCAGATCATCAAAGTGCTGTAAACCTAAAATATATTGTGTGCATTTCCTTACATAAATGCTTTCAATGAATTGTGTTGAAATTATGTTACCAGATTATACAGTATAATCTAGCAAGATTATTTATTCATATTTAATAAAATTGAGCACCTAATTTCTGATTTCATGGGAAAATTTCTCTCTTCCCTGAGAAGTATGTTGATCTTTTTCATTTATAATTTCAGTTTGAATACACACCAAAATAGAGAGTATTGTAAAAATGCAATTCAGTGCATATAAGTTTATCTTAAAAATGTATTCTAAATTCTTATTCTAAGATTCTATGAGAGATTCATACTATGCTACAGAAGTATGACCTCCTAGCTTGATAAATTTAAAGTTGATATATGCAAGGATATTTCAGAAAGTATGAAACCATGCATAAATTGGTACCTATTCCTGAATAAATTTATTACTATAAGTAATTTAAAATATTATTTTAATATTAAAACTAGCACATATAGTTTATAGAGGTGAGTGCAAAATTTACATGAATTTTTAAGGTAAAATACAGAGACTTCAAAGAAACTCCATGCCTAGAGAAAGCAGTTCTGAGCTATGCTTCTGGGACCACCAGGAGTGCACATTCTCCTTCTCTGAAGTCAGGAATTCTTTGGTGGAAAAGTTTTGAGATGTATTGAACCAGTTTTGAAAAATGAGTCCTCTCAGAACTAAAAAGAGGGTCCATCTAAAGAAAGAGAACTAAAGGAAGGCTTTAGAAAGGGGAAAAGCCCAGCATTTTTCAAGGAAGTAGGTATGAAGAAAACCTTAAGCGAAGATAAGAGAAATGAGAAAGCCTAGGAAACTACAACCAATCCCAGAAGTCTTTTCTGATAGCTCAGAGAGATGAATCTCTAAAAGCAGAATAGACCTTCATATGAAAGCATTATTCTCATCAAGTTTTCAATCGCTCTCCTGCCCAGTTGTAGGATTTTCCAGGCCAGGCACTGGAACATGGGGTCTTCCCTGGCCACTGTGTGAGATGGGACTGGAGACACAGGCTGAGTGAGACTCCCACACCAAGAACTTGATGACCCCTCCATGAGGAGGAGCATCAGGAAGGGCAATTGTGGCAAACACTGAAATGCCCACAGACAAGGCAGTCAGCTCACTTCCTCCAGTCATCAGCTCCTTTAAGGGCTGCCTCAACAATTGAGAGCTGCCTCATTGAAATGTCACAGCCTTCTTAGGGGAAGTACACATTTGCAAACTGGACAAGTCAAGGGTAATTCCCGCCATTTGGGCCCAATAAGAGACAGTCCTGATGGGCAATAGTCCCACCAAATTCTGAGTTGGTGGAAGCTTTGCTGACCTGCATGAGGTTCGGTTTCTCCTTCAGCCTACTCCTATTTCTCCCCCTTCCTTTCTTTTTTTTTTTTTTTTTAGGGATTTTATTTATTTGACAGAGAGGGATACAGCAAGAGAGGGAACACAGCAGAGGAGTGGAGAGGGAGAAGCAGACTTTCCACTGAGCAGGGAGCTCAATCCCAGGACCCCGGGATCATGACCTGAGCTGAAGGCAGACACTTAACGACTGAGCTGCCCAGGCGCCCCTCCCCCTTCCTTTCATAGGTACTAATCTCTAGTAGACTCTGTCTCAGCACATGCTTCTGAAGAACCACCTGGGTTCAGCCCCACATCCTGGTACAGCCAGAAGCAGTGCCTGGAATTGGGGTGCAGATCCATCAGCATTCAGCTGGGAGGTAATGAATGAAAACAGGCTGGGAACAGATGAAAAGGAAGGGACATGTGGGAAGGGGAGCTCCTGGTAAGTGCTATGACTTTTAGCTAAATTCTGAGTCATATTTGTGGGTTATCAAAAGTATGATGTGTGGGGGTCAGGTTTATATGGCCAGGGGTAGGAGAGACATAACTTCTCCTGGTCCCCCTAAGGTCTTCTTCCTAGGCAAGATAGGACCAGGGATTCAAAGTTTTAATCCCATGTTGTGTTCTGGATTAAGGATTCCTTGACTAAAATTTCAGCATCGTATTTTCAGTATTACCTGCTCTGGAGTCAGCCTTTATACTAATGGCAATCCACTATTTCCCCCACCACATATTCTCAGTCTCCATCTAGTTGTCAAGGCTGGATGCAGGCCTGAGCAGTGAAGTGTGGGACTTTGGTGAGCCAGGCATGGCGAGCAGTGGTAGAAGACAAGGTGGGTGCATGGATAGACACGGTTGAAAGGTTGATGATTCTTCTGACCTTAAATGACCCTAAGTAGCATCCGTGCAGTATTTTGAGCAAGAGCAGATGGTCTGTATAGATAGGAGTAGAAACAGATGGTATCTCACTGTCAGATTTTCTCTCCTGAGACCTGGTGCCTGTCGTTGTATGCTTTATACTGCTCTTTGGCATGCTAAAGGGAGCTTTTAAGAACTCCTTGAATAGCCAGTAGCTCTCCCAGGATCTTGCTGGCCTTCTGCTAGCGAGGGATGAGGTGGTTTGAATAAGGGTATGAGTGAAAGCCATAGTTATAATGCGAGGGTGAATTCCAGTGGAAGGAGTAGAGTAAGCAATAAGAAAATCCCCAGGTGATGAGTTAAATAAACCCATGCTGTCATCTGTACAATATGTAGCAGTGACATGATCACGGCAAAGTGTTTAAGTGACTCTGGGGCTCCACTCCCAGAAATTTTAGCACTGTGATGCAACCTTGAGCAATTTACTTAGCCTCTCTATGTCTCCATTTCTCTTCTGAAAAGTAAATGTATTAAAGAGGGCACTTGTGATGAGAACTGGGTATTGTATGCAAGTGATGTCACTGAATTCTATTCCTGAAACCAGTAGTGCACCATATGTTAATGAACTCAAATCTAAATAAAAATTTTTAAAAAAAGAAAAGAAAAGGTAATAGCACCTACCCCACCCCTCCTTGTAGTTTTGTAATTATCAAATGAGTTAATACATGGGAAATGCTTGCCAAGGATAAGTACTCAGTAAATGTTAGCTATTATTATTATTGATTTATTACATGTGGCTACAGGTTTGAAAGCTAAAATGCTGATAGGTGGAACCAGAGGTCAATGGTTTAACTATCGCCTTCTAGAATTGGGTTGTGACCCAGAGACATGTTCAGAGATGCTAGAGCTGAATAATGTGAATTCTGAAAACACCTTAAACAGTGTAGGGTAGGGATTTGTTGATAGAATTCAGTCAAGGAATAAATTGTGCTCTGGGAGAGTAGCCATTATCACCATAATGGACATAGCAGAAGTTGGCAATGAGCCATCATGAAAAAGTCCAAGAGCATTTGTAGGTTGGGAATGGACATAGAAGTACTTCAAGCTTCTTGAGTATGCTCTTGGCCTGAACATGTGTCACAAGTGTTAATATATTATAGAGCATCCTGGGGGACATCAGGTGGCAGCACTGAGTGTCAATCTTCCCCACAGGGAGGAACAGCTGGTCACATCCATGAAAGGATGCTCTCCATCCCCCAAGTCTACCCTTGCTTTCCCCTTTCACATTCCACAGCCCCCAGACCGTACCCTGGGTGCCTAAATCAGATAACAGGCAAAGCTTTGTTTAGGCTTCTGTCTCTGTTTCTTGCCAGTTTGCTTCAGTCCTTTGCAATTAATACGGGACGGCTAGAGAGTTGTCAGGGAGAGAAATTTCTTGGGAAAAGTGGTTGTTTTCGTCCCCTTATGTTCTGGTGTATGTGATAGAACTTGATAATTGGTTTTGGCTGTTCAGTACATTCATTCATTCATCCACTTTCTATGATGAAATAGGAACAAGATATAAAAATCAGAACAAAATGAAAAAGTGGCAGGATAGTAAAATGAAGCCCAGGGATAAACTTAATTTTGAAATGCATATGGTAAGGCCAAGAAAATTGAGTGGGCTACAAATTCAGCCAAAAGAATGCTTTTAAAGCTTGACCATATGTTAAAATTGCATAGTACTTTTTATTTATTTTATTTTGCTTCACTTTTACAAAATTCCATTCTCAGTGATTGTGATATAATTGAAGTGGTAGGGGCCCAGGAGGAGCTTCCCAGGTAAGGCTAAAGTACAGCCAGAATTTCAAATCTGGTTCTTCTCTTGGATATTGACTTAGTGCTTTGTATATCTATTTAACCAAACAATCCAGGTAATTCTAGTGACTCAGATATTTGAAAGAATCTTTGGTTTTCAGAATTTACAATTTTATTCACAGACTATGAATTAATTTCCAGGATTTGAGTGTTCGACATTAGTTCTCAGGAGTTGTTTAAATTATGCACTGAGGCATAAGAGAAATGTTTCAGTGGGTCCCCAGAAAGGAGATACTATAAGATTCGTGAACAATAACCTCAAAAACATCCTTTCAAAAACAATGGTATGTGATATGGATGCTTCTGATTTATCTCTCACTGTAGGCAGAGGGCACAGCAATAAAACACAATACAGTTACCTTAAAAAAAAAAAAAAAGTCTCTAAATACGAAAGACCAAAGCAATGTGGTCTAAATTCACAGCTGTCTGGCTTCAAGCAGGAGTACATTTTTAAATAACTTGTTTGTTTTCCTCATTATAAAAGTAGTACATGGCTATTGAGGAAAACTTAGAAATGTTGGAGATACTTTTAAAAGAAAATTAAAATAATCTTTGCATCAGCTAGGACTTTTTCAATTTTAAGTAATAAAAACCGACTCTATCTTAAGCTAAAAAAAGTACTGGAAGAATATCAAGAACTCACAGAATCAACATGACCAGGCTAAAAATGGGCAGGAACAAGGGTTGATCCAGAGAGCTTGGAAAGGGGAAACAGTACTATTTGTGGCTAAAATAGCCTGACTAGATGGTGCTACCCCACTGCAGGACACCAGTGAGGTAGGGTTTCTCACGCTATGTTCTAATTCAAGGGCTGGTGAGAGGTCAGAGTCTTCAGTGCTAAGAAGTTTCCAAGTGATGCTGATACTGTTGGCCCACACAGACTTTGAATCGCAAGAGAGCAGATAGCACAACCTCCTGTACCATAAGTTACGGAATGAAACCCAACAGTCCCTTAGTCACTGGATCTCTTCAAAATTTAAATCCCCACTTCAACTGGGGAGGTTCCAAGTCATATCAACATTATGGTTACCAGGGAGCAAGAAAAAAGAAAAATCAAGGCCTCTTTATTTGTGAGTATGGGGGGATTAAGTAAGGGATACACCTCAAGTAGGAAAACAGCATAGCCCAAAAGAACTCATAAATAAACACCGTAACTTGTAATTCTAACATCTAGAGATAGCCAACTCTGAACATGATAACATTCAGGGTTATTACATGAATTTTACATTTGTTTTTTCTCATGAGAGAAGACTACCACAAAATTTGAGATTATATTCTCTAATGATAAACTGAAAATAAAAATTGTTCACTTTCCACATAATACTAGTTTTGTGTATTTTAGTAATAGGTAATTTTAATTCGGGATTTGAACCAGAATTTGCATCTAACTAAATACCAGATCAAGATGCACCAGAGTAGTATCTACAGAAAATGGCAAGTTTTCTTTCTAAAAAGAGTTCTGGGTTTCTTTCAAAACCTGAATAGGGAATGGGCCACAGAGGTCTCACATTTTAATATTTGGAGTATATCTACGAAAATTACCTGGAAATGTGCAAACTAATTATCACCACTTGCATACTCCAGCCAAAAGGAAATCCCAATTATGTGCCCAGGAGATATATTCAGCAAAGTAACTTCACGGTAAACCCTCTGGGATAAATCAGTTGTAAAATGAACCCATTAGTAACAACATGGGCTGACCTGCAGTTTAGAATTGTTTGACATAGCCAGTTAAATGTAGGACATCTGCCCAAAATGATGATTTGAGTCTTGGAATACTTTAGCTTAAGTCATACATCCTGATAGTAATTTAATAGTAGGACTGTGTTGAGGCTACTTCTGGCTCATGACAAGTAAATTATGTTATTAACCCAAGGCGGGGGGGAGGGACTTATTAGGAGAATTATATTTAGTTTATCCAAAAGTAATATCAAATCATTAAGATACATGTGAAAACACAGAAAACACAGAGTAAATACAATTCACTTTTTACTTATTTCATTTTGTTAGGTGATACATGAAACCATCTTTATCAACCTTACTTTCCTTCAAAGGTCTATATGCAAGTCCTAAGAACTAAGAACTGGGCCATCTATACTGAGTTCACACAACTGAACTCAAAACTATTCCTTTTTAATAAAAATGTGAACAACCCCTGGGGATAAAAATATATGTTTATCAAAAATAAAAAATTAAAAAAAAATAAAATAAAATAAAATAATAATAAAAAAAAAGAATTAGACGGCAAAAAAAATGTGAACAAATTCAATTTTAATTCTCATTAATTTCTTGATAAAATGATAACTTATTTTTTTGAAGACAGCAGTGGAACTGCCAGTGTTCCCCATGTAGAATATTGAACTATTAAAACCAACTTTAAGTTTTTCAAGAAAGAATACAGCAATAAATGGAATGTCCAGAAAATGAAATGAATGATTCTAATGTTTTGTAAGAGGAAGAGTATTGCTCTTTTTGAAAAGGAAATTGATGGGATGAACTATGAGAAAGGCATGTGTATCATCTCATGTAATTAGTATCATATCCATTGAACAAATTAAAAGAGGTTTTATAGGGGCACCTGGGTGGTTCAGTGGGTTAACCCTCTGCCCTCAGCTCACCTCATAATCCCAGAGTCCTGGGATTGAGCCTCGCTTCAGGCTCTTTGCTCAGCAGGGAGCCTGCTTCCCCTCCTCTCTGCTTGCCTCTCTGTGTACTTGTGATCACTCTCTGTCAAATAAATAAATACATAAATAAATAATCTTTTAAAAAAATAAAGGAAGCTTTATATGCCTATATGTGTATCTGAAATATATATATATGAATATATATATTCATATATGTGAATACCTGTGAGCTTAAATTTATGTATATATATAAATGTATAAATATACATAATAACCCTAAATATAATATATATATAGCTTTATATATATAAAGCTTCTTTTAATTCATCCATATATAAATATATATTCTTTTATATATATTTAATTCATACATATACACACACACACACACACATACTTACAGGTAGCATAAAGACAAACATTAAACACCTCTAGTAACAGAGTCTTCACTTCATGCTTTATTAATTTGTTGTTGTAATTTGGTCATACCATATTAGAAACCATTACCAATATTAAATCAGAAAATAATGAAAGGTCCAAAAACTTAAGGATTTTTCTGTAAGGTTATGAAAATGAAAGAATTCTGCCATTTCATTTCTATGTCCACATCATAAATGCTCAGTACCCAGTCCCAATTCTAACAGTTAAATTTATACCCTACCATGTGGATACATACAGCACCTTGTAAGATCTCTGGCTGAAAACTCGCCAGTTTGACTCTTGCTCTGTAAATCTATTTGGAAGAGCCACATCACATGATTCTTTATCAGAGACAGATTAGTGGCAATATGTAGACAGTTGCTTTGCTTTTATTAGCAGACACTTCATGCACAATTGTGTACTGCTATTACCCATTCCTTTCCCCAACTCAACAGTTACACGTGTATCTCTTCATAAGATACTCAAAGTTTCATAGCATAAAAACCCTTCACTTAAGTATTTTCAGTGGGAACTTAGACTAAGATTATCGGTACCAGGAATGGTCCTTAAAAGCAGTCTCAGCATGAGATTTAGGGCCTGGGTCATGCACTATCAGGCAAAATTGAAGAACATCTTCCCTGTGGCGAGTGGCAGGATGGGATGGAACACTTAGTGTCTCAAGTACCAAGACCCGCACCAAGGTGGATTGAGATCAGTTGCGGGTCAGTGTCAGGTTATTCAATAGCTAGGTCACTTGATCATATGGGAACTGTGGTAACTAAAAAGATTTTGGAGTGGCTGATTTTTGTTAGTTGGCTTTGAAAACTTGAATAAGAAAATGACATGCTCACAGGGTGCTTGCATGGCACAGTCAGTTAAGTGTCTGACTCTTGGTTTTGGATCAGGTCATGATCTCAGGGTCATGAGATGGAGACCTGCATGGGGCTCGGTGCTCAGTGCAGAGCCTACTTGAGACTCTCTCTCTCCCTCTGCCCCTCCAAATTTTTAAAATAAATAAACAAATCTAAAAAACAAATAAAAAGAACGTGACATACTCAGGTCAACAAACTATTAATTCAAAGCTCTCTGAAGCCAGAGGGACTCTACACCATTATTTAAGAAGACACTTACTTTCTGCAGCTGCAGAAATAATTTTGCTGAAAAGCCATCCCAGAATCTAATTGTGAGCTACAAAGGAGAATGAGTGCACAATCACAAAAGGTCTGCTAACCAGTGCCATGATGGGAAAAGAATGGAATCCTGAGACCTAAGATAAAGACATTTGAATCAATGAACCTTAAAATCATAAAACCCCAGATTTCCCTAGGAAAAAAAGGAAGTCTTTTCCCCCTTGCCTTGAGGAGATCCTGCCAGATAAACCTCTCCATATACAGATGCCTCACATCAGGATGTTTATCCTTCTTACAAATCACTTCCACTACCCATCATTACCTCCAGACTTATAATCAGAATTTCCAACAAATGGCAAAAGCAAAACAAAAGCAAACAAAAACAATTCAGATTATGGGAGTAAATAGCTTATATACTGAAGGAATTATAGGACCTATTAATCTGTGTTAGTAGGAACCTGGGGAATACAACAGGAGTGCATCTGGAGATCGTTAGCCTGAGTTGTATAATATAAAGCTGGATAGGGAAGAATTTATTGACGTGTGAGCACTCACCCATTAGCTGGGAGTCCAAAGTCCTATGATGTGGCCAAGAATTCCTAGAGATGATTCTGAAACACTATTGGGTTGGCTCTTTGAAGTAGGAGTCAATGTTGACTTATAGTTAGAAAGATGGAGCTATCTGAACTGACCAATGGTACTGAAAAGAAGTATGAAGATTCAGGTAGGTTGGCATATGAGAATAGAGAACCTCATTACTGCAGATTCTATTGCAAAGCAGCTAGACATATTTTAAAAGGTAAAATAAACCTGGTAAGAAGTTAGTCTTTTTTTTTTTTTTTTAAGAGAGGGAGATGGGGGAGGGGCAAAGGGAGAGAGAGAATCTTAAGCAGGCTCCATGATCAGTGTAGAGCCTGATGGGGCTGAGGGTGGGAGAGCCACTTGATCTCATGACCCAGAGATCACAACTTGAGCCAAAATCAGTCATATGCTTAACCAACTGAGCCACCCTGCCCCCCAGGTTAGTTGTGATGAATATTTCTTCTGTTTTCAGCTTCTTGAGTTATTTTAGAAATGTGTTTGACCCAACTCTTTTTTTTTTTTTTTTAATTTAATAAAGACCATAAAAGAATCACTCATGGTGGTCATGGTGGATGTCGTCCTTATTTTTGTTATCACAGAGAGGAACTTGTTGAGAATATGAAAAAATTCATAAGAAGGTGACATTCAAGAGCTAAGTAATGAGAGAAAGAGATGGGAAAGATTTAAAAGCAAAAATAAAATTTATGGAAAACTTAGATCTTAGTGGGAAGGATCCACTGGAAAGAGAGGCTAGAAGTAAGATAGGTACAAGGAAGTTGGATACCTTTTGTAGAACGCCTTAGTTAGTCCCAACTGAGACCAAAATAGAGTAGGATATGTTGTACAGAAAAACTAAGATATTTTTTAAAAACCTCTTCAATAATAAAATAGTCCTTAATAAACAAGTTGTAGCATTTGATATAAACAAGTAATTTTTTAAAAAAATCAGCACAGTATATGGAAAAAATTTAAATTTTAATATGGAAATTCAGTTATACAAAATGTCAGAATCATAATACATTTCCATAGAAAACTAAAGAGAATTACTATATCTCTATTTCTGGAAAGGGGAATGACAGCCACTATTTCCGGTGTTTAAAATCATTCAATCTTTCCTATTGCCCTTAAGATAAAGTCTGAACTTACTAATAAATGTCATGAGCCCCTTCATAACTTGGTCCCCTTGTTTCTCATTGTTTTTATAACTCCCCTTCAACTCATTCTGTATTTCAGCCATGGTGAACTACTTTTAGTTCCTCAAATGCACCACGATCTGTTGCATGTTCACGTTCTGTCTTTTCTGTCCAGAATATTTTTTATTAAAATTTGATTACCCAACATTAAAATTAGAGCTACCCTCTATTTTTATACAAGAAAATTTTATATAAGAAAATATTTTAAAATAAGAAAAATAAGAATATTTTTCCTATCATCTTTCCCCTTTGTGTAATTCTTTGTGTTAGTTCAGATGTCAGGACAGTGGTCCTACTTTCGGCCTTCCCTGATGCCTGTCTCCCTTTCTACAGAGGGAATCTTCCATAGATCTTCTACTTCCTTCATGGTCATACTCTACATATCATACTTTAAGTACACACTTACTTGTCTGTATTCCCCACTGAGCAGCAAACTCTATAGGAACTGGACCCATATTGGAACTCTTAATAGTTAATTTGATCAATATTTAATTATTGAGCACCTATTAATGTGACAAAGATTTTTCTAGATCCTGAAGATACAACAAGAACCAAGTCAAAGCCTTTAGTATATTTGTATTCTAAAAGACTAAATAAGTATATTGCAAGAATTAATGAATGAACAATGTTTTGTAAGATATACCAAAGACTAATCAGCAGTTTTATAAGTGTTTGTTATTCAAGCACTTAAAATATGTCCTACCATCTTCTCTGTGCTGTATATGGTGATAAGGATAAGTAGCACCTTCCAATTTAGTTGGGCAAGAAAAAATTAAAATACAGTTAAATCACATGTTCCCCTAACTGAAAGTGCAACAAAATTTATAATCAAAGAAAGCAGAGTTTACTAATAGAGTTGAGAGGTGAGACTTCATGGAAGTATTGAAACTTGAGTCAAATCATGGGGGATAACTAGCATTTTGCTTCACAGTGAAGAAAGGAGAAATGTTATCTTTACAAGAAAGTGAGCTGGAGCAAAGCAACTGGGAACTGAAACTGAGTATGACTTCAAACAAGAAGAAATTATTTCAGCCTGAAATCTTAGAAGTAAAGGTGGGGGAAAGGAAACTTGATCTTTGTGTGACTCTCTACTTTGATTTATTTCATCTCTTAGTAAACATTCATTGAGCATCTACTCTGTACAGGCACAATGGTAGGTCTAAAGGATAGAATACCAAGGTGAGGAAACACAGACATGGACAAAGTCTTCGTTGGACTTCCTACCCCATACAGTTGGTGGAGGAGGGGTTTCTATCATCACACCAGAAAGGAATCTAATCATGAAGTCCAGAATCTGGTCTTCTTGCTCATAGTCTAATATTTTCTCAATAAACTCGGTAGCTTTTTTGCTTATAAGCCATTTGAGATGATGTCCATTGCCATGGATCTATCTTGACCTTTTGATTCCAGAAAGGAAAATATATAGCACATTTGGTTTTACTTTGAGTGACTGTAAAATTTCAGTTTTTTTTTTAAAGATTTTGTTTATTTATTTGACAGAGAGAGATCACAGTAGACAGAGAGGCAGGCAGAGAGAGGGAGAGAGGGAAGCAGGCTCTCTGCTGAGCAGAGAGCCCGACGTGGGACTCGATGCCAGGATCCTGAGATCATGACCTGAGCCGAAGGCAGCGGCTTAACCCACTGAGCCACCCAGGTGCCCCAAATTTCAGTTATTTTTAAGATGAGAACAAGAGAAAATGTCTTTTAATCGGAGATCAATTTTGTTTGGATAGTGAGTTCTATCATTTTGATTGATCTTATTAAAGCACACTGAGATTAAGTTTTGACATACTTAAGGTCCAGTTCAGTTCAAAGACCACGCCCATTGCCCCCAGAAGATGGATCTTTTCTTAAATCATGCTTTTCATCACCAAGAAGCTTGCGGAGTGCTGAAATAGACATTCTGTGGGAAAGCAGTTTGCATAAGTCTAAATTAAGCCTATTTCATTACTAATTCAGTGAATTCATAAAATATAGGAATAATTTTACCCTTGTTTTAATTTGAATCAGAAAATGTTTTCAGATGTGGTTGATTAATTAATTATCTGTCTCTAATCTCATCATTATCTAAAGGGAAGGAAAAGAACAGAATGATAAAGGTAAACCTATTCACCGTGGGAGAACTTACAGCTTTTTCTGTGGAATTTGAGGTATTCAAAAGATCTGTCTGTATTCTTCCAGATTTCCATCTTGCTTCAGGAAAAATCATTGTATCACCAGGAGCTGTTAAATGCAAAATGGTAATGCTAAAAATGAAAAGACATACTGAGTTTTAAATACTGATTTCAGTAGTGGAAGGGAGACAGATAACTTTATACCTTATCTATAAGAGAAGCTAATTTTAATCAAGTCTCTACATCTCCATGGTAAAGCAGCAACAAAATGTGCCATTTTAATGTCACAGAAACTAAATCTTTAGAAATATATTATTGATGCTATGTCTAAGTCATCATTTTGCTAGATTAAAAAAACAATGTGGACAATTGAGTATATGGGGAAGACTCCAGGTCACCTCCCCCAACCTCTTCCATGATCCCTCTCCAGGCTACAAAGTCACAGTTGAGGTGAGGAGAAGCAGTGCCCCGAATACAACTGATTAGGTGTATGATTTTCTTTTCACATGTTTCAGCAGGGAGTAATTGTGTTGCCAGTAAGAAGCAATGGTGCTTAAAATCAATTATGAGGACAAAAAGCTTTCCAGCTGGCTGAGATGTCCAGAAAGTTGTTCCATAGTGAACTTGGCTTCTATCAAACATCCCCTTGTTTAGCCAGGAAGCAAGTTGAGGCTGTTAGCACTAGCAAAGTGCACTGCCTGAGGCTTCAAAGTCGAAGCCTGTTGAAAAAATCACTATTGATTATATACATTTTGTGTATGGTTGTGTTCTGAGTGTGTGTGTCTTAGTGTGTGCAAATTTTGAGAGAGAGAACAAAGAGAATGGACAGAGAAGAAAGAAGGAAGAAATGTTACATTTTGCAAGAATTTGTGTGGCCTATTTCAATGGTATGGGCGAGATAGTGGCATAAAAATTCCAGAAGGTGGGGGACGCCTGGGTGTCTCAGTGGGTTAAGCCACTGCCTTCGGCTTGGGTCATGGTCCCGGAGTCATGGGATCGAGTCCCGCATCGGGCTCCTTGCTTGGCAGGGAACCTGCTTCTCTCGCTGCCTTTGCCTGCCTCTCTGCCTACTTGTGTATACTCGCTTTCTCTCTCTCTCTGGCAAATAAAATCTTTAAAAAAAAAAATTCCAGAAGGGTCCTTATACTTTTTCTATCTCCATACAGAATCTGTGCCTTGGACCATCTCTTTCTTCTTATTCAGGGTTTCTTGGACTACTTGACTACATTTCCCTCTCCTTCCTCTCTCTGCATGCCAATGGGTATCAAATTTTCTTAGATTCAGCCTCCTGTACAAGTTACCATTCTTTATAATACTCTGGTGGAAGACTCCCTTCCTAGTTCTTAGTAGTAGAATTGGGAAATCGTTGTATTCTAAGCACACGGTTCTTTCCTCAGAGAACACAACCCATAAACAAGGATAAAACAAATGGTAGCCCAAATGCTATTTACCACCTTCTCTCGTCTCAGTAGGTAGGAAAGAAGAGGATTGAAGGAAGAGTACAGGTTTTCAGAAAGACCAGTGATAACAGGAGGAGGTGAGTGAACATTATCCCAGTCTGAGAAGTGCTGCATCCATTTCCTCTGGGGAAGGAGAAACAAAATTCTTCCAGCAGGTACCAGCAAGTATAACAGCAAGAACAGTGACTGGAGTGTGTGTCCTATCTTGGCTGTCACGGGCTCTTTCCTTTGTAGGACTACCTGGGCAAAGTCCAAATTTTTGCAAGAGCAGCCGGCCATCAGGGCAGTCTTCCAATTCTTTAAAATTACATCTCAAAAAGCCAAATCTTCCTTATTTCTAACATCGCATTAGTTTTACATTATAAAGAAACTGGATGATTGTCCTTTAAATTTTAATTCTTCAAAAGAAAAAGTTAGGTCACAGTCTTAAAACCAAATGAGGGAAGAATCTTAACCACGTATTCCCTTCTTGAAGTGCTTTTAAAAGGGATTGTCTTGGGAACTCAAAACACTGTGGTCCTTCATTTCTGTGAACTTCCCTCTGAATAGGACTCCAGATCTTGTGAGTGGAAGAGAAGAGAGGGAAGACCTCTCAATATAGGCTGGTCACTGGTTTATTACAGAAAAGAAAATGTGATCTTTAATGTTGCCAAGGTTAACCTCTAACCGGCGTATCTCCTGCATCCTATTATGGAAAAGGAGTCACTCACTTACCTGATTTGTTTTAGCCTAGGTAAATGTCAGGCCTCAGGTATGGAGAGGATGAAATCTGCCCTACTATACCTGCATTGTTATCTAATCCTCAAAACAGTCATATGGTGCAGTTACTATTATCATCCTCATTTATGGATGAAGAAACTAAGACTCCAAGAGTGTTCCCTCCAAAGCCTTTGAACAAAGCCCCTGAACTACAGTGTCACTTAGATCTCAAAAACGTGTTATTCTGTTCATTCATTCATTAATGCATTCATTCAGTGAACAACTGTTTTTTAGTGCCTAATGTGTGGCAGCCAGTAGAATAATTCAGAGAATACAATAGTCGTTACCTTCATGCAGCTCACAGCATGTCAGGGCTTAGGAAACTCCTCCAGAATTGAAGAAATCCAACAAAAGGCCTTCAGAAAAGAACTGCTTGCTGTACTCATGCCCATGGAATCAGAGTCCTTGAACCCTTCAGGAGACTTCAGTCTCTAGGTCACTTAATCAATTTGTCCCAGATTAGACTAAAGATCATACACTAAGGAAAAAAAAAGAAGAAGAAGAAGAAGAAGAAGAAGAAGAAGAAGAAGAAGAAGAAGAATTTTTATATACGTTCACTCTCCCCCCAGACTTAGAGCTTACACACTGTTAAAAGCTGGTGTCTGTACCAGAGTCAGAACAAGGGATCTTTGGGGAATTCAGGGCTGGGCAGGTGGAGACTTTCACTGCTGCTTCCCAGCCCTGTCACCTGGCATCTGAGTCCCATAAGCAACAAGTCCAGGAAAGATAAATTGAAGAGGGATGTTTCTGTTCTCCACGTCCAGGTGTGGAACAGCTGGTAAAGGCCAGGGGACTCCAAAGCTGTAAGCAATAAATTCTGCTGAAACTCTGGCCACTTCACATCACTCCGGATTTCTCACATTAATAATCACTGCCCCGGGCAAAATGGAAGCTCAGGTGTGTTCTGTCACTTTGCCTTCCAACATATCCACATAGTCACCTGGTTTGGATTCACAGCAGGGCCTTGAACAATGACAGGCAGAAAGCTGTGATTTATACAGGGAGGGGGTAATTAAGGCAAATGCCTGGAAGGGCAGCCTCAGTTCGAATTGTCTCAGAAACATGATTAGAAGCCCCCAAAGTCCAAAGAGTCCATTTGATAAGGTTCTGAGCATGTATATATGTACACACACACACACACACACACACACACACACATGCACATGTACCATGCATCCACAGAGAGGTATATGCTTGAGTGGATTGAACTATTCAGGTTCCTTGGCATTACCTTAGAATATTATGAGTATATAAACTATGACATTGGGTCAATTGCTTTGTATGGAAATTTCACAGGCAAAAAAAGGGGGGAGAGGAAAAATTGCAGTTGATGTAACAAAATAATTTGGTAATTTAACTGCACCAAAAATAATAATAATAAAGTGCACCAAAACATATATACATTTGATTTAATTCAAGTGTCTCTTCTGTGGAAAACTCTTTTACCACATTTTGATCTTTTGAATCATATGCATCTCAGCATATAAATACAGGCATATAGGGGTGCCTGGGTGGCTCAGGGTTAAGCCTCTGCCTTCAGCTCAGGTCATGATCTCAGGGTCCTAGGATCAAAAGCCACATCAAGCTTTCTGCTCAGCAGGGCACCTGTTTCTCCTTCTCCCTCTGCCTGCATGTCTGCCTACTTGTAATCACTCTCTCTCTCTCTCTGTCAAAAAAATAAATAAAATCTTTTAAAAACTTAAAAAATGTAGGCATGTAGATGCAAATCTGTCACATGTAGATTTTTGTCTTTTTTTCTTGTTTTATGACTGAGAGCCTATCTGCTTAAGCCCTTTGAAAACATGATCTGTGTTCAGTGCAACATTATTCTCAGTAGCCAGATGTGGAAACAACCTAAATAAATAAAATATACCACACACACACACACACACATACACTGGAATACTATTCAGCCTTTAAAAAAAATAAGAAAATTCTGCCATTTGCAACAGTGTGGATAAAACTGCAAGGCATTATGCTAAGTGAAAAAAGCCATAACAAGAAAGACAAATACTTACTGCATGGTATCACTTATATGTGTAATCTCTTTTAAGAAAGCCAGTTTCTAGATATAGAGAATAAAATGGTGGTTGCCAGGAGCTCGGAGGAGGGGAGAATGGGAAATGTAGGTTAAAGGGTACAAACTTTCAATTATAAGAAAAATAAGTTCTTGGGATTTAGTATACAGAACCATAGTTAATAATACTTGAAAACTGTGAGAGTAGCTCTTAAGAGTTCTTCCCACACACATGCAAAAAGAGTTGATTAATGTGAGGTAATAAATGTGTTCACTTGATTTTGCTAATCATTCCACAATGTATACGTATATGTATATTAAACCATCAAGTTGTACACTTTAAATACATACAATTATATTTGTTAGTTCTTGTCGATAAAGTTGGAGGGGGGAAAAACCCATACTCTGTGGCCATCTCCAAGGTTTCATGTAAACTTGTGATCAGCTGACATATAGTCAGACATCTCAAATGACATGGAACTAAGCCGGTTTTCTAGGCTTCCCTCATTTTATTTTTCTGTTTTGTATATTTAGGAGAGAAGAGAAATCAATGAGACAACAGTTTCTTGCAAGTGAATTATAAATATAAATTACACTAGACTTCAATAAATTATGTGGATTTTGAATACATAGGTCATTGATGAAAAATAGGTCCCAGGAAATCAAGGTTTAACCATGTTTTCATGGCCATGCAGCTCTGATCACTATATTTAAAATGTAGCTTGTTCCCTGAAATGAATAACAATACTACTAATAATAACTACTTGTTGAGCAAATACCATTTTACAAACATTTCATTTAATCCTCAACACAACTCTGTTGCTATTTTATCTAAGTAGAACCTGAGACTCCAAACATGTAAGGTGCCTTGAATTCAAATATATTTGAATATTTATTATATTAAAACCACAGTTTGAGCTCACACGATATAACCCCAAACTTCATGCTCCCAGTTTCTATGCCATTCTGCCTCCAAGAAGTCAAAGAGTAAAGCCTCCAGATAATTAGGAATACATATGAATGTATCAGAATTATACCTCCCCAACTGCTACCTCTGCCAAATGATATAGTGCCCCTTCTCTGAGGTCTGTCCTCCGTGACACTGGAGGTTTGCAAATCCTATGGGTATGAATTCAAATCCAGTTCTGTCTTATACATTTTGTGATCTGGAATGGATTGCATAACTTTTCTGATTAACTCTTACTTCATAGGATTTGAGGAATAAATACACTGATTTATGTAGAATGTTCTCTTCATGACAGCCACTTGGTAGATATTTAATAAAAATAGCTCTTTTTGGTACCATGAAGACTACCTTATTTCTCAGAACTAGAACTTTTTTCTTTCTCTGTGGCTTCATGGGCCATTTTAAAATTCTCCCTTATAAGGATATCATGGTTACTTGGTGCTGTTCCATTTTTTCAAGTAACTTGTGAAGTATCTGATATCAGGATTGACCTCCTATAACCAGCCATCTTTGCTTACACTCTCCAGAATGGGAAATGGTGCATAATTTTTGTCATTAAAATTCTGGCACAGAAATTCAGTAATGGCAGGAAGAGGTGATGTGAACAATTCCTTGAATATTTTAAAAGTTCAATTAGTCAGGATTAGCAGATTCCTATGAAAACTAAAGCTGAATAAAAAGGAGCTGAAAATTGGTGAAATATATATAGAATTAGAAATGTTCCATAATTATTTTTGACTCTAAGCAGAAATATTGTGGATCTGTTAACAATGATATTTTGAAATAACACCATCTGAAACAATAGTCACTTGCTGAAACAAACGAACTAATTAGGTCACTGGGTCATCATGATGACCTGTACACATCGCATAGCTATCTAATTGACTTCATGACTGACACTATTACTGAGCTATGTTGTGACTCAAAGCTTTGCAAAGGCCACCAGTTTGCATCACCCAAAGTTATTTAAGAATGGACTAAAATAAAGACACGTGAAACAAATTTTCGTGGACAAATTTTTTATGATAATTTTGATAATGTGGTACATTGGATTCTATCATTTAAACAACTAAGAAATCACCTAAGGATTA
Source organism: Mustela nigripes (assembly GCF_022355385.1). Classification (NCBI taxonomy): domain Eukaryota; kingdom Metazoa; phylum Chordata; class Mammalia; order Carnivora; family Mustelidae; genus Mustela; species Mustela nigripes. Next base: position 153,770,334 of record NC_081559.1, read on the forward strand.
AACATTAAAATAAATCTGAGGATTCTTAGTTTTTGGAATCATATACCCATTTAAAAAAGGAAACTACTTCTGAATTGTTTAGAATCAGAAATGTTTAAGAAATTATAAAATAAGGCTCTACTATTAATACAAATACTACTTTTAGAACATGGCTAGACTAAAGAAACTCAATTTCCTTTCAATTATGGCAAAGAAAGTAGAACAACAAACCAAACAATTAAATGGGAAGCTGTCAAAGGAATTGGAAAGCTTATCCTAAAGTTTAGTCTAATAATTTTATGAGTAAAATATCAATACATCAAGGGCCATATTATAGGAATAGCTGTAAGAATAAAATAGTAACTGTTTTACCCATTAGAAAGCAGAATGCTTCAAAAAATCCAGGTAATTCAATGAAACACACTAAGTGATTTGTAATAGAGTCATTCATTCATTCATTCTTCATTTATGCATTTATGCACACATTTGTATTAACACGAGGACATGTGCACCCTGTACTAGGTGGTAAGATGAAATGCTTCCAACCAAGTCACTGCCCTCAAGGTAGATTGCAATTTTTGGGGGGTCTATTACCAAATAATTATGGCATATAACCAAGTAATTATGATACACAATTTTAGTATTGCTTTAATTGGGAGATGAATAATTCTACCTGAGGCAATCAAGAAAGCTTCTCAAAGAATTGACGTCTTAGCTAGGCTCTGACAGATAAAGGGGTGGCAAGAGAGAAAGGAAGTGGGCAGGCAGAGTGTTCCCTGGGTGGGTCAGGTTAGAAGAAAGGCCACATCAGACAAAATATAAAGTCAACACAAAATGTCAAGAAAAAAATAATCTGGCTGTATTATAAAGCTGAGAAATAAAAACAATGAAAGAGAAGTTTAGAAGATTAGTTTGGGAATAGTCTTTATGAGTCTTGGTGCTGGGCTAAAAATTATATTGGGTTTCCTCATATAAGCAAAAAAGCTGATTTTTTTTTTTTTTTTTTTTTGAGAGAGAGAGAGAGAACGCCATAAGCAAATATTTTTTTAAAATGACTCTGGCTGGAGTGTGGAGACTGAATTGGAGTTAAAAAAGAGAAAAAAAGGAAAGAGAAAATTATTAAACCCAGTAATAGGATAAAAGGAGAGATATCAGATAATTTATGAACCTAATCTGTATGCAGTGGAATAATTATTTCTTCAAACTCTTCCTTGACGGCTTGAGTGGTTTCAATGAACCAGATATGATATGAAAGCTTAAAATTATTTGATCTAAAGTTTAAAATTAATTAATAAGTCAATTATTAAAGCTAATAAAAACAGAAGAGAAAATCTTCACATAAAAACACATTTACTTAAATGTGTTAAGTTATAATTCATCACCAAAGATATTCACGGGATAAATGATGAGGTGGTAGATAATAACAAAATGCTTCATTTCAGCAATGAAAAAAAAACTTGCTCAAAGTAATATATTATCATTGATCCAGCAGACTTTAGTTATTTTAAAAACTTAATCTTTCTTTTTCATTCAGAACATACTACTTTGCATAAACTCAGATAGGAGAAATATTTGCATACAAATAAAATTATTGTGTATAAAGAAAATAAGTTCAAAGAAAGAAGTAGTATTGTAAAGTTATTTTTTGGAGAGTGTTTTAGTGAGAAATGAATCTGTGTGTAATAATGATCTAGGAAAAATACTGTCTGTAAATATGAGAGATGGGGGTAGTATCTGATTCAGGAGTATCAACAGGCTAAACTAGGTCAATCAGAATGTCTTGACTAGGAATTTGAAACTGGCATAGGGAGACACTAGTCAGTTGATGAGATGTGTTAGAGCTAAGAGGACAAGAAACAGGACCGTATTGTCCTTTGTGATCTAAGCACATGGCAAAGGAGAGACATCCAGTCTAGGTAGAAAGAGAAAGTAAAAGCACACATTCAAAAAGATATAAGACACTGTGGACACTAGAAGGGAAAAAATGGAGTAAGAGAACTAGCCTAGTTGCTGATTACTTTCTACAGACTGAGTCAAAATCCATCTTCTGGGGGCTCCTGGGTGGCTCAGTGGGTTAAGCCTCTGCCTTCGGCCCAGGTCATGATCTCAGGGTCCTGGGATCGAGCCCCGCATCTGGCTCTCTGTTCAGCAGGGAGGAGCCTACTTCCCCCTCTCTCTCTGCCTACTTGTGGTCTCTCTCTCTCTCTGTCCAATAAAAGTAAATAAAATCTTGGGAAAAAAATCCATCTTTTGGAGTCTATATAATTCCATCGTATCATTTACAGTATACTTCCAATTTTTTTTTCAACATTGTTTCAGTGTATTTATCTTTGAAATCAAGGAATCCCCAAATAAGACATACATGATTTCTGTATCAAAACAACAAAATTGGAAAAGAAATTGGGTCTCTTTGGGCAAGAAACTATTTTTAAGATTAAACATATCAGCATATTAAAAATACGTGATCTCATCCTTCTAGTGTTATACTAAAATTTATGAATTTTAAAGTAATTTCTCAATTAATTTATTACAGGAAATAGCATCTCAATTTTTTCAAAAGGATATTTTATGTTTTTATGTTATTTAATAGAACTCTAGAGGAGTTTTCTGCAAGCATCTCCTAGAGCCTCAGCCTAGTGTCAAAACATGCTCTGCTCTGAGTAAGAAAAATCATTGAGTGTGTGGATCTAAACAGGGCTTGCTTTTCTAGAGCAGAAAGGACACCTGACTGTAGTTTACCCTGATTCCCTGGCTTCAGGGTGGAATCTATGCAGATCTGTGCCCAGACTTTCAGGAGATAATATCTTTTAGGATGGGAACAAAGATGGAAAGTGGACATGCAGATGTACCATTTCGCTGCTGCCAATAGTGAGAAAGAAAGTTAGTATACACTTAAAGTGCAGGGATAACCAGAAAAAAAATCCTATCTTCCTCAATTCCTATTGCCTTTAATGGAATTTCCTAGGCCTAAGTATGCATCATACAAACTAAGAATTTTGTATGCATGGATGGAAAGATGGATGAATGGATGGATGGATAGATGGGTGGATGGATAGTTGGTGGATAAAAGGATAGATAGATGACTGAATGAACCCTTAGGCTCTGGAAAAGCATCTGTTAGACACTTTACCTACAGTTATATACTTACTGCAGTTTATTAAATAAGTGGAAGGTTTAACAACTACTCATAAAAGCTTTAAAATCTCCCTCCAACCCACTCTACAATATAAAGCTTCACCCAGTGATTTCTCCCGTAGCAGTGAGCCTCTGACAGAATTGCCCTCAACAATACTGAATATAACACAAACCATCTCCTGCATGTAATTGCAGGGAGGAGACAGGGGAGCCAGAAATAAACTAAATATAGACGAGGAAGAACTGTCTTCTTCAATCAGTTCTAACAGAGATCTGTATTTAGTGCTTGTTATAAAAACTTTATTACCTTTTTTATAACTCTAGCTGTCCAGCATTTGATTTAACCAGAAAAGATGCTAGTCATTTGCTCTTCAGTACATACATATTTTTGAGATCTAGAAGTTATGGTCATGGCTTTGTTGTTCTTTCCTTACATGAATCAGTACATCAGAATGAAAAGTGCAGGTCAGGCACAAGATATTGAGAAAAGGCCTCTGTCAAGCAAGAATATGGACTGCTTGATTAATTTTAATAGCTTGCCCCGGGAAACGTATCCATGTTGAATATGAAGTATATTGCAACTTTCCATATACAAAATTATCATAGGCTACAGAATTCATATGGAATATGCTACTTATTTAAATAAATGTTGGAGTCTCATACAGATGTTGATTTTGCTGTGCAATTGGAGGGATTCGCATTAGTGAGTCTCATGGAGACATCCATACAAGAAAAATTCCATCTCCTCTCCTTTCTAATCCATCTACTCACATCATGTATCTTGCTGAGGCCTGAATTCTCTGGAGATTTCACTTTGGCTTTGATTTAGTAATAATATTAATGCATATGTTTTATTAGGTGCTACTGTATGTTTGTATCCCCAAATGATGGCTCAATTTACTATTGCTCTAGCTCTAAAGAAACATTAATTATTTATAATTATGGGATTTGATCCCCTCTGAAGTACAGAGCATTTAAATGTAATAGAGAAATAAGCAATGCATAGGAAGTTATACTGTGGGCTTCTCTCCCCAATTTTATCTAAAACCAAGAAGGTTCTATCGAAAACTTTCCTGTCCTAAAAAATGTCCATTATTCAGAATGTGATTAAATTAGCTGTGTGCTCAGTGAGTGTGCTGCTGCTCAGGAAACCCTTTGGGGTCTGGTGAGGAGACTAATGGGAAACTATAAAGCTCTTGGAATAAACAGGAGTGTAAATCATTCATGGGTTTAGTCAGCTCTAACCTCAAGAATGTACAGGCTTGGGAAAGGATTATCCAAACAATATTTCTTTTCCAGGCTGCTCTTTAGAGAAAACAGCTGGTTTGGATTAAAAGAAACAGATTTCAAATATTACTAAATAGAAATGTTTTGAGCACCTTACCACATTCAGGTAAAAGAGAGGAAAAAGAAATGCATTTCACTGTGTCCCTTTATTTCTTCCCCTTTTACTTTTCTGGAGGAAAGGGGATAGGAAAAATATTACTTAGGTTGCTTTAGCTATTGAATTACAGGTTTTTAGTCCAATAATATGTGACAGATTTACAAGACCCTACTGAGTGATAAAGCTGCACATTCTCTTCTCCAACCATTCTGAAATCGTGATCTGTATAGAAAAGGCATACAAAACAAGTAATTTGATAAGATTATGCCAAAATACCAATTTTGTGCCTAGGTAGTCCTCATTTATTTATTACATATTGAATCCATCTGGGAAAGTGTTGCACAAAATAACAGGCTTTTCCTAAGTCCCACTTTGGCACCCTTTATGCAGCAAATGACCGGAACTGCCATCCTGCAAACACAGCTAGTAGTTTAAACTATGTTTGCATAAGTTTAAAACCCAGGCAAGAGTGGAGAAGGTGAAAGGTGGTAAGGCAAAAACATCTGCTCTAACAGCCTGGAAGAATTTATAACAACCGACAAGATTCAATCCCTCTACACCTTCAGATGCCTTGAGGCAATACCATAGTTAGAGCTCATTGTGTTTGGAATGTAAGGAGATTATTTTTAGATGGTTTTTCAGAGCAGGGGTAATACCATATTCTTGTATTCCTGAAACTGAGCGGTAATGGAATTTCAGAATCTGGACACTGTACAAAGCTCTGGTATCTTTTTCAGTCTGACTTCTGAGGCATTCAGTCATATTCTTAATAGCACTCCCTCTATTCTGGTTTCAATTAGCACAAGTTACTGGGACTGATGTTCCTAGAAAGAGACACCTTGTTAAATTCAGTGTAGCTGCAGCTGTAACTCTTCGTAAAACTGCAGATAGGTCTGCTAAGGTTGTATGGTGATAATCTGAGATACTTTGAAAAAAGTTTAGCTTCCTACTATGTCTGCAACTGTTTAATCAGTTTAATAGGAGTTCCAGTGAATACATTTTAAAATATCCAAGCCATTTCCTTTCTCCATGGAAGCCAAGGACACATCCCAGTTCCATCACTCGGTAACCAAAAAAAAAAAGAGAGATTTGGGATTTGAAATTTAAGGCCTGGGTTTACAATGCACTGATGTTTGTTATACTATTAATAACAAGGCTATGTGATTTAATATACAACGATATCATACTTAATCAATATACAATGATATCATACTTTTGACATTTTGCTTCCAAAAATAACATGACAGGTGGGTCCTTGCTTGAGACCTAAGGGAGCTGAGAGCTGTGTAGCGATAATTGTCCTGCTTTGAATTAGCAGATATCTTTCAGCCATTTTCTGTCTTCATTATTTCTAACAACCCAATGACATGAATCAAATCTATCTGTCAAATTGTTTACCAGAAAAACAAACAGACATACAAGACCAGAAAAAAGAAGAAAATGAACATTGTTTATCCATCTTTGTTAAAAACAAAACAAAACAAAAACTCCCAAGTAAACCTCACATCTACCTAGGAGTTGGAATCTGCCACTGAAGAGACAAATATCACATTGCAGTAAAGGTTGATCTATACTCATCAGTTAGTAATATTAAGGCAGTACTTCTTAACAGGTGGTGTACATCAAAATTGTTCATTGGATTTTTAAAACCTTATCTCCTTTAGCCCCCATGAGGTTGTGGCCCTGGTGTCTAATTGTTCTTTACATACCCACATATTATTGTTATGTGCTTCACTATTAATTTGTTAAAACTAAAGTTCTGTGTATAGGGGTTGTAATTTTTAGCAATATATTCATCTTAATGTCTTGCCATTACACTTAAATTAGTTTGAATTCTCTTCTGTGGTAAATGCCATATAGACTTAACCCAAACAAGGATGAGCCAGCAAAGATGTTTGAAATGAAAGCTCAGGGTCACGAAAATCTCTCATAATAAATGCCAACCGAAGGCTCAATGTCAGGGCACAGAACTTAACGGAGTCCTTAAGCAGGGAGACTATGTAGGATGCATCAGGTAGAGATAAATCAGCACCAAGGACAGCATCACAGGAACCAGTGAACCTTGGCTTCCAAAGGCCTGCTTTGATTTTTCATCCTAATCCATTCAAAATTACTGATTCAAAACTATTAGTCAAAAGTTTGCTTATAAGCCTCACATTCTAAGAGATGCACTTTGCAAAGAGAAAACTTCCTCTGTATTCCCCAGGAGTTCCACATGGAGTAGATGATCTATTTAGATGGATGCACATTTTCCCCACCTTTGGACCACAACAAATCTGACACTAAGCAAGGCATTAGTCTAAGTCAGTTTAGAAAGCACATAAGGGCTGGTGGATTTGTTTCAGGTCCTCTTTAACCAAAGCTACCTTTTAGCTTTATTTACATTACCTGAGGGGGAAAAAAGGTCGTCAGGAATCTTCTTCTCCCTTTCCATCTTCTTCCAGTCAAAAGGACAGGCATCCTTTAGGGATACACTGTCAACAGTAGTCATTAGCCATACCTGGTTTTTGAGAACTTGAAATGTGTTATAATGTACAACCAGATTTCAAAGATGTAGTACAAAACAGGCAAAATATCTCATTTATATTTTTAAAATTGGCTATGTTTAAATGGTGATAGTGGGGTTAAATAAAACATTGTTAAAAAAAATTTTTTTTAATTACTGATTCAAAAGCAACCAAGTAAACAAACAAGACCAAACATACTTGATTCAGGCTTGACTTCCGTACAATTCCACAGGCTTTGGATGGTTCTAATCCAGAAGTTTTTATTATGGGTGGAGCTTTTTAAATCAATTCACATGTCCTACTTCAGATGCTATAATTCAGAAGCTCTACAGCAGATATAGGACAAATGCACGTTATCTAAATCTTTACAGATGTATCCAAAGCACTTATGTCTGTGATTTATCAGAATCACCTGGATAACTTGTTAAACTTAAATTTCTGGGTTCTATGCCAGAGTTTTGATTCAGAGAATCTAGGGTGACCTAAGTATATGCATTTTTAGTAAGTTCCCAGGTGATTCTGATGCTACTGGTTTGAGAAGCACATTGAAAATCACTGACTTAAATTATGATAAGTTACTGCAACCCCACCTCCAACTAAATAATATGCCTTATTTACTAAGGATATCTTTGTTAGGGGTCCAAAAAGTGAAATCATATTGTTTGAGTAACTTTGTGATGTATCTGGAAGAACCCTAGGTTCTTCAGGGGTCCCACACCTTTACCATTGGATCACTCAGCCTGATGATTGTGCCATTTTCCAGGAATTTAACAGGTATTCTTGCAGTGGGAATCCTGATCATCAGTGAACTTTGTCATACGGGGATTTTCCTTTATTATCCCGATAAAAAGATATGGGTAGAATCTCACCTAGTCTTCACTGCCTTTTTACTTCTTCTCCATTCTGTTTGCTAACCACTTCTTTTAGAATGACCACATTGCTATGGATTGACTTGTGTCCCTCCAAAAAGTAATGTTGCAGTCTTAACCCTCAGTAAGGTAGAATGTGGCTATATTTGGACATAGGCTCTTGACAGAAACAGAGTAAAGTGATTTCACTATAACGACCCAAATCTATATAAAAAGGGAGAAAATGGACACATAGATGGATATACACTGAGAGAGGATGATGAGAAGAAACACAAGAAGACAGCCATGTGACTGGAGTGACATACATACAAGCCAAGGACTGTAAAGGATAGCCAACAAATACCAGAGTGGAAGAGTCAAGGAGGGATTCTGCCCTAGAGATATCAGAGAGAATATGGCTCTGTGGACACTTTTATTTCATACTTTCAACCTACAGAGCCTTAAGACAATACATTTCTGTTTTTTTAATGCACCCAGTTTTTGGTTCTCTGGGAATGGCAGCCTCAGGAAGCTAATACACTTATTATAAGCTAAATCAGTGAAGATATAACTATTTAGTATTTAAATATATTAAATACTGTCACTTATATTACTAAATTTTATTAAAACTAAAACTATTTAATTTTATTTAATAAAATTAAAGTTATTAAATTCAAATATTAAATATTGAATTATATTAATATATATTAAATATATATTAAATATATCAAATAAATATAAATAAGTATTAATTTACAGTTTACAATGTACTCATATTATCATAGTTAATATGAGTAGGTAATGAGGAAATCTTTGGTAATATGTATATTTTACAGATGGAGAACTGGGGCTCAGAAAAGTTGAATTAGTTGATGTACATCATGAAAAATAGTTAAGTGACAGGAACAAGATGCAGAAAGCTGTGCTCCTTATCCTTCACTGCCTTTTACATTTGCAATTATTTTTCAAACAGAAGGGGAAACACTTGCTTTTGTGGTGCAAATGACTTCATAAAATAGAAATTTCAAATTATCTAGTTTTGATATAAAGCTATGAACAACAAAAGTCAGCACTGAGGGTGCCTGGGTGGGTTAGTTAAGTGTCTGCCTTAAGTGTCATAATCACGGGGTCCTGGGATTGAGTCCTGCATTGGGCTCTTGCTCAATGGAAGTCTGCTTCTCTCTCTGGCCCTCCCCCTGCTCTACTCTCTCTTCTCTCTCTCTCTCTCTCTCTCACATGCACTCTCTCTTAAATAAATAAAATTTTTTTAAAAATCATCATTAAAAGTGATGTGGGTTTGCAGAAAGAAAAACATGGGTTCAAATCTCATCTTTGCTGTTAACTATGTATGGTTATAAACAAATAACCTACCTGAGTCGTAGTTTCCTTACTGTTAAAAGTCAAAACATTAATAATTATCACATAGGGCTGTTTGGAGATGTAAATGAGAAAGTATATATAAAACTCATAGCAGAGGCTTTGCAGAAGGTGAATATTTAGTACATATTAGTTTCCTCATACTTCTTGTCTTAGATCAGCTGAATACCATGGAGATAAAAATTCTTAGACTTTTTTCAGCACATGCTTAGGAAATAATGATTCATCTTTATATATACACAAGTCATCATTGACCATTAAAGTCTTATGGTTGACACAGGGAGAATCCTGGGCCACTTTAGCTTTACATCCTTAGTGGTTAGGTGAGACAGGGTGAAGCTGGAAAAACTCTTTCACTTTTTAATTTTGAGACATTTAGCATTTGGTTGTTATTTGGCTGAGAACATATGTTCCTCTACCCAATCTGGAACAAATGAAGGAAGCAGGCTGAAGGTCAAGATGTTGATCACATTGATTATTCCTCGTTCCTTGTGCTGTGGAAAAATCATTGACAATAATAGTCCCATGGTGCTGTCCCACAGTACAGCCTTAAGAAAGACCTAATACCAGGAAAGCGATCATCAACCTACTTCTGGAACCAAAACACCAGCCACAATGGGATTTTGATATCATAAACCTGAAAATCCTGTGCTTCATTCCCTAAACTTCTACTACCCATCATAAAAAAAATCCTGACCTTTATTATTTAAAGAAATATTTGTTTTCCAAGTTGGATTTTTGATGGCAGAGAAAAGGATCTTAAACATTTCAATAAGCTGAGATATTACATTTTTAAAATAAATTATTGTGTGCAAATATGACACTCCTCAACCTTTTTCTCAGTGGACATGTCCAGAATAGTAGAAATTAGAAAATATTCGACCTGAAATCAGATGCTAACAGATTAATGCAGAATAAGGCATTATGGTTTTAAAAATATCCTGCATATTCATTGATGGATAGATAAAGAAGGTGAGATATATATATATACACATACATATGTGTGTATATATATGTGTGTTTGTGTTATAGTGATATATAATATATTATATATTATAAATATATAATCATATGTTGTGAAACACACATATACACGTGATGGAATATTACTCAGCCATAAAAAATGAAATCTTGCCATTTGCAACTACATAGACCTAGAGGGTATTACGTTTGGTAAAATAAGTCAGACAGAAAAACAAACACTCTATGGTTTCACTTTTATGTGAAATCCAAACAAAAACAAAGGAACAACAAAATAAAACAGAAACAGACACATAGATACAGAGAACAAACTGATGGTTGCCAGAGGGGAGAGGAGTTGAGGAATGGACAAAATAGGTGGAAGGGATTAAGAGGTCAATCTTCCACTTGTAAAATAAATAAGACACAGGGGTGTAATGTACACTATAGGGAATATAGTCAATAATATTGTAACAACTTTCATTGGTTATAGATGGTCATTAGACTTATTGTGGTGACCTTTTCATAATGTACATACATATTGAATCACTATGTTATACACCTAAACTAATACAATATTATGTCAATTATTTTGCAATAAAATACAATAAAATAATAATGAAAGTAAAATTCAAAGAATTCAGAGGATGGTGCTGTGCGGATGAAATTATATCCCTTACACATAGTAACTGGATTGATCAGAAGGGAAGATTGGCTTGGGGAGACAAAATTTTTAAAATGTCAAGTTAAATAGTCTTGACTTTGATGTGCTGCTCTTGAACAATCTCCAATGCAAACTCCAGGCAAAGAAAACAGATTTTTGTTACTGTGCCCAGCAAAAACAATGTGAGATTCATAGTGCATAAATGGTCCATAACATTTATTTCATTATTTCTGAAGTATTTGAATTATCCTTTAAGATAGAATTCAAATGTGGCATCTCTTTCCTGAATCATCTTCTCTTTTTGTTTCAGCTCCTTTTTTTCTACAACTTATGTAATTTCAAAGTATATTTATTGGTCATATTTATTATTCATTCAAATAACTGCCTATTGAAAATAGTCAAGCAATAATCATTGTTTATTGCAAGAATTTGGGAAATAAAAGCAGATAAAAGAAGAAAATAAAATGCAGCATAATCCCTAGCAGGGATGGTTAACAGGCATTTGAAGTTTTCCCCCAATGTCTGTCTACACATATTTTTTCTAACAAATCATGGATAATAATTAATATAGCTTTTCATCTTTCTTTTCTCATATAACATTACTATATATTATTGATTTCTTCAAAAACATACTTCAATATGGCTCTGAAGTAGTCTATGAAATGGACATATTAAGGCTTTTTAAAAGCAATTCTACTAGGGTAGACACTCAAGTTATTTTTAGTTCGGCATTATTTGAAATAGTACTGTGTTGAAGCTTCCTAGTAGATGAATCTCTGTTAGAATCTTCGGGAAGCTTTTGAATAATACACTTTTAACCAGCAGGAAGGTATGGATATATTTACTAAACACACACAGAGACATATATACATAGAGCATAAAAATGTATCTTACACAGACCTGTACCCCTGGGGATAAAAATATATGTTTATAAAAAATAAAAAATTATATAAAAAATGTATCTTACATTGTAGCCTGTTACTTTTAATATGGACCTCTTTGATAATCTAACATTTTTCATTTAGGAAGTCATGAAATTTTACAGTTAGGAGAAACAACTCTTTTTCCCTATGAAATATTGAGAACCAGAAGTATCAAGACATCTGCCTGAAGTCATACTACTAGCAAGAGGCAGGGTCAGGTCACGTGACATCCAGTTCAGTACCCATTCTGCTTCCCTTCAAAACCCTCCAGTCCTTCATTACAATTTTCTTGTAATGAAAATTTCTAAGCCAAAATTAAGGATTTTTTCTATACATGAGATTATTTTTCTCAGATGACATAGATAACTAACATTATTACATTAAATAAAAGAGGTATTATGGATTTCCTAATAAAAAGTACTTGACTCAGTCAACAAGCTTGGTTTTAGGAACATAATTTCCAAGCATTCAAAGAAGGTGAACCAGTCAAGAGAATGCACCACTCTTTCTGCGGCAGGGGTGTACTTTCCTGATAGCCCCAGCTGCTGGATGCTAACTCCACCACTGTGACTATACCAAGCCTCTGCTTCTCAGGGGTTGCTCTTAGCCAAAGATGGCATGTGGCAGAGAATCTAAGATCCCTGCAAGATAAGATATTCTTTTAATGGGCGTAAATGGCTTGAGAATTCACTGTTCTCCTGGCTGACCCCTTCTTAAAACTGCTGCTGTCCAAGACACTTTCTTCTCCAATCTTCCCTCCCGCTCCCACTTCTTTTGCAGACATCACATCATGCTCTGAAGACTTCCCCTACTTTTTCCTATTCCTTCTCCCTCTATCATACTCAGGAAAAAGTTACTGGATCTATCTATATGTTTGGGATTTCTTTGCATAAAAGTAAATAGATGTTATTTAATTACTTTAAAAAAAAATCCTCAGCTGATATAAACCCCTAACTGATGACTCCTGAACTGGGTTTGGTGTTGAGAAATGGTGTTTTTGTTGTTGTTTGTTTTTGGTTTTTGTTTTTTTGTGTGTGTGGGTTGGGGGTTGTTGTTGTCTTTGTTGTTTTTACAGACTAAGCTGGTTAGATTTTGTGTTTTCTTTTCACTATTTAGGAATCTAATATTCATCTGGATATTTGTATTTCTTCTCTCAAAAGAGGAAAATAGTAGAATATGTGCTACTTTGTGAACACATTTACTTAACTTTAAAATACTTAAAAACGCAAAGCGTATATTGGGGCACCTGGGTGGCTCAGTGGGTTCAGCCTCTGCTTTCCGCTCAGGTCATGATCTCAGAGTCCTGGGATTGAGCCCCACATCAGGCTCTCTGCTCAGCAGGGAGCCTGCTTCCCCCCTCTCTCTGCCTGCCTCTCTGCCTACTTGCGATCTTTCTCTCTGTCAAATAAATAAAATCTTAAAAAAAACAAAACAAAACAAAACAAAAAAACCCGCAAAGCATATATTTGCACTTGATTTAACTGTAATATATACCCTAAGGGTCGTTAGTTAAAAATCATCAGAAATCCAGAGGTGGCGACAGGAGATGCTTTTATCTAAATCTGTAGTTTTGTTAATTAGCATAGGGGATGTTAGACATAATTTTTTTTAATTTATTTATTTATTTATTTGACAGAGAGAAATCACAAGTAGATGGAGAGGCAGGCAGAGAGAGAGAGGGAAGCAGGCTCCCTGCTGAGCAGAGAGCCCAATGCGGGACTCGATCCCAGGACCCTGAGATCATGACCTGAGCTGAAGGCAGCGGCTTAACCCACTGAGCCACCCAGGCACCCTAGACATAATTTTTCATTGATGAAATAAGTGTTCCTTTTTAAAGATATAGGACTGACCAGATTTACAAAAACCATTCTCCTTGAATGGATCTTCAAGGCAGAGCATCAGATCTACAACTTCACTGGTCCATACACACATATACACAGAGGAGGTCTCCAAAACCTAACTAAACAGAAGACTGGGTGACCAGACATCAGCACATCATCAGCCTTAGAGTTAATCTTTTCAAAGTATTTTGTCCAAGTGCTTGAAGAGAGGGAACAAGTGGAGGCTTAACCAAACCTACAAGATCAAGTTAAGTGTGTGTGTGTGTGTGTGTGTGTGTGTGTACATGCTTGTGTGTATGCATGAATGCACACACACGTATACCCACCTACCTACTAATAAATATTTGTACCTGTGGAAAAATTAAGACAGATATGATAATGAGGTTGTAGTAAAGATAATATAGTATTTACTTAGCTCTAAGAGGGGTTTATTAGACCTAACATTTATTGAATGATGAAATTTACTTTGGACCATTCACAGATATGAGGGTTATGTTTTATGCCAGATATCTGAAAGTTCAGGGCATCTTTGAATTATAAGAATAGTAGCTGGGGAATTTGTGAACTTCTTTCACCCATTACCTATCTCAAGTTCTCTGTTTAGGTTGCCTTAAGATTTGTACTCAGGGACTCATAGTTTTTGTGAAATGCAGCAGCTGCAACTGGTCCATTAAATCAATGGAGCAGGATTTGTTCTTACTGAGCTTCCACAGCATGAAAAGGAAAAAAAATGGTTTTGTTTGTTTGTTTGTTTTTTAGCTTTCTCAAAATCTGTTACAGTAATCTCTCAATGATACATGCCATACGGGGTTTTATTTCCATTAGTTTTTTTTTTTTTTCCCCCATACACGTGGTAGTGTTAATCCCAGCTTAATTTCTCACTCTTCAGAAAACCTATTCCTATGGCAGAAAAATGTTTGTTGATTCATTTACAGAAGTGCCTTGTTGGAGAAAAGCAGAGAAGAACATAACAATGAAAAAACATTAACTTTTGGTCAATGTATCTTCTTACCACTGAATACTTAAATAGTATTGGAGGAAATGTAATAAGCTTGTATCACACAAGATTATATCTTGTGGCAAAATTAGCTCAAAATTACTCCAATAAAAGTCTTAGAAAAACAAATACCAAAGGTCTGAGCTAGTTGATATTATTGATAAACTGAGGTACTTTGGCTAGGAGAGAGGAAAAATTAAATAATAGAACAGTAATATAAAATTTGTTTGCTTTATAAATATACCCATCTACAGCAAAAATTATATCATTAGATGAAGACTATAATGCAGGTAGTTGTACCACATATGAAAACTAGCTAAAAGATGGGCCATAGAGAATAGGCATAAGTGGTTATACATTTTAAATCTTTTAACTGAAGAGTTAAAATCTAAACTCTAATTAAACTGAGGAAAGGTAAGAATACGTATTTTAATCCTTAAAGTTTAACTAGAAAACCAATAAGTAAGTTAAGTAAGTTAGAATTATGGAATTCTAAAAAATACTTATTTAATCTAGAAGAAGAAAAGTCAAGGCAATGCAATACAAATCAAAACCTTGATGAGATACCACCTCACACTGGTCAGAATGGCTGAAATTAACAAGTCAAAAACGACAGATGTTGTCAAGGATGGAGAAAGGGGAACCCTCTTACACTGTTGGTGGCAATCCAAATTGGTATAGCCACTCTGGAAAATGGTATGGAGGCTCCTCAAAAAGTTGAAAATACAGCCCAGCAATTGTACCACTAGGTATTTACCCCAAAGATACAAAAGTAGTGATCCCAGGGGTATCTGCACCCCAATGTTTATAGCAGCAAAGTCCACAATAGCCAAACTATAGAAAGAGTCCAGATGTCCATTGACAGATGAATGGATAAAGAAGATGTGGTGTATATATACAATGGAATACTACTCAGCCATCAACAAGAATGAAATCTTGCCATTTGCGACACCATGGATGGAACTAGATGGTATTATACTAAGTGAAATAAATCAAATAGAGAAAGAAAATTCTCATATGCTCTCACAGATATATGGGATTTAGGAAACAAAACAGAGGATCATAGGGGAAGGGAGGGAAAAATAAGACAAAATCAGAGAGGGAGACAAACCATAAAAGACTCTAAATCATAGGAAACAAACTGAGGGTTGCTAGAGGGGAGGAGGTAAAGGGATACAGTAACTGGGTGATGGACATTAATGAGGGCACATGACATAATGAGCACTGGGTATTATATAAGACTGAGGAGTTATTGAACTCTACCTGTGAAACTAATAATACAAAATATGCTAATTAATTGAATATAATTTTTAAAAGTGAAAAAAGAAACACAAGATTGAAGGACTAAACCAAAGAAATAAAAAACAAAGGAGACATAAGACACAAAACAGCCAGTAGAATGGTAGGTCAAAATACAATCACAACATAAGTTATTTTAAATATTAGTGGACTAAACACACCA
Source organism: Mustela nigripes (assembly GCF_022355385.1). Taxonomy (NCBI): domain Eukaryota; kingdom Metazoa; phylum Chordata; class Mammalia; order Carnivora; family Mustelidae; genus Mustela; species Mustela nigripes. The sequence goes on from NC_081559.1 coordinate 153,786,411, forward strand.
ATTAAAAAGTAGATGTAAGAATGGATTAAAAAACAAAACCCAACTGATTGCTTCCTAAAAGGCACCCCTTCAAATACAAAAAAGCAAATAAGTTGACAATAAATAAATGGACAAAAATATAGTGGAATAGTATAATAGTAAACTATAATAGTAATAATAGTAAACCTAGGAAAATATAATGGTAAACCTAAGAAAACAAAGAACATATATAAAGGTAAAAGGATAACATACGTAGAAGAGATAATAATCATAAATGTATATGTACTTTATAATAAAGTCTCAAAACACATGCTATTAACAGAATTTAAGGCAAAGATAGAAAATTTTATAAACATAATTGGAGATTTAATAAACTTCTTTCAACAACTGATGGAACAACCATACACATACACAAAATGATAGACACAAAAAGTGTTTGCAGCACTACCAACCATATTGAGTTAAATGATATGTTTAGAAAAGTACATCCAACAACCATAAAACTAAAATTCTTTTTGAATAAACACAACACATTCATCAAGACAGAAGATATGTTGAGCTATAAAACAGATCTCAGTTTGAAAATATTGAAATAATCCATAATTTGTCCTCTAATCAAAATTGAAGTAAATTAGAAATCAATTAAAAGAAAATGTTTTGCAAATGTCATGTAGTTTAAAATTAAAAACTCATTTTAAAATAATCAAGAGGCTAAAGAATAAATGCCAATGAGAGTAGAAAATATTTTGAATTGAATGTGTAGCAATACTATAGAGCAAATTTGAAGGATGCAACTAAGTCAGTGCTTAGAGAGAAATTTATAGCTAATTCTTCTAATAGGTAAGAAGAAGTTTTTTTTTTTTTTAAAGGTTTTATTTATTTATTTGACAGAGACACAGAGAGAGAGGGAACACAAGCAGGGGGAGCGGGAGAGAAAAAAGCAGGCTTCCTGCTGGGCAGGGAGCCAGATGTGGGCCTCCATCCCAGGACCCTGGGATCATGACCTGAGCCGAAGGCAGCCTCTTAAAGGCTGAGCCACATAGGCACCCGAAGAAGAAAGTTTTTTATTCTATAATATTTATTTGCTGTAAATCCCATCAATTGTAAATTGATAGTTATTTCTATAATTTCCATTTGGGTCCTTTTTGTATCTTCCACTTCCCTCATTATGTTCATGTTTTACTTTAACTCTTTTAGCATATTGTCCTCAACTTTTTGCTAATTCTATTATCTGTCATTTCTGTTGCTGTTGTAGCTTTCTCTGTAGACTTTTTGGTAATTTTTTTGTTAAAAATTAATACTGCCATCTGGTTTTGTTTTGTTTGATATTCACATGGTGGTAATATTTTTTACCTTTTTCTTCAATTTGTCTGTTTTGTGCTTAAAGGAGTTTCTCATATGGGCATATTTTGAAATTCAAAACAACATTTAAAAGATAAGAAAAGATCTTTTATATTTATTTATATATTTATCACTTATTCGTTCTCTTTATTCCTTTGTTTAACTCTAATTTTCTACCTGCTGTCATTTTTCTTCTACCTGTAAAACTCCATTCTTTTAATGCAGATGTGTTAGCAGTGAATTCTCTCATAAGTTGTTTATCTTATGATGTATTTTAATTTTGAAAAATACTTTCAATGAATAAAACTTTTTAAAAATTTTTATTGTATTTTTTCAGTGTTCCAAGATTCATTTTTATGCACCATACCCAGTGCTCCATGCAATACATGCCCTCCTTAATACGCACCACTGGGCTCCCCTAATCCCACATGCTCCTACCCTCCAAAACCCTCAGTTTGTTCCTCAGAGTCCACAGCCTTTCATGGTTCATCTCCCCATCTGATTTTCCCCCAATTCACTTTTCCTTTCCTTCTCCTACTGTCCTCTGTGTTATTCCTTATGCTCCACAAATGAAAACTGGCTCTCTCTGCTTGACTTATTTCACTCAGCATAATCTCCTCCAGTCCTATCCATGTTTGATACAAAAGTTGGGTATTCAGTTGGGTATTATGGAGGCATAATATTCCATTGCATATATGGACCATACCTTCTTTACCCATTCATCTGTTGAAGGACATTTTGGCTCTTTCCACAGTTTGGCAATTGTAGCCATTGCTGCTGTGAACATTGGGATACAGATGGCCATTCTTTTCCAAAGTGGCTGTACCAACTAGCATTCCCACCAACAGTGTAAGAGTGTTCCCCTTTCTCCACACCCACTCCACTTGTTGTTTACTCTTTTGTTAATTTTGGCCATTCTAACCAGAGTAAGGTGGTATCTCGGTGTGGTTTTGATTTGAATCTCCCTGATGACTAATGATGATGAACCTTTTTTCATGTATCTGTTAGCCATTTGAATGTCTTCTTTGGAGAAGTGTCTGTTCATATCTTCTGCCAATTTTTTGACATGATTATCTGTTTTTTGAGTGTTCAGTTTGAGGAGTTCTTTATAGATCTTGGATATCAGCCCTATCAGTCTGTAGTGTCTTTGCAAATATCTTCTCCCATTCCGTGGGTTGTTTCTTTGTTTTGTTGACTGTTTCCTTTGCTGTGCAGAAGCTTTTGATCTTGGTGAAGTACCAAAAGTTCATTTTCACTTTTGTTTCCTTTGCCTTTGGAGACATGTCTTGAAAGACGTTGCTGTGGCCAATGTCAAAGAGGTTATTACCTATGTTATCTTCTAGGATTTTGATAGAATCCTGACTCACGTTGAGGTGTTTTATCCATTTTGAGTTTCTCTTTGTGTTTGGTGTGAGAGAATGGTCAAGTTTCATTCTTCTACACATACTGTACAATTTTCCCAGGACCATTTATTGAAGAGACTGTCTTTTTACCACTGGATATTTTTTCCTGCTTTGACAAAGATTTTTGTATAATAAATTTATGTTGACAGGGCTGTTTTTTTATCTCTGTTTTCATGTTTGTCATGAAACTGCTTTAAATCATTTACCTTTTACTTTTTAAGTCTTTTACCTTTTCACCAAATTTCATATGATATGAGTTGGGTATGATTTTCTTCATGTTTCTTCTGTTGGAATTTGCTGAGCTTCTTGGATTTGTGAGTTTAAACTTAACATCAAATTTGGAAGAATATTGTTCACTTATTTGTTTGAATTGTTTTCTGCCTGCCTCCCTCCTGGAACTTTGGTAATACATATAATACACTGCTTGATATTATCCCACCTGTCATTTTGGTTCTGTTTATATTTCTGAGTTTTGTAAGATCAGGATTACCTCAATACAAAAATTGTAGACAATACAAGAAAATGAAACTGCAGACCAATACTCCCCAAAAATGTTAATGCAAAGATATTTCACAAAATATAATGAAAGTTAAATCCAGCAATGCACCATGACCAACTGAGGGTTATTCCAGAAATTTCATTCCAATGAAATTCCAATTCCAATTAAATTCCAAATTTAGCTCAATATTGAAAAACCATACAATGTAATTCACCGTATCAACAGACTGAAAAATAAAAATGTATATCCCATAGGTAGAGATAAAACAGTTGACAAAATTGAATAACTATTTCTGATAACAATTATCATCCAACTAGGAATAGTAAAACAAACAAACTTCCCACCTAAATAAGGATGACCAAACACTATTGTTAACATTACAGTTAATGAAGAACATTGAATATTTTCCTCTTAAGTTAGAGAATGAAGTGAAGATGTTTGCCCTCAGCATTTCTATTCAGTATTGTACTGGAGGTCTAAACCTTCTCATGAGGAGGAGGAAAAAGAAGTTAAAGGAACACAAATTGAAAAGGAAATGGTGAAACTGTCCTTTTATTTTCACAGATGACATGACTGTGTTAGAAAACCTAAAAAATATCCAAAATTTCTACTAGCATTATTAAATGACTTATCAAGGTTGCAGAATACACAGACATTATACAAAAATCAATTACATGTCTCTATATTAATAATAAGCAATCAGATGTTGATTTTTTTGAAAATACTATTTGCAATAGTGTCAAATATGTGCAATATTTAAGGATAAATCTAACAAATATATGCAAGCATTGTATACCGATAACTACAAATTAGAACAGAAAAATTAGAGAAAACACAAGTAAAATAGAGAAAGTTTGTTCAGGGGTATAATGACTCAAATATTCTTAAGATTTTAATTTTTGTTATATAGATATAGAGATAGAATTTAATCACAAATTTTATCAGATTTTTTTGTATAAATTTAAGAAACTGATTTTAAAATTTATGTAAAAAATGCAAAGTCTCTAGAATGTCAAAGATTTTTAAAATAAGGAACACTTACAACTTAATAACAAGACAAAATAATAAAAAAAGGCAAAATATTTGAATAGACATTTCATGAAAAAGATATATAAATGGCCAATAAGCACATCAAAAGATACTCAATATCATTATTCATCATGGAAAAGCAAATTAAAATTGAGATACCACCCACCATTAGAATAACTAAATTCAAAAAGATTGGCAGTACAAAGTTTTGTAGAGGATGTAGAGCAACTGGAACTTTCATGCATTGCTGATAAGAATACAAGATATTAAAACAAATTTGGGAAGCAATTTGTCTCTGTCTTATCAAATTAAGCATATACTTATAAGTAACTCAGCAACTCACTTCTAGGTCTTTACCCAAAGTAAATGAAAAATATATGTTCATACAAAGGATTTCAGATTTCCTTCCAGGAATCTGGATCAAACCAGATCAGGATCGTAAGAAAGTAGCACAGGACTACTGGGTATTTATCCTAAAGATACAAATGTAGTGATCCAAAGGGACACATGCGCCCGAACGTTTATAGCAGCAATGTCTACAACAGCCAAACTATGGAAAGAACCTAAATGTCCATCAACAGATGAATGGATAAAGAAGATATATGTATATACTATATATCTTATATATGATATATATCCATATATTTATATATATATATATTTTATAGATAAAATCTATATAGAATATATAGATATATATGAATACTATGCAGCCATCAAAAGAAATGAAATCCTGCCATCTGCAATGACATGGGTGGAACTAGAGGTTACTATGCTGAGCGAAATAAGTCAATCAGAGAAAGACAATTATCATATGATCTCCCTGATACGTGGAATTTGAGAAGCAGGACAGAGGGTTGTGGGGGGTAGGGAAGGAAAAAATGAAACAAGATGGGATCAAGAGGGAGACAGACCATAAGAGCTCTTAATCTCACAAACAAACTGAGGGTTGCTGGCAGGGGGTAGAGATAGGGTAGCTGGGTTATGGACACTGGGGATGGTATGTGCAATGGTGAGTATTGTGAAATGTGTAAGCCTGACGATACACAGATCTGTACCCCTGGGACAAATAATACATTATATATTAATGAAAAAAAAGGAAAGTAGTACAGCATCTAATGTGCATATTTATAAGCTGTATTTAAATATTCACAGGTGCATCATTTGTATTGGCCCAACATTGGAAATAAACATCCATCAAGAGATGGATGGGTAAGCAAACTGTGGTATATCCATAAAACATAGTACTAATCAGCTAACTATTGAAAGAAATGAGCTACTTATAACATGTAATAAAAATAAAAATAAAAACATTATGAAGAACAAGAGCCAGAGATTAAAAAAAAAAAAAGTGTCTTCTGTTTATCCCATTCATATAAAATTCTGTAAAAGGGAAATCTAATCCATGATGACAGAAAGCATATCAGTGGTTTCCAGAGACCAAGGTGGGGGGAGGAGACTAACTGCAAAAAGCCATAAAGAAATATGGTTGAGTGATGTTGCCATACTTCATGCTAGAGGTTACACAAGTACATGCATTTGTCAAATCTCATTGAATTATATACATTTAAGATGGGCACATTTGATTGAATGCCAATTATATATAAATAATTATTTATTAAAATAAAATTTTAAAGAAAAAGGAAAATCTTCAAGTGGCTAATGTAATGCCCAAGAATTAGAAGAAGCATAATCATAATAATGTAATCATATATTGTAAAAATTTTCATATGGTCTGAACTTTCTGGTATCCTGTTTTTTCACGTTAGTTTATCTTAACATTTTTATTTCAAAAAATATAGGTTAGGAAGTGGGAGGATGAAATCCCAATTCGAACATGTGTTGCAATACCTAGAAGGCCAGGAGATGTTTCATTTTATACTTAGTGGGGCAAAAATCCTGTATTAAAATCAGCAAGAATTTGATAACGTGCCTGGCAAGTGTTGTTGATGTAATATCTGAGGATCCAAAGCTTTCTTTCACAAATGAACCAGTCATTGTCTGTGAAAATTGACAGAGGACAAAGGATTATCCCAAACCTTGCAAAATACTATTATAGTTCTCCTCTTTTAACCCACTGAGCCACCCAGGTGTCCCTATAGTTCTCCTCTTTTAGAAAGAACTTAATATATAGACGCCACTTACAGATTTTGGCTTTGACTGGGATATTCCTAGCCTCCGTGGTCTGGATTCTCACATTCCTGGGTTCTCTCCCATTTCTGCTCTTTGTTCTTAAAATCAAGTTAAGTTCTAACCAGGGATTCCCATAAACACATGTACGTATAGGGTAGAATAAGGTTTTTTTAAGGGAGATCGATACAAAAAATATATATTTTAAAGATTCTATTTATTTATTTATTTGAGAGAGTGAGACGTCAGTAAGGGAGAACACGAAAGGGTAAAGGTCAGAGAAAGAAGTGGACTCTCTGTGGAGCTGGGAGCCCGGTGCAGGAGTCAGTTCCGGGACTCTGGGATCATGACCTGAGCTGAAGGCAGTAGCTTAACCGACTGAGCCACCCAGGCGTCCCCCAAAATAATTTTAGGGCCTTAGACTTGTACCAATGAATAATAAACATAGGTATTTAAGAGAATTCCAAATCAGACACAAATAAGCTCCTCATATGATAGATTTGTTCATGTTTCTATTTGTGATGGAGAAGTGTAGAGGAAAAAAATGCATGATTATATTGCTGTAAGTATATTTAAATGTCTAGAGGTCTGTGTCCATATTGACTGGAAATATATCTTCTAACACCCTAGAATAAGAATTATTTAAATTCTCTCGCAGTAACATAATAAAGGAATTAAGACCCTGCCAATTTTTTTTGTTGTTGTTGAAACAGTACACTAATTCAAGCTTACTTAACAAAACAGAAAAAGATTTCACAACATGATTTGATTTTGAGTAGAATAATTAAAGCAGTACTTATAAATTCCTGAGTTTATCCTTCTATCACGCTTTCCATTCTATAAAGAGAAACTCTATGCATTCTACACATTGTATAGAAGTCATTATGGTTATAAAATGCTAAAACACAAAATCTTTTATTTCTCTGGAGAGTGGCCTAGGTGACAAATATAGCATAGAGAAGAAAAATTTTTAAAAATACAGAGCACATAGGTTCAATGGAAGGAAAGACATGTGGATAGAAATACACCACAAGAACATGGAGCACTTTTAATAAAGAAAAGAGTCATAAACTGTTGTAATAGTTGTAAGGTGTTTAGTTTATGGAAAATATTATGCTATTAATCAGCAGTATATCATAGTGGTTAAGAGGGTTCAATTCAAACCACATACATCTAAATCCTGCTTGGCTACTTAATGCTTATGACCTTGGGTAGATTTTAACTCTCTGATCTTCAGAAACTTCCTAGGGTTCTCTACGGCTTAAAAATGAGAAAATACATGTAAAGCAATTACCGTAAAACTTGAAATAGTAAGAGTTTGATAATTATAAGCTATCATTAGTGCTAGATATGTTATTATTAATTGCTATCTTGATTATAAGGAATAATGGGCAATTTCTAAATTGGCAAAGGGATAGAAGAAATTGAAAAGAATCAGAATCATTCTTCTCACAATTCCTCTAGGAAAGGTAAATGAAAGGATACCCGGTTCTCTCTTCTAGTAAACAATCTAAACTATAGGCTTATAAGCCATATTAAATAATGGCATAAAGAATAACTTTGTTTTCTTATTTTTATTTTTTTTTAAGACTTATTTATTTATTTGACAGGCAGAGAGCGCAAGTAGGCAGAGGCAGGCAGAGAGAGAGAGAAGGAAGCAGGCTCCCTGCTGAGCAGAGAATCCAATGTGGGGCTCCATCCCAAGATCCTGGGACCATGACCTGAGTTAAAGGCAGAGGCTCTAACCCACTGAGCCACCCAGGCGCCCCTATTTTCCTATTTTTAAAGGGCAGAATTAGTTTCATAGGTTACCCAATCTCTAGTGGGAATGGCACAGAGATAACCTAAAAAGTAGGATACAGGAGAGCAGTCCTAACTATAGTAGACGGACCTACCTGATTTGGAGGGGTTAGACCAGATTACCACCTATATGGTATATTTCTTTTAAATCCTGAGGGTCTTTAACAATGATTTATGTCTCGTGGGGGATAAAATCCTGCCAAATGGCTTCAAAGCTGCAATTATCATGCCTCTACATGAGACAAAGGTGGCAGATTGGAGTGTGAGAATTGCTTAGGAGATCTCCTGTCAATCTACTCTTGATAATGCTCTGGCAAGAATCTTTCTCAACTGGCTGCTTCCTCAAGTGCTAAAATGCACTTCTACCAGAGAGCCCGCATGGCTGCAGAGGAGGAAGTGTTGCTGCAAACTTGATCTTTACTCTCCATAAGCTCCAGGAAAAGGCATGTGAAAAATGCCATCTGTGGCACATGGCTCTTTCTGATCGAATGCAGGCCTTTGACAGTATTAATAGAAGAACATTGCAGCCACTTCCCAGAAAATACAGATGTCCAGAAATTGTGGATGGCCCTTCTTTTTAAATCCGCCATTGCCACCTCTAGAAAAATCGATCAGGGTCGGATTCAATATTGCCTTTTCCAGGTTATGTCACAAGTTAAAAGGAGGAGAGAGCCATAGATACTCAGCAAAAAAATGCTGGGAAGTCTGGTTCACTATTCATACCCTCCTTTCTAGTCTCTGGGATGTTCTTTTTTTTTTTTTAAAGATTTTATTTATTTATTTATTGGACATAGAGAGAGATCCCAAGTAGGCAGAGAGGCAGGCAGAGAGAGAGGAGGAAGGAGGCTCCCCGCTGAGCAGAGAGCCCGACGCGGGGCTCAATCCCAGGACCTTGAGATCATGACCTGAGCCGAAGGCAGAGGCTTAACCCACTGAGCCACCCAGGTGCCCCTCTGGGATGTTCTTATTACAGCCATACAGAGACCCTCAGATGTATCTTTAGCCCTACCTTTTGGTGGGGGGAGAAGGGGTGAGTATAGGAACAGTAAAGATCAAGGGTATTACTGGGTCCACAGAATTGTGTCTCTTTTTTGGGGGCAGGTAATTTTTGACTATGTCAGGAAAGCAACAATTTACTAAAGAGCCATTTAATCTAAATTAAACATCATGACAGACTAATAATTAATTGGGCATTCAAACTGCATTCTGCCAGGACAATAGCTGTGGAATTTATTCCCCTACCTGTCTGCTAGCAATTAGGGATTAACAAGAGGCTAAGGAAGAAAATAAATTTAATGTGGATTCATTGGTCATTTTTCCTTGACTACAGTTTATTTGTTCCACCTGGCAGTTTTGGCCCTTAATTGCTAAACAATTCATTTTCTAAGAGATCTCAGACACATTTCCAATGCTATGGCACTAGAGGTTCTTGGGAATTCACATGGTGACATTTTGTTAGCAGGGCTTTTCAGAGAAATTTTAAAACAAATACGATATATGGAGGAGCATAATAATGAGGTGCTAATGAGAAGTCTGGGACAATAGCTAGAATGTGACATGTGGCTTAATGAGCAAATAAACTTGTTCACCAAGTTTCACTACTAACAAATTTCCGTGTCCTGTCTGTCTGTGATATACCCTTGAATGCTTTTCAATTCAGCAGATACTAGGAGGTTTTTTGTTTGTTTGTTTTGTTTGTTTGTTTGTTTGGTGAGGGAAATGAAAATAGGGGAGATAGGAGAAGAGGGTAGAGATGGACCTAAAGGGAAATATTTATTCAGTGGTTGCTGGGACAAAAATTGAAAACAAACATACAGTGAGAAATGTCTTAGCTGGAAAGGTGAGCATTCAGTAGAACAAAAAGTCATTTTAAAGGGGATCAGATCTGTATACCCCCACTCACTGCAGTGTTATTCACAACAGCCAAAAGGAAGAAACAACCCAAATGTCCATCGACAGATGAATAGCTAAACACAATTTTGTAAAGGCATATAGTGGAATATTATTCAGCCTTAAAAAGGAATAAAATTCTAATGCATACTACCAGAGGGATGAACCTTGAAACTATTCTGCCAAGTGAAAGAAGAAAGACCAAAAAAAAAAAAAAAAAAAAAAAAAAAAGCATATATGAGGTACTTTAAATTATATGTCAAACAGGGACACCTGGGTGACTCAGTGGGTTAAGGCCTCTGCCTTCGGCTCAGGTCATGATCCCGGGTCCTGGGATCGAGCCCCACATCGGGCTCTCTGCTCAGCAGGGAGCCTGCTTCCTCCTCTCTCTCTGCCTGCCTCTCTGCCTACTTGTCATCTCTGTTTCTCAACTAACTAAATAAATAAATATTAAAAAAAATTATATGTCAAATGTATAGAGACAGAGAGAAGAATAGTGGTTACCACAGACTGGGAGTGGAGGAAGGTTAGCATTTCATGGGAACAGAGTTCTGGTTTGGGATGATAAAAAAAAGTTTTGGAAGCTAACAGTGGTGATGGTGGCATGACAGTGTGGATATATCTAATACCACAGAACTACACACTTAAAAAAATGTCAAAATGTCAAATTTCATGCTATGGATATTTTGCCACAATAAAAATGGGGAGATCAGGGCACCTGGGTGGCTCAATGAGTTAAGCCTCTGCCTTGGGCTCAGGTCATGATCTCAGGGTCCTAGGATCAAGTCCCACAAAGGGCTCTCTGCTCAGCGAGGAGTCTGTTTCCTCCTCTCTCTCTTTTATATACTTTTCTAGAAATTTTTATTAGACACATCTCGTCCTTCTTCTAGCCTGCCTCTCTGCCTACTTGTGATCTCTCTCTCTGTCAAATAAATAAATTAAATCTTTTTTTTTAAATGGGGAGATCAAATAAATATTTAAAAGAACTTTCTCAAATTGGTCCTAAAAATCTTAACAGAATTGGAATTCTTACTGAGTTACTCTGGTTCCAGTTTGCATAGAAAATAAATTTAGGAGGATGCTTGATCAACTACATTTGGTTATATCTTTGACAAGATAAAAAAAAAAAAACAGTAACAACAACTTTGAGGAAAGTTGTTTTTGGAAATAACACATGAGCTGAATTCATTCTGAATTTTTTAAGAGAACTATGTTTGTCCTTGTTTATTGAGAGAGTTGGCACATAGGATTAGCAGAACTCCTGATCCTTTCCAGTAGTTATTCAAGTACTTATTTGGAATTAGGGTGGGGGGTGGATAAACTTTTATTAGACACACCTAGTCCTTCTTCTGTTATCGTTGCTTCTTTTAAATTTTTTCCCATCAATTTTTTCCCATCATCTTTTCCCGTCAATTACAAGACCTTTGAGAAGAAGATCCATTAACTATCTCCTAAAACAGGTTTTCAGTTGTGTATATTCTACCTGCTTATAACACTGGTCTTGCAAACCAGGCCAAATCACATCTTTAAACTTCAGTTCCATATTTGTACAATGAAGCCATGGTAAGGATTCAAGTGCATAGGAGGTGCCTGTTTGAGAAAACAGTTAACAAGTAGCAGTTTGCTTTCTTCTTTCTCTCTCACCTTCTCTAACCAAAGTAAATCCTTGCATAAAACACTCCCCTGAATTCCTTCTGGTCATGCTCTGGAATACAAAATTAAGTATCATCTTTCTGTTCTTCCTAGAACTTTCAAAGTAATTCCTCTGATCAAGAGTCTGTTTGCCCCACAGACTCTCTGTGCTTCAGCTCTCACCTTCGAGAAGCTCTGTATTGCCTACACTTGTTAATTGTTCTCTCTCCCCATGCAATTATTTAATATTTAACTTGGCAAATGTATTTAACTCCGATGTTATTAGGGATATACCACAGGCTTAGGCCAATAATTAAATTTAGATTGTCACACATCAGAAGAACCTAACTTAAGAACAAAGTTTTATTTGTCTCTTTGGAGTACTGTCCATGCTCATGCTTCATGGATTTAGGAATATCACAAAGGGGGAACAGTGCAATGACAAGTAGGATTCTAAGGTCAAGACAAAAGAAAATATTTAAAGCTATTTGAGACAAAGGGACAAAAACAGTTTTCACTAGTTTCTATGGCAGTAACATCAGATTTAATAGACAGTTTTTTTTTAATGTCTAGGAAGAGATTGAAGGCAAAGAAAGTTGTTCACTGGGTTGCACTAGGAGAATATTGGCAGAACCATTCTATCAAGAAGACAGAAAAAAAAAAGCTCACATGATGTACTAATACATTTCCTCTAGTTAAGAAAAGTAGTTCACTCAGTAAAAGAAAATCAAAGTTATTCTTATTCACTTTTCTTTTAAGTATGGCTGTCCTAAATTTGTGGTGTTATAGAGCATGTAATCTTTTTCAAAATGTGTGTCTAAAAAGGAAGAATGAAAGCAGAGACACTGACTTTCTGTGATCCTTTTGAATACATTATTCCAGAACCAGGACTCTGTACTATAAGAACTAGATAAAGATCCAGATAGCTATGGTCTAGGGTTGCCCTACTCTGGAAGTGCTCTAGAAAAAGAGTAAAATGGTATATTACCACTCTAAAAAATAGACACGTGCTTAGGTGGCAAAATCTATCATATACACATGAATATACACACACAATAAAAAGTTGATTGGTTTTATAAAATATGAAAACTTTTAGGATATAAAGCCTTAACTTAAGGCAGAGCCTATCTGGTTTTTAAAATATTAAGAAAAAAAGTTCAGGCAATAGTTAAAAAAAAAAACCCAGTCATCATCCAAGTGATTGTTGACAACATAATGCTGATATTAGGGCAATTACATTTCCATGTCTCTGTGGTGCTGAAGAGGAGTAGCAGCACTGTGATTCTGTGACTAAAAATATTAGATAGCAGATGAAAAAATAAAACATGCCATAAGCAAGACCTTCCCGAGAAAGAAAATAACAGAAATAGATATTTCATTGAATATGGATTTTTAAGTAGGCTTTAATGTAAAATGATCAGTATTTTGCAAATCTTCCTTATGTCAAATCATGGCTCAGTTCTATTACCCAACTCTATCCACTTTATAACTAATGCAGTGATGTTGTAAAGTCAATCAAGCAACTAAGTGCAGAATATGCAATTATTCCCTATAAGACACAAAATTTACAAATGCTCCCTAGGTAGAACTTTTAGGAACAACATTTGTTGTAAAAGTCGCTCATTCTGATCATCAGAATAGAACAGAGCCTTAATCTACATATCTCTATTTAGTTATTAATAAGAAATATTAATATCCATTTAGTTATTAATAAGCAATATTAATATCTTATATAGTATTTCATATTATAACACAAGGACAAAATAGCTAGATAAAAAGAAAAAACAAGGGTGCCTGGGTGGCTTAGTTGGTTGGGTGACTCCCTTCAGCTCAGGTCATGATCCTGGAGTCCCAGCATTGAATCCTACATCAGGCTCCCAGCTCCATGGGAGTCTGTTTCTCTCTCTGACCTTCTCCCCTCTCATGCTCTCTCTCTCTCTCTCTCAAATAAATAAAATCTTAAATAAAAAAGAAAAAACAAGGAATCCTCTATATGTATGAGTCCACATGTTAATATCTAGTCTGTTAGAAATGTATGTAACTTAGGCCATCAACCTTCTTTTCTTACCCTTCCCTGGGAGTTGGGGACCTCAGGGCCAGGGCAGGCATGGGACTGGTTCAGGCACAGTGGTCCCAGGGCATCATGAGAAGGGCTGGGTCTCAGCGGTGGGTGGAAGGAAGGGATTTTATCTTCCCTAGTTGGTCTACTGCTGCACATTGAAACTATTTACTCGCTCCCCACCAAAAAAGAAAGAAAGAAAGAAAGAAAGAAAAAGGAATGTATATATCTTAATCTCATGTAGATAACACCTATCTGAATGTTTCGGTATCACCTCCTCTTTCCTTTTTTTTTTTTTTTTTTTCATTTTTTACTTGGCATACATCCCAAAGAATAATTCTTAACTTTATATATTTCTGAACTCTTATATATGCCTAAGATTGTACTTCTCATATTTGTATGATCCCCAGTATCATTACTCATGATAAGCTATGCTCTACGGTATTAATTTATTTTTTTAATGGGTTTTAGTTGACCTTAGGTAGATCAAATTGATTTTTTTTCTTAATTGAGGGTAATGATCATCCGCCCAAATAATCTCCTAAAATACCCTTCCATATAGAGGGTGTTTCACTCTCTTGTTTCTTTTGATGCCTTCCTTTTATTTCCCTTGGATCAGAAATCTGACTTATTTAGTAAGTTTAGGAGATAAACTAGGCATGTGTGACTCAGTCCTTGCCCTCTTACTCAGGTAATAGCTGCCTACAGGATGTCCGTTTTCTCCTTTGCATCTCTAACAGGTAAGGAACACAGGGTAGGTCTCCTTCAGAGGAAATCAGAGTCCTCAGGGCCTCTTGCACTTGGGAGACTATATCTGATCATTTATACTACGAAGCCTACCGTAGCCACAAATGTAAATCACATTCTCTGACGTCATCTTCCTGAACAACAGTGGCTCTCTATCTGATATGCGTTTGTTTTATCTCTCAACGGATTCAGACAGTTGGCAGGAAAGAAAGGCATTATAATTTATCTAACCTCCTCAAAATTCCAACATTTCTAATCCCCCCAAACATTTTTGTTTGTCACAGTTGCTTCCGCAGGAGAGAAGGACTTAAGAAAGCATTTTTTTTTTCTCACCAGTGAAATAAAGAAAGCTTTGGAACTGCAAGTGTCATTAAAAGTGGGAAAAGAATAAAAACTCACTTCATATGTCAAAATCATTAGGGTCATAGAATCTGATTTTAGGACTTCAGCACCATTCCTAAATGAACCAACATACAAATATTTGTCAAACAACAACTGCGCACGATCTTGTTTGCAAAGTCAGTTAATTTGCCATTTAACTAGATGGATTCCAAACATATTTGGTAGAGCCTATTTTTACTAGAAATTGATTTTATCCTTTAAGAAAATCTGTCCAATATTATTTAAGCAGCTAAATATCCACTGATTATCAATTTTTCATTAGAACCCATTAGCAAAATTACCATATTTTTTCAACAAGAAAATTTATTTCAGTTACAAAAGCTAAAAGATTAGTCCTTTCTCTGATTCAATGAACCCAGGAACTTGATTTGAAAGGCCAGAGTCACAGAGGGAGACTACCAACCACTCCGTGCATATTTATGGACTTGTTGTTCTTGTAGTAAGTACTCTCCTGACAGCCAGTGCTAAATCTAATCAATCATCCCTTAAATACATCATAGTGTAGATTCACCTCACTCCTTCATTAGCATTCATTAGCAATTAATCAACGCAGCAGGAGTCTCTAGAAAGTTCAACAATCCATAAGGTACATTTACATTAAAGATGAGCAAACATGAGGAGAGATAAAAAAGAAACAGGAGATGAGCAGTGTCAAATCTGTGGGAGAAAACTAAAGTTTGATTTGATCTTCAAAAAACAAGAAATCAACAGAATTTGGTTATTCAGCTTAAGACTTAAACTCTTGATTAACAAGCAGTAGCCTGCGTAACTCTATTACAGTTGTCACAAACAGATTTATGCTCCCATCAGCCTGCTGAGTACATTTGTTCCACTTCAAGTAAGCCTTATGTATTGTCATTATATCTTCAAAAGGAGCGAAAAGACGTTGTATCCAATTTTTTGCAATTGTGGGCAATAGCTTAATTCAGTCCTTAACTGTGTTCTTGCCGAGAGTTGAGGGTTATAATGGAAGCCTATTTCCCTGTAGGATGAAAAGGAGTCCTGCTGTGGAGTATAATACCCTGAACCCATGGCTGAGAGCTGTATTGTGCCCACTGAAGTGTCTCTCTTCAAAATGAGAGAAATAGGGAGGGGGTGTCCTTCCCTGGTCAGTGTCAGTATAGCATCAGGAATCCTGAAAACCCCTCCTGCCTAACCTCCCGAAATTCCTCTGAGCTCTCAACCAACCTAACCTTGGTTTTCCCATCAGAAAAAGACAATCTCACGAATTATTTCTGGAGGGTAAAGAAATTAATAATGCAAAAAAAAAAAAAAAGCATTTTTCATGCACATTTTAATGCCTTTGTTTCATTATTCCAGCTTTACATCTGATTTAAAAGTAACTCAAAATCACTGTGTTCACACGAGAAATGTACAATAGCCTAATAATTTCAAAGCTTCCAAATAATATTAACTCACAGAAAGAGGTCTAAAAGTGCCATAAGGATAGCAACCCCTGAAACCATCCTGAGGTGATACCAACAATTCTAATGAGGGAGATGAAGGCTAAATGGTAACTGACATATTTTAGCATGCGATACGTTTAATTTAGACACACAGAAGTGTACATGTACCCGAATATAACAATTACAAACCACATTCACTTGTTCCACGTATGTTGAAGTCCTTGACTCAGGCCATGAATTGAAACCATTTTTCCCCAACAAATACCTCAAACTTCAGTATAATCCAAACACCCTACATCAGTAAACTTATCTCAGCAAGCATGAGCACGGAATTGCTACCAACAGGATTGCTTTATTTTGGGAGTAGCAAATGGCCTTGAAAGATTTGGGTCTCATACTGCAGTGGAAAGAAAGACCTAGATTTTTTTTTTCTTTTCCCTTTAAAGAAAATTTTTACAAATGTCGCAGTTTGTTGAATTGGTCCGGTCTGGTTCTCCATGGTTATAATTCAGAATAAGAGTGAAGTAGCTGGCAGCCCAGCATGGCTCATCATTTGAGTTTCAAAATAGACTTCTGAACTCTTCTGAACCACTGCCACCTCCCTTCTTGTTGAGTTGTTCTGGATGTTTTCTAAAAGCAAACTGTATTCCGGATTTATCGTGAAGAAAAATAACTTTTAAAAAAATTTTGTCTAAATAATTCGTCTTTAATATATTTTTTTCAAATGCCTTTTGCCAGGGTTTAAGCTCTTTTCTAAGTGCACATTTCAGAAGCTAGTGGGTGGAGATAGGCGTAGAAAAATTTTTTTTTTCTTATCATACTTCTCTATTTTATCCTAGCAATTCACTGAAGAAAACAATAGAGTCTGGATAGGAAACTGAATTAGCTGATAAAAGCATTAAATTAGAGACATGTTAAGATATCACTCAGGCCACTGAAGGCTCTACAGAGCCCTACTTAAGGCCAGTGGTAGCTCACATCCTCCTCACCAGTCTCTGACCGCAGTCATCGGCGGTGACTGACAGGCTCACATCAAGAGACATCAAACCTTCATACATTTTTAAATACCCCAATGATTCTAATGGAGAATTTAAAACAATTTGGGAATTCAATATTAGGAAAATGCATTCAAATGCAAGATCAGACAAACATATTAGCCAATACTCTGAGTATTAATGGACCTTAGAACTAAATCTGTCCAGTTGAAGATAATTCATAAGGCCTTTTGGACACCAGGGATGGTCCTTAGGGTGGGGGGTGGGGGGACACAGTCAGGAAATGGGAATAAAAGGCAAATGAACAGGATGGGGAGAGGGGATGGGGTCAGTGCCATGGCGAGAGATGCAGACAGAGAGATGCAGAGTGTTTGCTTTGTATCTTCTGTTTTTCAAACTAAATCATGCATTACACCACTTTTCATTCAGTTAGATAGGCGAGGATCCTCAGGTTCATAGAGTCATGAGTTTAAAAACGAACAAGATAAAAAGGATTTCACATAGCAACTATGTTCACAGTAAAATGGCAAGGAGCTGTTATATTACTCCAGACCAGAGGTAGTGCATTTCTAAAGCACAAAATAGAGATGTTGCTCGTTCTTATTTTAAATGAAACCTAGGAAAGAGAAAAAGCCAAATTTTATTCATTAGTGTGATTTCAGACACCTTACTTAATCTCTGCTTCAGTTTTTTCATGTATAAAACAAAGATAATAATAGTGTCAACCTCTCTGAGTTGTTATGAGGGTTATGTGATTCCATTTTTGTAAAGTGCTTAAAAGAAGACCTGGTATATGGTAAGCATTATACATGAATTATTGTTGTCATTAAAGTTTCAAGTCTTAGAATTTCTCAAGTGCAATATGATAAAGACCTTTTCAGGTCTTCAATTTCCTAGTTCAATGTCTGATTCTTTAAATGTTAGGTATTAGTGCATTTTCTTCATAGATACTAACAATAGATTAAGCAAAGAGCCCAGAGGCAAGATTCAGAAATAAAATTCAGGAACACCTTGACCAATTCTCACTCTGCTACAATATACGTAGAAGTAATTCCAATTGTTTATTTGATAAAGAAATAAAGAAGGACTCTCCTTATATCCATGGTTTATGATGTTTTAATATAGATGGATGAGTTAATTAAAGCCATGGACCATATGAACTACCCACCCTGACTTTCTGGTTGTTTGATGCATTCTCAAAATGGAAGAAAGGAATACATCTAATAAATCTCTGATAAAGGATGTTACAAGTAAATTATGATGGTACCAGAATTAAAAAAAAAATGCTGTAGTATAAACTTAAATGCTTAAATAGTTTACCAATAAACCATGACATTCTCTGGGCAACAAATTTTGACTTAAAAGTGAAGAATCTTTCACCAAGCATATACTCATCCATCACAAAAGTAGAAGGAATAAATAGAGGGAAAAAAACCCTTTGCTTGCTCCTATTTCTTGAGAAAGTGCCATAATCAATACTAAAGAATGGTGGAGAAGAGGCCATTCTTCCAAAATGAGAACACTGAAAGTACAAATAAGTTCAGCTTTTAGGATAGGAGAGGTATGCATGGATATGAGTTCAAGGATAGGCCACAAAAAGAAACAAAGAAAGCACATCACCATAAACATGTTTCAAACCTAGTGGGAAATCCAACTGGGTAAGGAGTATAGAGGAGTAGACCGACACAAATAACAACGGATGTCTACAAACTGGGAGTGCTGGACAGTGCACTCCCAGTTTGTAGACATCCGTTGTCATTTGTCATTTGTCCTGGCCAGTGTCAGGTGTCAAAGAATGATATGAAGCCTGAAATTGAGGGATGCAGTCACTAAAAGTGAGAGATTTCAGATACTCTTCAAATAATCCACCAACTAAAATGACAGAGAAAAATAATGGAAGACCCAGATCATTGGAGAATCCAAGGATAGAGTAGGAACCTGCGGCCACAGAACTGGAACATGAGACAGTGGGATTTAAGATATAAGGCAGCCACAGAGGAATTGGAAGATGAATCAACAACTTGATTTCTGGAGAACAAGGAATCAACGTCATATTAGGAGCAGCAGCAAATCCTACTCAGTCGTGAGTCACTGGCCTACCTATCCAGAGGTCCTTCTCTCTGTGCTCTAGATTGGAAATAAAACTGGTTTCAGAATCTTAGATAAGAAAGAATCTCTTAGATAATTAAATGATCCCAATTGTTAACATCAAGGATAGAGGGCCAACAGAGGTCTCCATTCCCCAGGTAATCCAGCAGACTTACTTTAGCTGCTTTCTTTATTTCTTTGACTTCTTGGTTCTTGACATGGAACGATGGTTCTTTTCGAGCTTAATTTATGTTTTTCATGTAAATGCTGTGGATCACATGAAATCAGATCTACTCAATATGTAATTACCCTATATCTAGAGCTGTAGGAATGTTTAAAATGAAAAGGAAGTCATATGTCATCAGGAAAATGAAAATTAAAACAACAATAAGATACCACCATACCCCTATTAGAATGCCAACATCCAGAACACTGATAACACCAAATGCTGGCGAAGATGTAGGACAATAGAAACACTCATTCATTACCAGTGGGAATGCAAAATGGTATACCCACTTTGGATGCATCTTGGAGTTTTCTTATAAGACTAAACTTACACTTACCATATGACCCAGCAATCACACTCTTTGCTAATTCTCAAAGGAGCTGAAAATCTATATCTAAGCAAAAACCTGCCCATGGATATTTATAAGTTTATTCATACTTACCAAAACTTGGAAGCAACCAAGATATCCTTCTGTAGGTGAATGGATAAATAAATTGTGGGCCATCCAGACATAGAATAATAGTATTCAGCACTAAAAGGAAATGAGCTGTCAAGCCATGAAAAGACATGGAGGAAACTTAAATGCATATTACTAAATTACTAAAATTATTTGACAATTTGGAAAGTCTACATATTGTATGAGTCCAGGTATATTACTTCTGAAAAAAGCAAAACTATGGAGACACTAAAAAGACTAGAGGTTGCCAGGGGTTGGAGGAGACAGGGGGAAATGTCTCTGTATGATACCATAATAATGAATCTATGTTATTGTACACTTGTCTGAATCCATAGCATGTGCAACATCAAGATGGAACCCTATTGCAAACTATGGATTTTGGGTGATAATGATACATCAATATAGGTTCATCATTTGTAATAACTGTACCACTCTGGTGGGGGTTGTTGATAATGAGGGAGGGTGTATGTGAGAGGGGTAGGGGTATGTGAGAAATCATTGTACCTTCCCTTCAGTCTAGCTGTGAACTTTAAACTGCTCTAAAGAAATAAAGTCTTAATAAAAAGAAGAAGAGGAGGAGAAGGAGGAGAAGGAGTCAGGAATTCAAGCATTTTCCCAGAAGCAGAGGCACTGCTCACTTGGGAGTCCTGAACCACCAATACTGTGCTCCTACATGCTCAGGTGCCCCTGCTAGTTCTCAGTGGTCGTAAGTTATTTGGTCAAGCTTCATTCTTTACAGAAGAAAGAAATATTTATAAATGCTTTTGGAATAGTAAATCCCTTCATGCATCACATGCAAGTTAGAAAGGACAGAAGAGCAGTGAAGAGTTATGGGCATAATAGGACCTTGTACAAAAAAGGGAAAACTCTCCGAAAAGGAAATAAAGGAGATATAAGAGGTTTCCCTTATCTGCTTTCGTTCATTTTGTTTGCTAGTTGTTCAAGTATCATTTTTAAAAAGGTGAAACCATGACACAGACAAATATAAAATGAACACGTGTCAAAGATTTTATTTAAGTTAGTAAATAATAAAGGTATGAGTAAGATGTTAAAGCTTGTCTAATGATAATAATAATAATACCTTGAGAAGCTAATATATATATGCCACTTAACAAAGAAATGTTTGATAAGGTTGCTACATTAGATATAAAACTGGATAGTGTCCAACAGAAGCCCAAACAAAAACATTTGAGTTTATTTATATCACAGGAGAGATATTTTTTGCATGTCTTTTGAAAAAAAAACCTAGAAGTTAATCTCTGCCTTTACAGTGTTGCAATTGCTTAGCCAGTATAGAAAGTAAACTAAGCACTGCAATGAAAGAACACCCATAATCTCATTTGCCTATTTCCGAGTTTTGAATAATTTTTCTGACACCACTATCACTATATTACATGCATGATTTCTTTAAAAAACAAAACCCATGTGCATTTTAACCACACATTTTTCCTAACAACGGAGTAATAACTGCTATCAGTGTGAAATATTAAATGATGTTCTGTTCATGCAAAATATCCATTTTCCCTAAAATTCTCAGCCATCGTTTTCTTAAAAATGCAAAACTGTTGCTAAGCACTTTGTTTAGAAATCAAATCAACTTCATGAGTGGCAAATATACATCACATTTTGCTTATAAATGAAAGTTGTTCTCAACTTTCAAAACCAGAAAAAAATCTTGAACATTTCACATAATAATCACAGTTCAGTTTAGGTAAGGATTTATGTGTTGATTTTAAGTTATATGTATATAAATACATAGACTAAGACTGGATCCTTATTTTATAAAGCAGAATCTATCAAAATTTAGATACTTGTGGTCATTAACAACTTTGAAATGGTATGATAAAGTATCATGAGAAATGAATAATATACCTACTGAGAATATTAAACTTCTTTATTATTAACACTAGTTACATAGTGAAATTTTTAGTCAGACAGGTTTGATTCTAGTTTTATTTATGAGGGAGAGATGAGAAATTGATTAACTATTAGCTGCAGAGTGTCAAATCTGTTAGAAATGTTTTTCTATTTTGGTTTTAAATAAGACCAAGTTAGCACAAACGAACATTACTCAGAGTCACATAACTAATTTCTATATAACCCAGCCTCAAAGACACACAGAATTGCCTGGTTTTAGTTTGGAGAATCTAGGAATAAGGCTTGAAGCATATAGCATGTAACAGTAATTTGGGAAGGTTGTTTAGGATACAGCAACCATAACAATGTCTGGCAATTTTCAATTACTGAAACAAAATTAGCCCTGACACAGTTGCTAAAAGGAGCTCAAATCCAAAATTTGGGGCAATTGTATTCATATGGTCAGGCAATATCCATTTACATATGTACTTCTTTCTACACAGATTAGAACATTACAAAGAACGTGAATGGTGTGGTGATTATGTTCATTAAGAACTTCTTTGTATAACAAACTTCCCTAAAACATGTTAAGCTGTGATTCAACTTACCAAATTCAGTTTATTCAGAATTACCAATTAGTACATTGATTACTCATAGCCATCTTTATCAGTACATCTCATATAGATTCTTGTAAAAATGAACTCAATAATCTAAGCCTGATAAGCTCCAGAGATAACCTAATGTCAAAGTTTAAATCACAAGGAAATTAATTTTTAAAGGATCTGATTGACCTTTCAAGAGGAATCCACAGACAGTAAATAGGAAGTTTCGCTTTTTAATCTAATGAAAGTATCCTTAGGAGTTGCATTGTTTTAGATCTCTAAAGACTTTATAAAAATAATTATTTTTCAGCCTTCTCCTGGGCTGTTTATTGTGAGCTCCAAATGAAGCTTTTCTCCATACTTGAACTTGGACTTGCAAATTGTTTTACCTTTGCGTAAGAGTCTTGATACACTCTCTCACACCTCTGGTTATGTATTATACTCAGGGCCAAACTCAAAGACATGATGATTTACCCTCAGGAGGATTATATTCAAATAGTACCAGCATCCTTGTGTACTTTATGGTTTTCTTGATGTGTTATTTTCCATTACCTCCTGCATTGGAATTTAGAGCTTAAACAACTCAAGCAATTAAATCACCATGGTTTACTATCTTTTACTATATGTCAGTTTGTTAGGAAGGCCCCAAATAGCAATTTATATATTTCATACTGGGCACATACAAAAAAAAAGAAAACTCTAATTTTGAGGGGATTCGTCTGGTATATATACTTAAACTCTGTGATGAAGCATGTGTTTTCAACTATGTCAATTCCAGATTTCCTGATTTGCTGGAGGTTGCATAAAAATTTAAATTGCAGAGTCCCTTGAAACCACTCTACAAATAAATGCCAGCTATGTATATTGGTCAGAAGAGGGGGGATAAAGGATAGTAATCTGGGTTTTCCATTCCCAGCACTGGCTGCATAACTATCATTAGGTTTGGCCTCTTTCTCAAAAGTCCAATTAGGATAAATCCCACCCTATTGAAAGACCTGGAACCAATCACAATCATCTGAGGCATGCATGCTAATGATTCTCAGACAGAGAATGAGTCCCAAGGCTTTGACTTTCAGAGTTTATTGCCAACTATAGGCCTATAAATGGACAATGAGTGTGACAAGGAACAGTCCTCTCGAGAGTCCTTGTGCTTGTTCTTTGGTGTATGGTCTCTCAATTAATTATGAGATTCAGCCCCACAAAAGTGATTGCAACATACTTGGGGGTTGTGCCATAGTGTATTCAAGAGGCATTGATTTTGCATTTGCCATCTTCTTGGTTGCTTTCTTCATCAATATATTTCAGGCACCTGCAATACCGCCTGGAACATAAAATTGTTCAATAACTGATTACTGAGAGAGGAATGAGTGAATGAATGAGTTAATGAATGAATGAGACAAGACTTCTAAAACAATGAGGAATTAAGAAGAATCAGTTTAAAATATTTCTGGACTGAATATAGTCTAAGAGTTAATGCACACACATATATATACACACATATACAGGAGAGAGAATGTCAGCATTGGCTGGAGTTAAAAGGAAAGACTTCCTGAAGTCAGCATGATTTGCAATGGACTATGATTGGCTGGCAGGACTGATGAAGCAGAACGAAGTGGGAGGCGTTTAAGGCGAGTGGCTCCAGGGAACACACTGCACTTATGCTTACTGGATTTAGTGAGTTTCATAAAAGTCTGATAAAACTCAACTACTGTCAATGGCAAAAATTCTATAAGAAGCCTTAATTTAAGAATGCTCACTTTGTTCTCATCGAAATTCTGATTACTGTTATTTCTCATTACACTTTGTTTATGAATTCATTCGATGAAACATTCCTTAAACACCTACAATATAGGATCCTCTGTGTTAATGCAAGAGATTCATATTAAACCCTGTCCCTGTCCCTTAAGGGTTCACAGTCTTGTGGGGATGACTGACAAGAGAAGAGAACATTACACAGTATTATAAACACTTTCAAAATGCTTTGAGGGCACCTGTTTTCACTCCCCATAAAGTCCAAGGAGCTCTTATTTCCTTTATGAGATCTACTTCTCTGTGAGCTGATGTGCACCTTATTTCATTAAAGAGAAGATTTTACGCAGTTAATAAAATTTTACATTTTTCTTCTTTTCTGGATTTGCATCTATACTGTGCTATTAATTCTGTAGACTAGTATATTCGAGACACAGAAAAATGGGTATCAAAAGTCATCATCTCTAGACTCGTCTCTTTTAACAAACTCTCCATCATCTTCCACTGTTTGGCACTCCAGACACCCCCAGATCAACAGGGGTCAGCATGAAGTTCTCAACCTTTCATCTCACTCAGATCAAAGAGCTTTGATGAGGCAAGGCTGTTAAATTACGATGATCACAGAAGACTCTAACTTTTCAAGAGCATTTAAGCGTTACACTGCTGCTTTTCCATGCTCTTAAACTTCCTTAAAGTCTAAAGAAAATAGACATAAAGATCTGTTTCCTCTGTTTTCTCTTTGACTAAGTTTACTGTAAATTGGAGATAATGAATGTAAAACACCTGGCCCACGGCCAAACTTCAGTTTAAGTTCGATGTTATTAAGTCCTGAAAGTCTCACTCAGAATTTACTTCTCTGCTTCACTAGAAGTGCAGATGCGAGGAAGGGCCACGGGATACCTCTTCCCCCAACCTCTGGGATGGCAGACGCACTAGCCCACCACTACCAGTTGCTGCCATTAATTGAGCAGTTCCTTTGCCTCAAACTCTTGACATACATTATTTCGGTTCACCCCTCAAAGGGCCCTTTAAGGTAAGAGAGTTGTTATCTTTATTCCACTTTAGAGATCATGAAATAGAGGCCCAGAGAGGTTACTTAACTTACTACACTCAGAGTTAGTAAATGACAGAGCTCTCCATGTTCTTTTATCCCAAGTTCTACATGCTACTAAAGCTTGGGTAATGCTGCTTCCTAAACCTGTGAGAGGTTAGGATGAAGCTCATTCCATTTCCAGATGCTTTCTGGATAAATAAACTTTTGTACTTTTTTCTAGACAACCCAAGCCCCCCTTACTTTGGCACAGGTAGCTGTAAAGTTCCTTCCCTCGAGGGTTTACTTAAGAAGGTCAAGAAAACTGGTTCAAATTCTCTGCAGTAAGACGTTTGCACGGCCTAGGACAGAGCCCTTTGTATCTTAGAATGTTTGTTCAGAGTGATGACCTGCTTATGTGCATACTCAGGGTGTGGTATAGGACATAATAATGCCTCACTAGGACAGGTGAGTGCTTGGAGCACTCATGGAGGAAGTACAATGTGGCATGGTTTTTACGTGCCTCAGGGGCAGAAGTCACACAGGATACACATGACTGCCACCCCATAGACCTGGTGGTGGACCTTGCTTGTTGTATACCAAGTCCTCTGTCTTTACTTCCTTAACTAAAGCTGGGTTTTGTTCAGGGTTTTAAGCCATTCATGTCATGAACGGCTACAGAGGTGCAAACAGAAGTTTACTGCGTGGAGGTTTGGGAAAAGCTGTTGTTTTTCTGATGAAAGATGACTGCTCCAGCTTCTTTTACCCTTTTGCTTTTTTTTCTTTCTGTCTGGAATATACACCTTCTAGAGGAAAAGTACCCATCTTGTGACTCTGAGCACCAAACCTCACAGGAAAGATGACAGAGTAGGAAGTTAGAAGAAACTTGGGTTCTTATTTAATTACTTGAGCAGATGCACCAGCCCTGAATTGCCTGTTTCCACAGCAGAAGAGTGAACCTTTATTTAATTAGGCAGGATGTAATGTTTAATTTGTATTACATGCATCTCCATATTATAGAGACCTTGATCCTACTCTTATCTTTATTGCCTTTATTGTCTACTAATATCTTTATTGTCATTCCTCAGGTAGAGAAAAAATCAGTTAAAATAACTTCTAATAGTATAAATCTTAGCTATAGCTTTTACTCGTGAGCACACAGAAAATGTATCTTTAGTTTTCTCTTCCATATCACATAGCCAAACTGTGGATAAATAAGCAGAATTCTACTTTATTTAATTCTCTTACCAATTAAAATGGACTTAGTCATTCTTTTTTAAAAGATTTTATTTATTTATTTATTTGAAAGAGATTGCACATGAGAGAGAGTGGGGAGGGGGGCAGAGGAAGAGGGAGAGAGAGAATCTCAAACAGACTCCAAGTTGAGTGCACAGCACGACGTGGGACAGGTCACATGACCCTGAGATCATGACCTGAGCCAAAACCAAGAGTTGGACCCTTAACCAGCTAAGCCAGCTGGGTGCCTTGGAATTAGTCATTCTTACAAGTAATTTACCTCAAGTCCTCATGTGAAAAAAGCTAAAATATATATGGTTATACTGGAAGAATTGAACCCTTTGCATATAAAATATAATCATTAGTAATATATTAATAGTTTGCTCTGATTAGTGCCTGCTATTTTAAATTTGTTAAACGTTCTTCAAATATGTTATGAAAAATTTTAATGAATTATGAGTAAAACTCCCTCAGAACACAGTATTGCTTTTTTTATGAATATAAATGCAATCAGTAGGTTTCTGTGGGCTCTAGAATTAAGCAGAATTAGGCCCCCAAAAGGATCAATTCTAGAAGTGAGATAAAACACAAAGACCATATGAAAAGGAAAAGAGGAACGGAAAAAAAAACACAGGGAAACATTAGATTTTTGGAAAAGAAGAGAGTTTCCTTGGAAGAATCACTGAACTGATCTTTAAAAGTGGATCTCATTAAAGTGAAAAGAATAGTGTTATTATAACTATGATGCCAACAATTGAATAATTGTTCTAATAAAGTATTTTAAAGCCATTAAATATCTTTTGCAAAAAGAATTGAAACAAGACAGTGAGTATGAAAACAAAGGTGTAACTTGCCAATGAATTCAACTAGAAATCAAATCCCAGCTCTTATTCATCTGAATTTAGGGAGCCACATATTTTGCACACTGATGTTCAATAAATATTCATTTTCTTTTCTTAATTAAAGAATAATACACTTGATCCAAATCAGTGGGTAATTATAAAATGACTTTCAGTGGCAAGAAGAAAAATTAAGAATAAGAAAATGCTATATAAATGGGTTTTTAAAATATTTTATTTGTTTATTTGACAGCGAGAGAAGGAATACAAGCAGGGGGAGTGGGAGAGGGAGAAGCAGGCTTTCCACTGAGCAAAGAGTCCGATGTGGGGCTCGATCCCAGGGCCTCAGGATCATGACCTGAGCTGAAGGCAGATGTTTAATGACTAAGCCACCCAGGTGCCCTTATATACATTTTCTTATCATGGATTTTTTTTTTGAAGCCTTTCACAAGTTTAGAATGTTCTTAATTATAAGTTCTACAAAAAGGCAAGGGTATGCCCAAAACAACATTGTTGACCTTTCACTGGTGGATAAAACTTTGCAGATTTACTTTAAAATGACCATTAAATTTGAAGACAATGTGACCACATAAGTGTCAGTTTGACAGAATGGTCATAAATAAAAGGTGATGACAAGCAGCAACGTTCAGGGCAGGGAGAGATCTCTTGTGAGGGTCACAGGGGTCAGCGTGAAGCTCTCGTCCTCCCCAACATCTGGATTATTGATGGGAAGCATTAATGATGTGAAAGACAGAGCACACAGCATGTTTATAAAATTTGCAGATGTTACAAATTTGGAAGCTGTTGCACACACCAGGAGACTAAGAATTAATACAAATGGATCTAATGAGATTACAAATACACAGAGAAAAGAGGACAATTAGATTCCATTTAGAAAAGTGTAACTAATCAATCTGGGGGGAGGTAATCAGAAACATGTTCACTCAGCAGGTCTGAAGACAAACCTGGGAAGTAATCAATTTAAACAAAATGCAAAGCACAATAATATGACTGCTGGGATCCAAGAAGCAGTATTGCTCCAAGATCGCTCAGCAATGCCACCTGCGAGCTTTCTTTTGTGCAACTGCCCACGAGCTGAGTAGATCTGAGGGAAGAGGCTCCAAAGACCAAGACTATTAATTTGGAAGTTAAGGTGTAAGAACAGTTTCCTGGTTCCATGGCATTACCAACAACCATTTCCAAATTCTGGATTGAACAGCCATTGGTCTGTCAACATGCTACCGTGTTAAGGGAGGGGCGACAAAAATGCTACCCACAGAACAGGCCCATTCAGGTGCATGATCCAGACCCACTTCTTCTGATCCCAAAGGAACTGAGGATTTCAGAAGGTGGGGTGGGGTTGTAAAATAGTTTTGATCTTACTCAAAGGTAAAAATATAGCACAGGGTACAGAAGACCAGCATAATGGTAAGAAACACAGACCTCGGGTGTCAGCTGCATCAGTTATGAGTATACAAGCTTGGAAAAATAATTTACTCTGCTCTAAGTTGTTTAGCTACTATAATATATTTAACTGCTTTGTCCCTCCATTTTTTTTTCGCTTATAATTTAGACATAATAATACCTGTCTTTCAGAGTTGTTAGAGGATAAAGAATAATGTTAGAAAGTGATTAGCATAATCAGTGCAAATGATTTCACTGTGAATTTCATTGTTTGCTATTCTCTGAATCTTTGAAGTCACAAGGGCAATTGGAAGTCCTTGATTGGTTATTTTGAGAATATT
The DNA here is from genome assembly GCF_022355385.1 of Mustela nigripes. Classification (NCBI taxonomy): domain Eukaryota; kingdom Metazoa; phylum Chordata; class Mammalia; order Carnivora; family Mustelidae; genus Mustela; species Mustela nigripes. Next base: position 153,815,552 of record NC_081559.1, read on the forward strand.
ATGGGTTAATATTTTAATTCTTAGAACTCACATGTGCACAAACTTACTCCAGGGATTGTCATCATCAGACTAGATAACATCACAGTGGCACCATGAGCAGTGATGTAACAGTTACATGGCAATTTAAAAACTGAGTCACCTGGGCCAGCATGTCCTTGGAGAAGAAGAAGGAAAGAGAGTGTAACATGGAACACAGTGAAAATCAAGGCCATTTGGGTATGATGGACCTCAACTCCAAGACTCCTATCTGGACAGCAGAAACAGTGATGAGCATCAGTCTTTAAAGGTTCAAGGGCAGTGTTCAAAAAGTCAAATTGGAAACAAAGCAAGATCTGTAATAGCAAGACCCCAAAATATCATCTCCTGTCACTACCACACAAGTGCTTTCTTCATTAAAGATCCACTGGGTTGAGTCAGCAGAAAGAACAAATATTAGCAGGAGTCCCAAGAACCTGTCAAAGAAAGATGAGATATGGTCATTTATACCAATGCAGGCAGAGGACAACTTTGAAGGTCAAGAGGTAGCCCAATCTTAGGACAAACAAGAAATATTTTCCCAGGCAGTAGAGACAGATGCAGGACACTGGCTGGGAAGGTGGGCAGAGGCAGGCTGGGATGAACCAAGGTTCTGGAGATAAAAGCAACAATGGAAAATCCCAAATGAGGAACTACCTGGTGAAATCCCACAAGCAGGCCACTGGAAATCATAGCATGTTCCTCTCCATCATTTCCCCACATCAAATCTTTCCTTTGGTGCTGATGATTTTACCTCTGATGTAACCCTTACTATGTCTCTTCCCTCCCCCCAAACTTACACAGCCACAACCAAGGTTTCAGTCAACCACCGTCTCTCACAGGAACATGTCACGGGCTCCCAATGGGTCTCTCTGCAGGCATGCAGCTCTTTCCTGCTGGCACACCCTTCGCAATCCATTCATCAAAGTGTAGCCAGAGTGACCTTTCAAAAGACAAATATTATCATGTGTACACAGTCCATTTCAGACTTCTGTTTAATACCCTTCTGTGACACTCCCCTGACTTTAGAATAGAAGTTAAAGTAGTCAATGTGGTTGCCAGGTCCCACATGGTCTGGCCCTGCCTTCTTCTCCAACTTTATCATGTACAACACCCCTCACACTCTTCTTCCTCCCTTCTGTTCAATGCTCTCCCTGCCTTGGTTAAAGCGATTATCATCCTCTAGCGCCCTCCTTTTTTTTTTTTTTCCCTAGTTCAACTCTTGTGATATCTAAGCTTGATGAACACTTCTTCAAAAAAGCCTTTCTGAGTCCCTGTCTCCTCTTTCAGACACCCTATACCTCATCACTGCAACATTTATCAAATTGAAATTTTACATCTTTTGTGGGATTCTGTGATTAGAATCTATTCCTACCCACTTCCTTCAGACTTGTTGAGGGCAGATTCGTTCTTCTTTATACTACCCAAAAGATGTCTAGTATTTGCTCTTGTTTGGAAGGCTCTTCAATTAGCTGGAGCATACAGAATTTCTGGTCCTTTCATCAGTTTTCTGGGTGGAAATTTCTTCTGTCTCTTCAATGAGATGTGTATTGGAAAGTGTTGTGATGTGCAGAATAATGGCTCCCCCAAAGATACCCACATCCTGCTTCCCAGAATCTGTAACATCTTAGGTTACATGACAAAGGGGAATTAAGGTTTCAGATAGAATTAAGGTTGCTAATCATCAGACCTTAAAATGAGATTATCCTGAATAATCCAAGTGGCTTGATATAATCAAAAGGATCCTTATAAGTGAAAAAGGGGATCCAGAATGTCAGAGTGAGAGCAAGGTGTCGCTAATGAAGAAGGTCAGGGTGACGTGCTCTGAGAAAAAACTGACCTGACACTTCTGGCTTTGAATATGGATGAAGGGGGCCAAGGACTAAGGAATGCAAGCTACCGCCAGACGCTGGGAAAAGCAAGGCCATGGATTCTCCCCTAGGGCCTGCTGGAAAGATAGCTCTGCCAACCTCTTGATTTTAGCCAATGAGATCCAAGTCAGGCTCCTAACCCACAGAACTGTAAGATAAAAAAAATGTGTGTTGTGGGGTGCCTGGGTGGCTCGGTGGGTTAAAGCCTCTGCCTTCGGTTCAGGTCATGATCCCAGGGTCCTGGGATTGAGCCCTGCATCAGGCTCTCTGCTCTGCAGGGAGCCTGCTTCCTCCCCCCTTTCTCTCTCTCTGCCTGCCTCTCTGCCTACTTGTAATTTCTTTCTCTCTGTCAAATAAACAAAATCTTTAAAAAAAAAAGATTTTTTTTAAAATGTTTGTGGTACCACCAAGCTTGTGGTAATTTGTAATAGCAGTCACAAAATAAGATAACAGCCAGTAATCTTTATCTCTCTCTCTCTTTTTTTTTTAAAGATTTTATTTATTTATTTGAGAGAGAGACAGTGAGAGAGAGTATGAGAGGCGAGAAGGTCAGAGGGAGAAGCAGACTCCCCATGGAGCTGGGAGCCCGATCGGGACTCGATCCTGGGACTCCAGGACCAGGACCGTGACCTGAGCCAAAGGCAGTTGCTCAACCAACTGAGCCACTCAGGTGCCCTATCTCTCTTGAATGGAAGTATATACCTGGATGGTCGTACACATTATCTTACTAGGGGTGTTATTTTGAGATGGTTAAAAGGGCAGGGCATGGCCTCCTCTGCTATATGCTCTGTCTTCTTGTGCCATGGCTAATCATAATAATAAAGCATGCTGCTTGTAGGCTTCCAGCAACTGTCCCTGCTGGGCACTTCCTTTAGGCCAGGTGGGGGTACTTGCAGCTTTGGGGGCTAGCAGCAACTGTGTGTGGCTAATACTATCAGATATTCTCTCTGCTGTTTCCTGTAGCCTCACAGGGCCAGAGGCTTCCAGTCTTTATGGTTCCTAATGCAGCTCCTCTTAGTGACTCTTTTAGGCTCCTTGTTCTCCCAAAGTTCTTGAACAGCAGTCACAGTCTAGTGACCCAGTAGATCAGGAATACTTCTTCCAGGAAGGTGGCTCACACAGAATGGCCTTTGGTGTCAACAGCCCACGAAGTTCATGTTGTGTTTAACCTTCTGTTATATGAGGAAGCAACACTGTAAAGCCCTACACAGAACTCCACATAGCAGCTTCTCCCACTGTCTCCTTCTGTCTTATCCTATTTTTTTGTGAAGTGAACAGGACGTGCTGATTCTCTGTTGGCTTAAGGTTAGAGCTCTAATGTCTATGGGAAGTGTCTAAAGTCAGGGGCAAGACTCACCATTTAGGTACCTAAAAATCATGGCAATGCCACAAATAACTCCAAAATGTGTATCCATAGGACACTGGGACCAGAGGTGCAAGTCTGACCCCAGAATGTCTGAGATGGCTACATTTCCGTGGGGTAGGTATGCAAATTATACACTGGTAACTGTTCGGTTACCCATGAAACCAAAGCATCATGAGATGCTTACCAACTCAGGGCCTTAAGTCAATTGCTAGTAGCTCGAGGATTGAAATATTACCAAAGAGAGCTAGTACAACCTAATGGGAAGAGCACAGACAATTAGTCATGGGCACACAAAGGTCAGGTATGACTATCTCCAAACATATTTCTGCCATTTACCAGCTGTGTAACTCTGGGAAACTTTGAAATTCTCAGCAGCTCAGTTTTCTTACCTGTAAAACAAAGATGAGAAGATCTCTGTCATAGTTATAACATATTCATCACTATGGCTGGCAAATGTTCAGCATTCAAAATGTTCAGCATCAAGTCCTTGATGCTCCTAGAATGAGTGTTATCGGTCAATTTTTCCTAAACTATAAAACTATTCATGAGAAAAATTCTCACTAATGTGGATTATTTGTCATATATGGCAGAAGAGGTAGGTTAGATTTGCCATCAGGGTCCTGTAATTTTTCCTAATCCTCTATCACCCTTGGCAATCATCTGTCTCCTTTTTCTTCCATCCTTGGCCAGATAAAATTAAGAAGCCCTAAGTCTCGTGGGACCAACTCATGTCCCCTCCTAAGATTCTTCTTGGGCTTCCTCCCTTCCTGTGATCAATTTACCTGGCCATGATGTTAATGTGATTACAGCTGTCGGATGAAGGAAACTCAGGGAGGTACTTAGATCATACCCTATTTCTCTCACCCAAGATGACCACCCTATATTTAGAAAAGCACATGCATTCAAGACCTCAAGCTTATAATGCACAGTGCGAGCTGAATAGAACACTTTCTATAGGGTACTAGACAACATGTACTTGCTTAAGATTTAAGTATAATCTGACTCAATCCATTCAGTCAAATAATAATTAAAACTAATATTTTCTGTGAAACAACTGAGGGATAAAATTTTTAAGCTGTTTGACTAAGTTAGTGATTTATACAGAAAAGCCACCTATTTATTGTTTACCCAAACTTTCCAATTTCAAATGACTCCCATAGATTTCTTTGGCTCCTAAGGCTGTCCATGCACTTGCAAATTAAAAGCAACTTTTTTTCTAATGACACCTTACCACAGAATCACCCATTTCACTTTCATCAGGGCCCTTAAACTCAGAATTTGGGTAGTTAGAAGTAACATGAAAACTATAACAAACTAAAGACTGAAATGGCTATTATCACAATGGTAAAGCTTTAAGTGTTTTATATTTTCATATTTATTCCTCTCACTGTTAACTACTATATTTACTTTTTATTTAAACACTGAAATGTGTCAATATAAATCCTTGCTATGTGCAATGCACTGGCAGGAGTAATCTAACTTTAAAACATTATAAAAATCATAAGGAAAAGAACTATTTTTACATTTTTAGAAACTTTGATGGACGATTTTACTGAGTGACAGTCAATGGGAGCAGACAAGCAATGCAACGTGATTAGACATACGGAGCTGTTGGATTTCTCAACCCCACGGGCAACAGAAATGGCAGAGCAGATTTTTGGGAAATTTTACACATTAGTACATAAACAGTCTGTCAAGAAATCACACTTTTCAGATGTCTGCCTCCTACAGTCTTCAAGACATTACAAACTATCACAAATGTGATTTGCAAGGGAGAAGTTTCCTAGCCTCAATAAAAAGTGATTGTCATCACTGACAAAGTCCAGGAATATCAAGTGGAAAATAATAAGTCCTTTAAAAAGCTGATCTGGCATTGAGTTGTGCACCATTACAAAAATAAATAAATAAAGAAAGAACTCAATAAAGTTTTTTTTTTCCCCCATAGATTTAACATGTTGCCAGCGACAGCAGATTTGAGCTATGTTGTGTAGGAAACCAGATTTGAAAAAGGACATACTAAAAAAAAGTATACTGTAAAGCAGCTCTGAAAGTATATAAAAGCAAAAAAAAAAAAAAAAAAAAAAAAAAGCAAAAAAACAAAAAAAAAAAAAAAGCACTTGGCAACTGTTTGCAAAATGGGATGAATCAAAAGCCAATTAAGAGATCAAAATATATGGAGCCAATATCATAAAAGTGGGGGCGACAATATAGGCAGCTTGGAAGCTAATTAGAATGGAGAGGTGATAATTGTATGCGCTGGGGGAAGGCAAACTGTAGAGTCTCGAATGGAAATGAGGCAGAGATTGAGAAGGAAAAGATCTCAAACACTTCTGTGGTGTGGTAGTAAATACTCAAAAACAAAAATGTGAGAAATGAACCCCTTGGTGAGGTGAAGAAAACCTCTTTACCAACCCTAAGGTCCATGGCTTAATAGAATCTAAAAGGCCATGGTGCCTTGAAAAAAGAAATTGTGGGTTTTTTCTTCTCCCCACTGGAAAGAGGATGCTCTCCAGTCATCTGTGTTCCCCCTCTTTTTCTCTTAGAGTGGGCTTGAGGGAGCCTGAAGATTGGGGATTAGAGATGAAGCTCCACTTCAATTTCTAAACTGTTTCTCTGGGCAGCATGCCAACTTTTTTTTTTTTTTCTTATCCAGTCTCCACAGCCCTGGGCTACGCTTGTTCTTCTCTTCCTCCCATCCTCCCTCCCCGCCTTTTCTCCTCTCCTTCTGTCTGTCTTCCTTCCTTCCTCTCTCCCTCTCTTTCTCCCTTTCCCTCCTTCCCCCCTCTTTCTTTCTATTCTCAGTAAAGTTTGTCCCAGCCTATCTTATTGCTGCTTTGCTTTTTTGTATGTTAATTAGCTTTTACCGTAATTTCTATTTCTATTCCTATTTCTTCCTGATGATGACCTATTTGGTCAGAATGCCTATAGAGCTTTACTCCAGATGGCGAATGAAGCAAAAAACAATGCCTTTTTTTTTAATAAAGTTGTGGAAGTGACAACTCCCAGACTATGGCTAAAAAAGCACCTTGAAGTTTGGTGAGACCCAGAATTTCTATGTTCTCTCATTCCTAACCCTCTTAGTCTCTGAATGCAGAAGTGCTGGGCAGTCAGTTTCCCATGGCCTTTGTCAAAGCAACAAGATGCTTACACAAACACTCTTGTAGGTCAGCCTCTTCCAAAGTGCTTCCACAAGTTCTGTCTCTTCAGAGAGGGGTAGGAGGGATAGTTTCTTCAAGACAAAAATTTGATGGCTTTTGTTTGGTTGTTTGTTTGATTCTTGCCCAGTAAAAGAGTGTTATTTATGAACATCTGAAAGCATTTTACAAAGAAAAAATATTAAAGCCACGTTTTATAGTTTTTTAAACTAAGGAAGTGCCAAAATCTACCCAAAAAAGTGTACAGAAGAAAGAAAATATTGGATAGCTTATACATAATGGACTAGCTGTGATTATGGTGAATAAAAAATCAATTTTATGTATCAAACATGTAAAATTTGAAACAGACTCAGAAAATAGATTGAAATGAGATTAGAGGTCTCCAACTAATTAATTCCTTTGAAGGACAGACAACTCTTAACCATCCTTGTAAACTTCAGAATTGTCTGTTCCTCTTAAATGTAAGACTCCTTTCCCTCTAGAAAATATTCATTATAGGGGTGCCTGGGTGGCTCAGTGGGTTAAAGCTTCTGCCTTCAGCTCAGGTCATGAACTCAATGTCCTGGAATCAAGACCCGCATCAGGCTCTTTGCTCAACAGGATCCTGTTCATGGCCCCCATGCCTGCCTCTCTGCCAACTTGTAACCTCTGTCTGTCAAATAAATAAATAAAAATCTTTTTTTAAGAAAATATTCATTATAATTATGGCCTTAATATAATATTTTTAAAAAATAAACACAAATGCAGAGCAAAACACAAATCAAAATCACACAGCACTTCCACTTCTGGTCAAGATGGAGCAATAGGTAATGGATTTATCCTCCCACTTGAAACAAAGAGAAAAAAAAAAACAGACAAAAATGTGATGTAACCATTTTTAAGCTATGGAACATCAGGCAACAAAGGAGAATAATTCATGAGAGACAGGAGACAAAGGGTTGAATCTTATATTTATCCCAGATTATAACAAAACACACTACATCTTGAGAGAAGTTCCAGGACATGGGAAAGAGAATGAGAACCTGTATGGAGCCTGGCACATACCTTGAGTTGAAGGGACAGAGTGAAGAATTCAGGCAAACCGTGGAGTCTCATATCCACAGAGCACAGTACTAAAGAGTAGAGATCTGTGCACAGAGAACCCTGTAGATCTGTAGAAGTATCCTTTGGGTATTCAGCAGAATATTGATCAGCATGTGCATTGGAAAAATATGCAAGGTGTTCAAAAGGACCACCTGAAAGAATTAAATAGAGCAGTTTCTTGAATTCATATGGCTGGGAATAGTGCCTCTGCCCAACAATCAGGGTGAAAAATTCATGGTGTATTAAGTAGAGAATTCAGAAGGAAGGTAATAATTAGCCCTGGATCAAACATGGCATGAATCTTAAAAGAAAGACTTATAAAGATCAATTTGATTCCAAGAACTTTACTACATCTTACAACAGAGATCAGGAATGTTTGTAAGAGAACATAATATCCAGAACATAACAAAATAAAATGGACCATGCTTGGCATCCAGTCGAAGATTACCAGACAGGCAAAGAAGCAAGAGAATATGACCCATGATGATGAAAAAAAAAACAACGAACTCAAACTGATCTAGAACTGATACAGATGGTAGATTGGAAAAGTAGGACTTAAAAAGTTTTTTCAAAACTATATTGCATATATTCAATAAGCTAGAGCAAAGGTTGAGTAAGCCAAGTAAGAGTATAGAAGGTATTTTTAAAGATCCAAATTGAACTTCTAAAAATAAAAACTATCATATATAAGGTAAAATAAAATATGCTAGATGGGATTAAAAGCAGATTAGATATTTTAGAAAAAAAATAGTAAACTTAAAAACATGGCAGTATTAAACAGAGAGAAAAAATGTCAAAAACAAATAATAACTAAAATCATAGCATCAGTGAGCTGTGGGATCACAGAGCTTAAAATATGTGTAATAGGAGTTCCTGATTTGGGGGAGGGGGAACAGGAAAAAAATAATTTGAAGAAAATAAAAATGGGTGTTTTTTTTTTTTCAAAACTGGGTAAAAACCATAAACCTGCAGTTGCAAGCATGAAAAACATGAAGAAAATTATATTAAGGTACATCATCTTCACCAAATATGAAACAGTAAAAAGGGAAAGTCTTAAATACAGTTAGACAAAAAAAAGCACATTATGAACAGAGGAACAAGATAAGGATTAAAACAGATTTATCACTGGAAATAACCCAAGTGAAAATATAATGCACATTATCTTTAAATACTTAAAGGAAAAAAAAACCTGTCAAGTTGGAATTCTATACCTCAAAGTGAATCTGAAATAGAGCACACAAGAGCTGAATGAATTCATCACCAGTAGACCTGCACTACAAAAAATATTTTTAAAAAAAGAGAAAAAAGGCAGGCAGAAAAATAGCACCTGGAAAGCTGTTCTATAAAAGTGGTGAAGAGCACAGGGGATGGAACTCTGTGCTCTTTCCTGCAGTAACACATGACAAGCATGATAGAGATGATTAACTGGCACCAAACATTCTTCCTCCCCTTCTGTAGTGAGGATAATTGCTGGGAAACTGCCCTTAGCCAAGGACTGCATTTTCCTACCCCTTTTGCATCTAGCTGTGACTGCTGGCTAGCCATGATGTGTGTCACATTAGGCCTATTAATGGTCCAACTTCCTCCTTCTCTTTCTTCTGTGGCCACCTTGGCCACATGTTGATGATGGCAGGCACACTATGGAAGGAACTTGTAAGAAGAATTTTGATTTGCTTTTGTTCTTCATTCCTAGGAGGTAGGATTCAAATCCTTGGAATTTCCAGAGTGATAGGAGTATCTTTGTGATTCATGGTAGAGCCCCTGTTTATACTAATGAGACGACTCAGGATGGGGGCTGGTCATGCCAGAAATACCAACCATATGAATAAAGTGTCTGGCCTTTGAGCCATGTGATATCAGTCTAATCTCCATGGAGGGAAAGAGCGTTGGAGGTTGAATAACATGGCCAATGGTGCAATATATCATGTCGACACATGAAACCCCAATCATCAAAACTACAGGCCACAACAATTGGCGGAGCATCCCTGCTTGGCAGTACTCTGTGGAATGTCACTCATCGTTCAGCCAGGACCCTTCCAAATCTTGTCCTATGGACCTCTTCCTTTGGCTGGTTCAAATTTATATATCCTTTGGCAAAAATAAAACTGTAATTGTTTAAGTACAACACCTTCCTGTGTACTTTGAGTTGTTCTAGGGAGAACCCCTGAATTTGTAACCAGCTAGTCAGAAGTAAGTGAGACCTAGGGACCCCCACACTTATAGGTGGTATCTGAAATCAAAGTAGTCATGTGAAGGATTATCCCCTTAATCTATGAAATTCAACTTGACTCCAGGTAGTAGACATCAAACCTATGTCCTAAATCACCCCATGGAAGCCTAGGTACCTCCCCACATTGAACTGTTACATAGAATAAGAGACACACATTTTTTAAAAAATTAAGCCAATGAGTTTGGGGGATTTATATGTTACGGTGTCTATAGTTGTCTCAACTCCATTATACTTAGCTCCCTCTTTCCGTCAGGTTTTTCTTCTCAAAATTTCTCTCCTAGTAAGTCTTTCTCCATTCACCCTACATATAATTTCAGAACCCCCACCTAACATTTTATATCCCCCTTTACTGTTTTATTATCCCCTTAGCGTTTACTACTATAGCAGTCCATATATTTGACATGCTTATCATCTTAATTTTCTGTCTCCCTTAGTAGAATGTAAGCTCCAAGAAGGCAAAGATTTCTGCCCCCACTCGTTCATGGCTTTTTCTGCTGGGATTATCTTTACCTGCAGTGCAGCATGTAGTAGATGCTTACTGAATAAACACATGAATCTGGAGGCAGAATGTATTAGATGGGTAAACAGGACACAATGAGGACAGCTCACAGAATCTATTAAACTGCAATCAGCTCAAGGAAAGAAAAGAAAACTTCAGATAGACTAGTGACAATAGGAATTGAAAGAAAATGGTACATGCGTGAATTAATAAGAAATAGAAACCATGGGGATAGGTACCCATGGAGGAACCAACCACATGATGAAGAAGATACTAATGAAATATTCATCTTCAAAACCAGGAGGATGGAAGAAATTGTGAAGCAAATGAGTTAGGGATGTCCAAAATCTATTTAGGAAGAGATTTGGGACAAGGCATTTGAAGGTCTTCCAAAATCACCTGGGTAAACCAATCAGTCCGAGAACACTGTAGTCCTAAGGATAAAACACTGAAGTTAAAGCAAAGGAGTGTTGTGGAGGAAATGTGTAAATTAAACAGGAATATCACAGGTTTATGCCAATGAGATAAATTTTCTAACTCTTTGTGAAACAAAAAAGGAATTGGTAAACCAAATAGTTTTAATCCACGTCCAATTTATTTCTCTGATATATGTCTTTTAGAGACCCACAAGTGAACACTTAGTATTAGAACATTACTGAAACTATTATGTTAGAATATTTCAAGCATAGAAATTCATGTATTATAGACCAGCAGGGATATTTACTACCTTCAGCATCTTCAAAACTCTTGAGAATTGAATGGATCTTATCTTTATGGCTGAAAATAAACTTAGAGTACTTCATTATTGCTTCTTAATAACAAAGCCCTTTTGCAAACAAGCAGGCCGTGAGCAGAACTTAAGATGAGTAATCACATCCAAACAGTTTAGATGATCAATCATCTTATGTATGCATAAAATATTAAACATAATGAACATGTTAGGGAGCTATCGATCTATTCCAGTCCAAGTCACAACAAAAACAAATGGTTTCTTAGTGATTGAGGGCATTGATTAGACCCTGGGGTTTATACACATGAATAAGTAGAAGGTCTTCAGTGTATGACTTCCAGTAGAGACCAGGCAACTGAACTCCTGACTGCCTAAAGATCACAACTAGCTCTTTTTATCGAATTAATATGGAAAGGCTTTTCTATAGCAGACTGTATATTTACAACTGTCCCTATTTGCAGTGCCAATTTTATAACCTCAAGTCTTATTCCATCCACAAATCTCCAGGATTATAGTTCGTCTGGTTTCCATTCCAGAAATCGGTCTACCATCTGGCTTCTTTCCTCCACTTCCTTGCTCTGCCCTTTTCTTCCTTACCTTTTTTTCTTTTTTTCTTTTTTTTCATCTACCTTGCCCCTTCCCTCCATGTCCCCAGGTCCCTTTCTCTTCACTATCTTTATCATTTCATTCATTCATGCATATCCTAGTCTCTCCATGTGGCGGCTCCTCCTTCCTTTTCACCCAGAGAACACTTACCCATACTTGGAAGCAGAGTTTCTTCAAGTGTGGTCAGAATTAACTAAAATATTTGAATTAAATAATTTGGAAAAATGTCAGTTTTTACCCAAGAATTTTTATTTTTAGCAAACACTTATACAAAATCTTTCTGGACATGTGATGACCAGTTCCCCCCAGCACTATGTTGCAACAGATAAGCAATTACTCATGCCATTGGCTTGGCTGGTCTCAGATACATACATACCTGTAGTTTAACCACACACATGGGATGTTCAATAATTGCTACATACACACCGTTAGGTATGCAAAGACAGATTTTGTGCTTTTGTAGTTAATTATCTCAAAACAAAGGTGGGGGACACACATGCCTTTGAATTGTTTGGGTTTCCCCAGGCTTGGTGGCTCCTTGCTCCACATAGATAGCTGAATGTTGCCGCTACCTCCAGGGGCCTTAAAAAGCACTGAGAAGAAGCACCAGGGAGCTTCTCCACTCAGGTGGGTTCTTAATTTAGAGTTTATCCTTGCACTCTTCAGTACTGGTTCTACATTCAAACAGAATGAAAATGACTTTATCCAGGATCTGGTTATCATTTTTGGCAATACTTGAACCAGATAAGTCTGTCATATCAGCACCTCTGGTGATCCTTATGCACACAAAAGGTCAAGAATTTTTTAGGAGTCTGTAGGTTGTTGCAAAAATGGGCACCCATGTATTCATACCTCCCTGCAAGCATGTCCCTTTGCTCTGTGACTTTGCTGTTTCTCCCATCAAGAATGGGATCTATTTCTCCACTTCTTGACTTTGGTGTGAGCCATGTGACCTGTTTTGACCAATAGATAACAATAAATGGTGCAAATGGAGGCCTTGTATATTGGCACTCATCCTCTCTTGCTTCTGGAAGCCCTTTCCCCAAATGAATCAGCCCAAGCTAGCCATTGGATGATGAGAGACTGCCTTAGTGAGATTCTAGTCATTTTCCAGCTGTCCCAAAACCCTAGACATTGCAGACCCCAACCAAGGAAACTATGGCCCCAGACACAGTAGTGACCCCATTTTAGATCATCCATTCCCAGAGGAGTATACCCAGTCTAGAAGAGCCATAAAGCCAAACCACAGGTTTGTAAAGTATAACAGATATTCATAATTTTAAGCCACTGTGTTTTGAGATGGTTTGTTTCAAAGTAAAACCAAACTAATCCAAAAGGTTAGCTCAAAAATTATTTCTTCACTTATTTCCACACCAGAGCATACCCATCCTCTCTTGGTTCTTCCAGAGTAGTACACTCACAGTACTAACAAGAGATATCATTATTTGAGCTGTGTACTAAGTCCAGAACAGCACTAATACTCAACATATCTGTGGAAAATATAACAGTATCCTATTTTATATATGAATACTGAGCCTTAAAGAGGTTATATGAATTGCTCAAGGTCACACAGGTAGTACTCATGGTAGATGCAGCATTTGAATCCACTGTAGATTCTGGATACCTTGAGATTCAGGAGAATTTCCATTTGTCTTTCCAACCAAATAGTGGGCATAATTCCGGGAATAAAATATAGCTGCTTAAAAAGTACTTGTTTAGATGAACCGACCTTTAATATTATGCCTACCTTCCTAAGCCCTGGTTTGTCTTTGTTCAATTTTTACTTACCTCCTCATCAAAACAAATGAAAAAATAACAAAAACCTAATCAACCAACTAAACAAATAAACAAAAAAACAAGAATTTTGAAAATGACATTTTTATAGTCCCTAGTATCCTCTCAAATAGCTTCCACTGGTCCATTCCACTTTTAGATCTTTTATGTTGGTTTTACACCCTTCCTATAATACTCACACTGTAATGCATTTTGAATGACCAGATATTTCTATGACTCACTTAGATATAAGACCTTCATATTTATTTTAAAAGAATATTTTAAGAACAAGATACAGGTAGAAACTATAAATACCAGTCTCTCCCTTACATAGGATTTATTAAGTTACTAATCCTGGTCCAGTCTTCCTAGGTTCATAACAACCAAATCAGTCACTTAGAAACCATTCATGTTTTGTTGTCATTCCATTTAATGGAGGACAATGGCACTATGCCTGACTTAATTATAGGATATTTAAGACTCATTTCTGTTTTTTTTTTTTTTCTCTCCACTCACACTGCAGACAAGCTTTAGTTAATTTTCACTGTGTCCTTTGTGTATGTATGTATGTATGTGTGTGTATTTGGAAGAGAAAGAATCCATGACATCACTAACCTGAGAGATGAAGGAACAAGGTCTGAAAGGAGGGCATGAGTGGCAAAACGGGACAAAAGTCACAACTCCCTTGAGTAAAGTTTTAGTTTTCTTCCAAGCAATTCTGGCCTTGATTTAAGATCGTCAAGATCTTCCAACCCTTCCCCAGGCATTTGGCATTTCCAAAAGATAGATATTGCTCCCAGGCAGTTTTCCTTCATTTTAGGAGAAATTTAAACAAATACAACATTTCTTATTCAAGGAAGCTTAAATCATTTTTTAAAAAAAAATTAAACGTATTCAATACCCAAATGTGTTTAAGAATTTTAATCTGCCTTTTGTCCCATTCCTTAGAATTACTTTCAAATGGTTTGGATTTAGCCAAACCTAAAATAGATTTTTGCCAAGAGTCTTTCCCTCCCTTAATTTTTAAACCCATGTGTATTTTAAGGGAAATTTAATACATATGCTTCTAATTCATGTGCACTTAACTCATCAGAATGTTGTTTTGTAAGACCTGTTTGAAGTTTAAGAAGTCTTTCTGGAGCCTTCCTTTAATAAGTCTTTTCAAGCCTTTATTCTTAGAAGCAGGAAGTCACATTTTGCCAGGAATAAATGAATTTCAACCCCCAAAGGTTCACATTTGGTCCAAAACTGACGGCCAGGACACTTTGTGAGTTCCTTGCAAAAATGAGTTCTCTTGCCTCCTAGCATAAAGCTGTTTGATTTTTTTTTTTAAGCCCCAGACTCAGAAAACCTAGAGATGCTTTTATCCATCTCATCTGAACATATGAAAATTGTCAGGGATATTTGTGATCGAATATAACTTTCAAACAACTATTCTAAACGCATCCTAAAATTCCTAAACAACTGCTAACGGATTTTGCTAATAAGCTGATAAGATCGTTTCCTCAAAATAAAAACACAAAAAGTAGTAGATACCGAGCCAGAAATAAATGATAATTGAAGGGGGCTGGTGAAGTGAGATACGGAGAGAAATCGCTCACAGAGTAACAGATGACAACAGCTCCGTGATCCAGACACAGCGCAGCAAGGACTTCGATGAGTTTTTATCACAGGTCTGTGTGTCAGAGAGTCTGACCTAGATGAAAAATGAGGATTAGAGAAGAACAAAAGGGCTCAAGACAAGATGCTGAACAAATTGCCATTAGTGAGTTTCGAAGACAAGAAAGACAACAGGGTAATCTGCTTGTTTAAAAAAGTTACCGCTCGGGGTAGGGTAATATCCCATCAGATTTGCTTTTCCCTTCCTGCTGACGGCCACAGCTGCTCTTTCTGATTTTTCTCAGCGAGGGCCTCCCGGGCCTGGAGCCCAGCGACACCCAGGCAGGAGGCCTGCGCTGGGACCCGGTGCTCAGAAGAAGGGTTAGTGAGGACGGCGCAGGACAGGACATCGCAGTTATGGGCTTCTTTACAATTAATTCATCCCCGCGAAGTAGAACTACTAACCCTCAGTACTATACTCTAATTTTGCTTTTGACTGACCAGAAAGTGTGTGCAACCCGGTGACCATTCGTGAGGAGACAATCTGTACTCTGGGCTGGAAGGATGACTAGAGGCTAAGAAATAGTGACTCATAAAGAGTTATGATTTTTGCCTGACTTGTAGGACGTTCTCCCTCAGCCTCTCGCTGAGGAAGCGTTGAGAGGGAGACACGGCCCCATGGTGAACTGGTGGGTCCACCAGAGGCCGAGCCTGCCTGGAACAGCCTGTGCTGTGACATTTTGGAGGGGAGGCCCCCGCAGCAACACACATGCTCCCCGGTCTCTGTCCCCTACTCGGGAACGAAGACCCTCAATGGACACCAAACTGTTCCTTCATAAGCTCTGTTTGTTCCTCCTTGCTTTATATTTTTGTTTTTTGTTTTCCATGTTCTCCCTCTGATTTTATCTCTCTTCCTTGGGTTCGATTGTTTTTTCCCTTGTCTTCCCTTCCAGTCTCTGTATGACTTCGCATTTCCTTCAACTCGTTTGTGTTTCCTCACAAATCTGTTTCTCTGTGCCCTCATCACATTCCATCTGTTCTTTGTCCCCGGGTTCACCTCTTCCCCTGCCTTTGACTGGTCTGGCCTGCTTTTTCTCTGTGCCTAGGAGCACAAAGGCAGCTGCTCTTTTTTTTTTTTTTTTTTTCCTTCTTCTTCTTTTTCTAACATCCCTTCCATCCCAAGCCTTGGCTCTGCACAGTAAATTGGCAAAGGCAGTAGGGAAAATCCACATTAACTCTTGCTTGACAACAGAGAAGAGGAGAAATGTACACATCTTCCAGAACTGGCTCCACGTAGAGGCAAAGACAGACGTGACAAGCCAGTGGGTCAATTGTGACATTAACCCTTCCGTTCTCAGCTGTTAATGATGCTGCAGTCCTGCTGAGGCATCCAACCGTCACAGGGAGAGGACACTTGATGCCACAGGCCACCTAGCCCATCTTCCCATCGGTGCAGGCATTAAACCTGTTGCATCCAGTGATGACCTTATGATTTCAGAAGTTCCTCCCCTGTAATTAGAAATCACTTATATTTAATGCTGCCTCTTACTAAACTCAAAACAGCCTCATTGTGATTCCACTTACTGGTCACTACTCACCTCTCGAGTAACAAAGTAGCAGAATCTTTTTTTTTTTTAAGATTTTATTTATTTATTTAACAGAGAGAAAGATCACAAGTAGGCAGAGAGGCAGGCAGAGAGAGAGGAGGAAGCAGGCTCCCTGCCGAACAGAGAGCCCTATGTGGGGCTCGATCCCAGGACCCTGGGATCATGACCTGAGCTGAAGGCAGAGGCTTTAACCCACCGAGCCACTCAGGTGCCCCAAAGTAGCAGAATCTTCACCCCACGAACAGCTCTCTTACCATTGACGTTTCTATGTTTTCTCAGCACAGATAACACTGGCTGTCTTTACCACATTGTCAGCTCTGTGAGGACAGATACTGTATGTCTCTTGTTCACCTCAGTATCCCCAACCCTTGACAAGGCACCCGGCGTGTAGCAGGACTATATGAGCACTTGCTGAATAAACCAATTAACCCTTCTTAGAGAAAAGACCGTGGAACTGGGGGAGTTTAAGTAACACGCTCAAGTTCATGCAGCTGGCAAGTGACGGAACCCAGATTCACATAAGAACCCCCAGGCCATCCGTTTAGCCTCCACAATATTCTGCTAACAATATTCTTGGCATAAGTTGTAATGGCCATGCTCTGTGGATGCTAAGAGCATGAGTGGACAAGAAGAGGCCTGGGATTGGAAATGATGGCCATGGGAAGCAAATGCCTTTCAAGAAAATGCCTATCAGGCATTGGCAGGGACACAGGCACTCCCACACAGCCCTTGGCATGAATAGGAAGGACCAGCTCTGCTTAAGGAGCACCAGGCTCTCTCAGAGGCCAAACCCAAGCAAGCACGCCGCATTGCATGGGAAACTGTCCAGACACAAAGGAGAACCCTTGCACCAGGGACCTCTCCTACAGTCATTCGCATATGAAAGTCATTAGCATAGAAAGTTGGACCAGATACCAACTTAAGAAAGAGAAGAACATTCAAGAAATGGGCAGAGGACATGAACAGACATTTCTGCAAAGACATCCAGATGGCCAACAGACACATGAAAAAGTGCTCCATATCACTTGGCATCAGGGAAATACAAATCAAAACTACAATGAGATATCACCTCACACCAGTCAGAATGGCTAAAATCAACAAGTCAGGAAATGACAGATGTTGGCGAGGATGCGGAGAAATGGGAACCCTCCTACACTGTTGGTGGGAATGCAAGTTGATGCAACCACTCTGGAAAACAGCATGGAGGTTCCTCAAAATGTTGAAAATAGAACTGCCCAATGACCCAGAAATTGCACTACTGGGTATTTACCTTAAAGATACAAACGTAGTGATCCAAAGGGGCACGTGCACCCAAATGTTTATAGCAGCAATGTCCACAATAGCCAAACTATGGAAAGAACCTAGATGTCCATCAACAGATGAATGGATCAAGAAGATGTGGTATATATACACAATGGAATACTATACAGCCATCAAAAGAAATGAAATCTTGCCATTTGCGACAACATGGATGGAACTAGAGCGTATCATGCTTAGCGAAATAAGTCAAGCAGAGAAAGATAACTATCATATGATCTCCCTGATATGAGGAAGTGGTGATGCAACATGAGGGCTTAAGTGGATAGGAGAAGAATCAATGAAACAAGATGGGATTGGGAGGGAGACAAACCATAAGTGACTCTTAATCTCACAAAACAAACTGAGGGTTGCTGGGGGGAGGGGGGTTGAGAGAAGGGGGGTGGGGTTATGGACATTGGGGAGGGTATGTGCTTTGGTGAGTGCTGTGAAGTGTGTAAACCTGGCGATTCACGGACCTGTACCCCTGGGGATAAAAATATATGTTTATAAAAAATAAAAAATTTAAAAAAGAAAGAGAAGAACAGAAAAACTTTACAGAGAGCCACAAACACTTCTCATATTGAGCTTGAAGTTTGAATTAGTTGAATATTAACCCAGGAAAGTGAGTTAACCTGAAAGAAGAGACTGTTGAGTTTATGAAGTTTAATATTCTCTCCCATCGCCTTACTAAAGTGGATAGGGCTTCCAGAGCAAGGCATTTTCTTTCTCTTTGGGCACAACTGTGCATTGTTGAAATTTCGTGATTCTTCTGTTACTCCACTAGTTACTACAGCATATCATCTCTATATTTCAATACCTATATCTCAATATCTCTGTAATCCATAAGGTATTGTTAAATTCTTTGCTGAATGTACATGTTTGTTGGAGTGAAAAAATCATCTCTATTTTCTGTACATGTCTATGGCATATATTTCTACAATATAGAAATATAGAAGTCTTTCATTCAAATGCTTGATCTCTTTTTTTTCTTTTTTGCTTAACTAGTTCTTTCTCACGACAGTCTTATAAACCATGCAATATTAACATCTGAATATTCATCCCCTGGTACATATCTATCTTTGTCGTATTTTTTTTAAGATTTTATTTATTTATTTGAGACAGAGTGAGCAAGCCAGTGAGAGAGAGCACAAGTAGGGGAGGTGCAGAGGGAGAGGAAGAAGCAGACTCTTCGTGAGCAGGGAATCAGATGAAGGGCTCTATTCCAGGACTCTAGGATCATGACCTGAGCTAAAGGCAGATGCTTAACTGACTGAGCCACGCAGGCGCCCCCTATCTATCTTTATTTAAATGACAAAGAAGTGTCTGCTGATTTCATGGGTCTCCTCCTGCATAATTTATAATCAATATAATCAATATAATAATCAATAATTTTTCAAAAGACATAAAACCAAGTCTTTAGTTTTAGTTTCTCAGGAAACTTCTTCTAGCGTTAAATTCAAGTTCAAATATATGTCATGACTTTTGTTAACATAAAAATACTGCACGTATTCATTCTATATTGTTCACTGTCCAGGAAAAGGGGATTATGGCCAACTTGTATTTCTTTTCATCTTTATGTCAAATAAACTGGTAATGAGCCATGATTGCTGGTCATCCACTCTGGGAGAAATACAAGACTCCTCCCCTCTTCTCTATTTTTTCCCCATCCTCATGACTCCACACCTCAAGAGAAAAAGACAAAATGAAATCTTCCATGTTTCAAAGTGGGGTATAAATGCGGGGAATAAAGCTCTTTGCCTTCATGCCTATCTGCAAACCTCGGTTATACTTAAACACTGGATACCCAAATGTTTCAAAGATGAGTGGGAACAACCATCTGCTTCCCAGTATCCCAAATCTTCCTTTATTTCAAAAGAGGTGTTGGGCGTGATATTCTCTATCCCTGTTGGGAGTCTCAAAAACTCCTCCGGATATTTTGGAGTGTGATTCTTCATTGGCCCCATATAACTTTTTCAAATATATATTGTTTATATATAATTTACCAAGTTCCAAAAGTTCTTGAAGTATTTTTTTTTTTTACTTACCACATAAATATATTAAGAGCTATTTAACCAGAATGAAGGAGCCCTATTAAAGAACTAATTTATAACTTCTACATGTCCTAGCCCTTATTCTTTTTTTAATAATCTGTTTATTATTTTCATTGCTTAAAAAACAGAAGTTCCCCACTTGATTATCATAACTTCAAGGATCATTCTGTATCTTTAGATATCAAGGTTATACAAAGTCAAGGATAAAGTTATTAAATTTCTGGAAGGGATTCAAGGCTTTATTTGTCTTGGGGACTTGAAGTAGACAGGATGTTTCTGGGTTTTGTGGTTATCTCAGGATGCAAAGTTGCTTTTGTTTTCCCCTCTGTGTAGGAAATGTACATGCTTCCTGAAAATGGTGGCAAGACAGGTGCCAGTTTTCTTCATGCAAAACTTTTCAGTTCTTTATACTCGCCCTGTGTCTTTTCTTTACAGTATCCTTGTACGTACCTCTCCTACTACCCTGGATGTTCTCCCCCATGTTTTTCCCCAGCCAACTCACAGTTCTCCTGCAGATTTTATCTCAGTTATCACTACAGTAGAGAAGCTATCTATAACCGCCAAGCTAGATCAGATTCCCACCAACCAATATTCTTGATCTCCCTTAATTACAGTTTTGCAAATTTCCTTTTCTCCTTGTAATATGTAGCAGTTACTTCATAGTAGTGACTAACTTTTATTTAGTACTTTACTGTTTACAAAGGATTATCACATATTTTTATCTCATATGAACCTCAAAACCAACCCTTATGATATATGGATGAATGCTATCCCTTCCACTGAATAGAAGATAAAGCTGAGCTTGAAACCGAGGAGGAGACTTGCCTATGACCAAAAGTTGAGCAGTGGCTGCCTAAGACTTGGACATGGAGTTTCTGAACAAATTCCATTATCTTTGCACGCTACTACCTTCAACCCATTGGAGAAAGAACATTATGTGTAATTTTTCTTTCTTCTCCAGTGCATATTTTCAGCAGATTTTTAAAAGTTGTTTTATTATTTAATCTCTAGTGCAGTTTATGACATGAGATTTTTCATATTGTTAGGGTAACTGTCACAGTATTTGATATTCATATTATAGTATTTGAGTATTTGTCACAAAACAAATAAATACTCAGCCAGTTTTCAAGTTTCATAACAGCCAGAGGCAGTGATAGCTGAGTTAGCAGATAAGGAAGATAAAGAAGTTTAGAGAGGAGAGCAAGAATCTAGAACAACTGCAAAGAATGGTAAGCAAAGGTATACACACACACACACACACACACACACTTGTTTTTCCTTCCTGGGAACTCCCTCTATTCTAGTTAAATATTCTTTGATGTTTCAGGGCTCTGTTGGAGCCAATCAGCACCAGCTCACAAAAGCCAGTTGTTAAATATTCACAACTTTTGTGAATTGGTAGCTTAAAAATGGTCCATGATGAGGGTATTTCCACCACAACTAAAGGCAAACACCTCAAGCCAGTACTTTTTCATCTCAGAGCATGTTTACGAGCATACCAGTAGATGTTAACCACATTTATTACTAGAGATGATTTTTTATAAGTGATGTGGCAAGAACGATTAAACAAAAACAATGAAATTAAGAATAATAAATGTTCCTTACATATTTTATATCTTAGAGGTCCTCAAATATTATCATTTAATCTTTACAAAAAAACCTATGGAAGCAGTGGAGAAGATATTAGTTATTAACTTATTTTATAGATAACCTGAGGTGCCGGATATTGGTAATGGCAGTGTTGAGGCTAAGATCAAGTGTTTCTGTGGCTTTGTCCGATATCTTTCCCGTGTTACCATAGCCTTAACCCCTGCTCACTAGGAGTGCTTTACTAGGGTAACAACTTGTGCTTCTGAGAGAACAAGGCAGAAACACACAAGTTTTATGCAGACTTTGCCATACTTGAAAATGGATGGGAATTCTGTTTTTGTTTTTCCACTGACAATCTGTGGAATCTGGAATGTTTTTCCTGAAAAAAGAACCCACATGACCATGTGCTAATGTGAGTTTTTTTAGCCCTGGTTTGCCACAACCCTCTGTTTGTTTTCTCTTAAATGTTAATTTCTAATTTGAAAAACCTGCTCAGAGAATAAACACTGAACTCTTCAAGACTATTTTTAAATATCTTCTTGGTTGCTTGGTTAATTGGAGCATGTATATGCTGGATTGACAGTTCTAACGATTGAATCTATTTATTTATCCTTAGCTTAGAAATATTACTGAGATTGTCAGGGGGGTGAAGAAGGAATGAGGGCAGCAAGATGGTGGATAAAAAGTCCCAGCCCTCATTCCCCCACAGAAACACAGATTTAACAACGATATAAGTAGCACAATATCTTTAGAGAAGTCCAAATTCCACTTAAGAATTTGCAATACATCAGATGACGCAGATCTGAGATCATATTGAAATGGTAAGAAGCACAATTTCTCTTTACCCATGTCAGCCCCTCCCCTGAGTTGACATGGTTCAGTGCTAAGAGGAATTATTACTTCTCTCAGGGGAGGGAAAGGGTGGGGATCAGACAGCTCCTGGCCTTTCAGTGTACTCTCTGAGGAGCTGGTTTCTATCCCAACTCACATAGAGTGCAAAGAGCTGCCATGGCCAGGACAACAGTTGGGGAAATGAGCACCTTTCTGAAGCCAGCCAGGCTCTACAAGTCTTACAGAAAGTACAGAACTGAGGCCTTTCCTGCAGGATGATGGAAGAAGTGGAGCATGGTTTCAATGTCCCCAGCCTATCAGTACCCTCTCCTAGGGGTTGGTACTATAGACTAAGCATTTGAATCTGGCACCCCCTCATTCATATGTTGTAATCCTAATCCCCTATGTGATGGTATTAGGAACTGGGGTCTATGGGAAGTGATTAGATAATGACGACAGATCTGTCTCAATAGGATTCGTACCTTTGTAAAAAACACTTCAGGGAGCTCCCTAAGTCCTTCCACCATGGGAGGACACAGTGACAAGAAGGCTATCTGTGAATGAGGAAGTGGGTTCTCACCAGACAACAAATCTGCAGACACTTTGACCTTACAATTCCCAGTCTCTAGAACTGTGAGAAATAAATTTCTATTGTTTATAAATCACTAGTCTATGGTATTTTGGTATATAAGGTCAAACTTACTTTATGAACCAGCATTAGTCTAATATCAACCCAGATAAAGACACTTCAAGAAAAGAAAACTTCAGACCAATATCCCTGATGAATCTATGTACAGAAGTCCTCAACAAAGTATTACCAAATTGATTTCAACCACATGTTAAAAGGATTATATACTATGACCAAGTGGGATTTATTCCTGAGATGCAAGAATGATTCAACATATAAAAATTAGGGAGTGCCTCGGTGGCTCAGCCAGTTAAATGTCTATCTTCAGTTTTGGTCATTATCTCAGGAACCTGGGATTGAGCTCCATGTGGGACTCCCTGCTGAGCAGGGATCCTGCTTCTCCCTCTCCCTGCCACTTGCCCTGCTTGTGCTTTCTCTCTCTGTCTAATCAATAAATAAAATCTACAAATAAATAAATAAATAAATAAATAAATACCAATGAATGTGATTCACCAGATCAACAGAAGGAAGAATAAAATCACATAATCAACTCAGTAGTTCCAGAAAAAGCATTTGAAAAATTCAACACCTTTTCATGATAAAAGTTGTGAAAATCTAGGTATAGAAGAAATTTACCTCAACAGGATAAAATCTATATATGAAAAATATCACAGCTAACATTATAGTTAATGGTGGAAAAATTGAAAAATTTCCTCTAAAATCAATGATAAGGTACAGATTCTTACCCTCACCCCTTCTATTCAACTATAGTACTGGACTTATATTAGTACATAAATATACTATAAATATATGCTTACTTTAGAACTGGAAGTCCTAGATAAAACAACAAGGCAAGAAAATAAAAGGCCTACAAATTGAAAAGGAAGATGTGAAATTGACTATCCCAAGATGACAGAATCTTATCAGTAGAAATCCTAAAGATTTCATAAATTGTTAGAATTAATAGGGTCAGTACAGTTACAGGATACAAAAATCATCATATAAAAATTTGTCTCATATCTATAGACTAACAGTGAACTGACCAAAAGGGAAATTAAGAAAACAATCCCATTCATAAAAGCACCAAAAAGACTCAAACAGGCAACAAAAGCAAAAACAAAAAACAAAAAACAAACAACAACAACAACAAAAAACTCAACAAAGAGGACTATATCAAGCTAAAAAAATCCACTTTTATACAGCTAAAGAAACAATAGAATGAAAAGGAAACCTACAGACTGGAAGAAATTATTTGCAAAAACAACAAGTGTTGGAGAGGATGTGGAGAAAGGAGAACCCTCTTACACTGTTGGTGGGAGTGCAACTTCGTGCAGCCACTTTGGAAAACAGTGTGGAGATTCCTTAAGAAATTAAAAATAGAGCTACCCTATGACCCTGCAATTGCATTACTAGGTGTTTACCCCAAAGATACTGATGTAGTTAAAGAAGGGCCACCTGTTACCCCAACGTTCATAGCAGCAATGGCCACAGTCGCCAAACTGTGGAAAGAACCAAGATGCCCTTCAACTGACAAATGGACAAAGAAGATATGGTCCATATATACAATGTGATATTATGCCTCCATCAGAAAGGATGAATACCCAACTCTTGTATCAACATGGAAGGGACTGGAAGAGATTGTGCTGAGTGAAATAAGTCAAGCAAAGATAACCAATTATCATATGGGTTCACTTACTTGTGGAGCAAAAGAAATAACACGGAAGACATTGGGAGATGGAGAAGAGAAGTGAGTTGGGGGAAATTAGAGGGGGAGACCAACCTTGAGAGACTGTGGACTCTGAGAAACAAACTGAGGGTTTTGGATGGGGGTGTGGGAGGTGTAGTGAGCCTGGTGGTAGGTATTATGGAGGACACATATTGCATGGAGCACTGGGTGTTGTGCATAAACAATGAATTTTGGAACACTGAAAGAAAAATAAAATAAAATTAAATTTTTTAAAAACCCTGTATATCTAATAAGAGATTAATATCCAATATAGATAAAGAATACATACAACTCAATAGAAAAAAAAAACTAATTTTTTAAAAATGGGCAAAGGACTTGAATATATATTTTTTCAAATAAGACATATAAATGGCCAAAAATTATATAAAAATATCAATGTTACTAACCATCAGGGAAAAGTAAATCAGAATTACATCGAGATATCACCTGATAGCTGTTAGGGTTACTATTACTAAAAATACAAAAGATAACAAATGTTGGCAAGAAATTGGAGAGATTTGAACTATTGCCCATTGTTGGTGGGCATGTAAAGTGATATAGCTACTACGGAAAACAGTACAGCAGTTCTCCAAAAAATTAAAAATAGAACTATCATATGATTCAGCATTCCCACTTCTGGGTATATAGAAAAATAAGGAAATTGAGATTTTGAAGAGATAGATATGGATACATCTTAACTGTTCATTGACAGATGAATGGATAAAAATGTGGTATATATATACAGTGTAATATTATTCAGTCTTAAAAAAGGAAATCCTGCCATGTGTTGCAATATACATGAACCTGAAGGACTTTATGTTACATTGAGTTACATAATGCAACCACAGAAGGATAAATACTGCCTGATTCTATTTACATGAAGTATATAATATAGTTGATTTCCAAGAAACAGAAAGTAGAATAGGGGTTGCCAAGGGCTGGAGAGAGGGGGAACAGAATTGCTACTCAACAGGTATAAAGTTTCATTTATGCAAGATGAGTAATTCTAGAAATCTGCTGTACAACATTGTGCCTATAGTCAACAATACAGTGTTGGTGTCGTACAATTAAAAATTTATTAGGAGGGTAAATCTCAGGTTAAGTGTTCTTAACACAATTTTTAAAAATCACATTATTTAAAAAAAAAAAAAAGGCCATTTATAGTTCTGTGTTACTGAAGCTCCAGCAAACAAATGCAGATATATAAATATAAACAACACTATCAACCAACTTCATCTAATTGACATTTATAGAACATTTTACCCAAAAATAACAGAATACATACTTTTTTATTGCAATCAAAACACTAGGATAAACCATATTCTGGGCCACAAAACCAAGGACACAAGTCATACAAAGTCTGTTCTTTGACCACTATAGAATTAAAGTAGAAGTGGGGCGCCTGGGTGGCTCAGTGGGTTAAAGCCTCTGCCTTCGGCTCAGGTCATGATCCGAGGGTCCTGGGATCGAGCCCCGCATCGGGCTCTCTGCTCTGCAGGGAAGCCTGCTTCCTCCTCTCTCTCTGCCTGCCTCTCTGCCTACTTGTGATCTCTGTCTGACAAATAAATAAATAAAATCTTAAAAAAAAAAAAGAATTAAAGTAGAAGTCAATAACAGAAAGCTATTTTTTCTTTTTTCTTCTTTTCCTTTTTTGATATATAAATCAATCATGTATATTTGCACATATTGTAGAAAGTGAAGTTCAGATATTGTTTTATAGATTTGAAATTATTACAATTTTGGAAGAATTTGGCAGAAGCCAAAGAAACAGTCTTCCATTTTTTTTATATATAATTTTTTATTTTTTATAAACATATATTTTTATCCCCAGGGGTACAGGTCTGTGAATCACCAGGTTTACACACTTCACAGCACTCCATTTTAACTCAGACAGTTTGTGGGCAAAAGACTTCATATTTCAACCAGAAGATATGGGATTAAATCACACAAATATTTAAAGTCGTGTGCAGTGAAATATGTATTATTGCCTTGTTTATCATCACAAAACATAGAAAAATATAAATATCAACATTAATTATTTTAGTAACAAGAGAAAAATGAAGATAAAAAGGAAAACATAATCAAAATAAATGTTGGGATGTGGAGCAGTTGTCAGTGCTGCAGTTCAAGCCCAGCAGTGACTCACCTTGTACTCCAGGAAATAATGCATTAGCTAAAAACAACCACAGAAGGTGAATGTTATCCAAAACCATCAATATTCAGAGAAGGTATAAAGCTGATAAAACATTGAATAATCCCATTAAGCAAAAAGGAAGGTAAGAAAAACACTATGATTTTACACTGGCACAGGAATCCCAACCTACAAAGCGACTTCTATATCCGACCTTATCAAAGCTTCCATCTGCCCATAAAATAAACAAGATGTGGATTTGTTTTCAGAAGAAGAAATCAAGGCACAGACACATTATGAAAATATAAAAGTTGAAGCTGGGAACCAGTTTTTTGAGTGCCTAGGCTATTGGATGACTCAATTATGTGTGATTCATGATGAACAGTTTCCTTGATCAGTGAACTAAAGTTTTCCGTATGAAAGTAAGTGAATTTTTTAGCATATTTTATCTTATTAGCAAAAATGTGTCAAAAGAAAAAAATTCTTCCAAATTACATCTGGAAAAGCATGATCTATGTTGCTTATCATGGTCCTAAATTAAATGAGTTACAAAGCACACACAAAAAAATCACAATGACAGTTTAGAATGCAGGACAAATGGCCTATGAGTTTTCTCTCACATGCACTCATCCAAATTTCGCTTTCATTATTAGAATCCCTGGATCCCATTACAGTGCAATCAATGTAATGAATGCAAAAATAAACAAATAAAACAAAAAATACAGAGTTGCAAGATTCTAAGTAGTTTTATCTATATAGAAAAAATAATAAATGAAACTCTATTTCTTGGGGGGAAAAAAAGGAACCAGCACTGAAAAGAGTTATTTCAGGCATGCACAGACGTCTCATGGGATTGCTCACATGTGGCACAATGGTGGTTACATTGTTGGAAGGGGAAAAAAATAGTGTACTTCTCTTAGGGGCACCTTTAGCCTTTTTGGCTTGGTGTCCATAAGATGAAATACATGCAGATAGCTTTCATGGTGGCCCTTGACTGTTGGGTTTTGTGCCACCTGTTGAACAAAGGAGGTGCCCTAGTGAAAATACAACTTTTGCTTTATGAAAATGTGAGTAAACCTGCACTGATCAAATTTGCCTCACGGTTTTCCTACCACATTTTCTTTCATTGCTGTGTTTTCCCACTCAAATGGGACAAGTGTAGTGCAATTGATTGAACCATATAAATATGGTATCTTGTATGAACGTTTGTTTTCATACCCAAATTAGAGGATGATATTTCAATCACAATAGATAGAAGTTCACAATGTATCCTTTCCCAGATAGGCTGGTTAGACAATCCTATTTATTTAATACACGGTAGCCATTTTCCAAGAAAACACAGTAACCTACTAACCACTTGACTGTATTTGTCAAAAAGAACCAGTTGTGGGTTCACAGGTAATTGGTGTCTAAGTTTGATATTAAGATGAAATTAAATGTACAACTATGTCACTAGATACCTAACACATTACATTGCATTGTGCAAGTTCTTTTTTTTCCCCTCCAGTTCCTTCAATTGGCAACAATTAATTTATAGTGTGTATGTGTTTTTAGCATCTGTGAAGTTCTCCTGTGGGTTACTCCGTTGAGAGTAAGGCTTTACAAGCTGAAATGTGAATGAAGTAAAGCAGTTGTTAAGAAGAGATGGAAAACATTATGTCCTTAATTATGTTCCCACACCTGCATTTATGAATTCCATTTTTGGAGAGAGAGGGAGAGGTGGAGGCAATTAAAGAAGTCGCTGTATGGACCCTATTGGCGATGAGTCATTATAGAGTTCACAGGGGCATTACAGCACTGAAGGAAATCCAAGTGCCTAGAGAGACAGAGAAAAGCACCAAGTACTTAATTACTGGTTGTGCAGTTAGAGTTACAATGAAATCATGACATTAAGTTAAAAAATCCACATTAATATTGCCTCTGATGGACACATGCCTATGTTTGAAAAGCTATTTATATAAAGAAATGAACACAATTTTATTTTTTTAAATAGTCATTTTGGTTTCTGCTAAGTGCATTATGAAATGGTATAAAGATTATTAGAGGTTAGGTTTCACAAGCGAGCTTGCTTAATTAGCCTTTGCATTTCCCAACACGTCTCTTAGTTCAGGAAGCAAATACTTATGCTCCATGTATTTGCTGAGGACCTACTGTGTGCTATGGCCAGTATGGTGCTGGCTGTTTGACACTGTATCTAGGCAGATAATTTCTTCTTGTAGGCACTTGTTCTACTGTTCAAGTAACTGAGAAGCCAATCTGCCTCCAACTCCTAGCTCCTCTTACGTGTTCCCAGAGCAGATGCCAGCTCGCTGTGTAACACTGTCTGCATAAAGGCTGTTTAACAGTAGGCCTGCTAAGTCCCTAGGGCTCTAGTCCATACGGCAATGAATGAGTTTCAGGCAAAATAGAAAGAGTGCTGGGATTCTTTTGTGAAAGAAAGAGCTGTTCTCTCAGTACTCAGTAAAAACTTTTGTGGTCATGCTTACCAAAACAAGACATGGACGCAGGAGAGGAAAAGACCACCAACAGCATTTCCCCCCTGCCCCTCACACTCATTAGACCAAAGACCCTTGTAAATGTGGATATTATGGACATGGAGCCATCCTATAAAAAATGTGTGGTATATAAAGTTCTACTTGCCATATTTTAAATCCTATAGTATCATACAGGACATTTAAATTTTTTCTTTCATTACAAAAATGAGTGATAGGAGATACCATAAGACAGATGGTTAGGTCCCATTTTTTATATCATTAAAGGAAAATTGCATGTATTTTGCTCAGTACAATATGAGAGATCGTTTAGGGAAAAGCACATTTACTAAATAAACATTTTCTGTGGAAGCGTTTCAGCATAAATATTTTCAGTGTAATTGAATTTTTCATTTGTGGTGCTCATATTTTTAAAAACCAACTAGCTCACCTTTTTTATTTACATGGCTTTCGTTATTGTTATAATTGCTGAAATGTATAGGATAACAGTTTTACTGGCACCAATTATGGGCCACAAATTTCTTCTCATGTTGACTCTTGCCAGCATCTTAAGAAATCGTGCTTTCTGTTTCTTCTCGACGACCATCACTTCCAAATTTGCATGAACTAGTATATTCACTTATTTCTGAAGCTTGTTACTTCTTAACTAAAAAGTACAGCTTCCTTGGCTTTATGTTTAAGGAAAGTTTAGAGGCATTCCGATCATTTATAACATTTTAGATCATTGTAAATTGGACAATTCATTTCAAACTTATTAGTGGAGAATTTCTCTTGGATTTTCTAGTACTACCAGACTCTGTGTTGGCTCAGTTGGTATCTGTGTCTTCCCCAGTGCAGAAGATATCAGCCACACACAGTCTGTGTTTGTGTTTTGTTTCTAGAACTTACTTCAAAAGACCGTAATAAAAATTAAGTAAAATGATCCATATCTAATGCTTAGCAAAGTTCCTGACAGAATGCAAACTCTCAATAAATGCTAGTTTAATACACACACAAACACACACACACACAGAGAGAGAGAGAGAGAGAAATATGGTAATGCTATTTGGCTTCAGATAGACAAGGCTTTCCCAAAGGGATTTTAGAAGGCTGTGAATTGTTTACTGGGCAAAGCACACTGACATTAGATCTTTACTTTTCAGTTCTTCCTGACTCATCAATCAAATATTTGTTGACTCCCTACAATGTGTACAGAACTCTTTTGAGTGCTTAGAAAGATGCAAAGTGGTATAAAATAGTTCATTTCTTTCAAGAAGTTACAGCCTAGCCACAGAGCTACCACACCACTCAAGAAAAAGTAATTATTTATAAACCAATTGCTTTCTTCCTCTGAAGTCCTCAATTATAATAATGACATTATGGTCAATCGTCACCAAATAATTTAATCAAAGCTCCCAAATCCTGAAAACTTTCATCCATTAATTCTGATTTCAAAAACCATGATGTATTTTCCCCTACTAAACAGCACTCAAGCTCTAGAACTTCTTAGTTCCTGATCATGGAGGAAATAGTGAGCTGAAACATGGCATATCTTGAATTAATTTTTGCCAGAATCATTACCCAGCTCTGTGATTATGAGTAACATATTTCACTTTTCTGAACCTCAGTTCCTATTTTTAAAACCACGGAGCCAAAAAACATCACAGAGCTCTCTGACAGCTATAACAGACTACAGCAGCTTTGCTGCCCAGGATGGAATTGTGTTCTTAGAAATTTATCTCCACTATATTAATGTGGTCCCAATGCTCTTGATTCCTCAATAACACATGTCTTAAAAATATCCTTAGAAGGATAATCACAATCATAATTTCACTTGGAAATTTCTTGTCTAAGTTGTGAAAATCATGAGTTATTTTTAAAACTTAAGCAGATAGTAGGTAGAATGATTCAATGGACTTGCACATTTCCGATCTTTATCATTAGACACTTTCTATGTTTGGGAAATTTAAAAAAAAAAACATAAATATATGATAAATATGCTTAAGTGAAAACATAAATGCATCATGCTTAAAAGCTTTCTATACATTTAGTGTAGAGAAAGAGCCCCTATAAATATTATAAGCTATTGTCCTGGGGAATATAAATATAAATATAGGCAATCTTTAAAGGTCTTGATGAAGAGTTAGTAAAATTTTTCTCCATGAACTTGATTATTTGGATCAAGTTGATTATTTGGATCACCTAGTAGTAAAAATTTCATCTTCCACTGTATTAGATTAATTTAATGCTAAGATAATTATCCATTGTTATCTCAAGAAGAAAAACACCATTTACTTTTTAATCCATGTACACATACATCTAGAACAAAGTCAGTTACATTTTAAATCAATTTTCACTACCTTGTCTACCTCTGGATCTAAATAAAAATAAATTCTAAGAAATGAGGAAATAACGATAAGATAGAAACTATTCCTTTTAATATTCTTTCAGGAACTCAAGTTCCACCAAGAATCCATTAATCCTAAGATACGGAGAGGCTGTGAAGAGGAACAATTGATTTTTTTGCTGAGAAGCTTTTTATATGAATTCTCTAAGTTTTTGGAAACAGTAGACAACAATGACCAAAACAACCCCAAAGCATTGCATAAGTTCTCCAAGCCACCAGTGGGTCATGCATGTAGGTCCAGCCCCAGTGAGTAGCACATGGGAGAGAGTGTCTGTAATGTGCAGCAGCTTCTCATATGCAGATCTCCTATAAGAACAACATGACTGTATGTATGTGTTCCTAGATGGCTCAGTTGGTTAAGCATCTGCCTTCAGCTCATGTCATAATCCCAGGGTCTTGGGATCGAGTCCAGCATCAGGCTCTGTGCTCAATGGGGAATCTGCTTCAGTTTTTCCCTCTTCTTCTACCTCCTTGCTCCTGCTCTCTCGAATACTTAAAAAAAAAAAAAAAAAGACAATACTGTATTCTTGAGCAAAGTAGTGTCCTTCTGACAACCTCTAGAATAGGATTCTATCAGTCGTATCCACTATGATTGAGATCATTTAGGGATAACCACGGATAACTTTTACACTGAACTTCAGAGCCTGCTTCTGGTCCTTGATTTTGCCTGGTGCTTGCCACTTACTAGCAAGTTTCAGCATCTCACATTTCTCAGGGGAACCAAATTACTCCAGTCTTATTTCCAGTTCTCGTGCAAAAGTAGCTGAAAGATTCTATACCTTCCCTCAACCCATCCCTCCTTTACCTGTGAACTTCAGCCAGGTACACACTAGATAGCACAGTTACTCATGAAGAGCCTGGCTTCCTTTGCATTTAAGGTTTAGCCATGTCTTGTTGATGTAGCATTAGTTTTCCTTAACTACTTGGGCTCCCTCTCTGAAATTGAAATAATCAGTGTTGAGACTTTGAATACCTGAGAATTTGATTCAGGCCTCTGACTACCCTGCTCCTCAACGACAAGTATCAAGCACCAGTGTAACAGCTGCCTGCCTTTCATTTCTCAGTTAAAAACTGTACACTGTACATGCGGACTGAAAGTTCTCAGATGAAGGGTTCCTTTTACAAAAAAAAAAAAAAAAGTCAGAAAGGTAAAGATACAGAGGTACAAACGATAAAACAAGGAGACTAGCATTTAACTAATAACAACATAATAATAGTGATAATAATATTAAATTAATAAGATAAAGAATTCCTACCTCTTAGGCACTGTGTTTAATGGTAAACACAGTATTTCATCTTGGGACAATCTTATGAGGAGATATGCTATCCCAAATTTATAGGTGGTTCTATATTTGAGATAGCATGGTTGGATAGGTAGATGAGACAAGCAGAGATTTTGGAAAAACCTTCAGGTTAGAATTGAAAGAAAAACTTAACAGATGAGTTATGTTTGGCAACTGGCTAATGTCCAAGAGCAAATCAGCAAATTAGTAAATCTTTTCCATGTCAACCAACCTAATGTGTGTTCACAGGGGAATGGTTTACACATTTCCTTGATGATGTCTTTATCGAAGCCAACTGCTACACTGAGACAGTCCTCACAAGTCCACAGAATTGAGGAATAACTGCCAGTTCTGCACAATTGTGACTCCTAGAGGACAGTGACTATAAATTGTTTAGCTTATGTCTCCCATAATGCTTTAAATTGAGGCTCACCTAGGATAAGTTCTGGCAGATTGTTGGAACATCCTGTCAAGAGGATTAGCATACATCATAAAAGATCTTAAACTATCCATTAACATCAGGGCTGAAAAAATGAAGACCACTCAATTCTCAGATCTGGAAAGCTGGGGTGTCTATGACAAAACTTAATAAAATTACTCTCTCATGATTTGGTGAACTGGATTTCTTTTCACAATTTGGAGAGCGGAACTTCTGCCAAGAAAGATGTATCTTGTAGATGTGTTGGAATAGAAAGCCAACTATGAGTTTTTATGAAGATGACAATTTATTGGAAATGAAAGAGATTATTTCTCATATCACCAGAGTTCCTGTGACTTCTGGCTTCTGAAGAAGGCCAATGGGGACCACCATTAGGGGACCAGAGGAGGGAGAAGTAGGAGGGTGGGGTATATATGTATTTGGCTCTCTCCATGAAAGATTGTCTTGGGCTGCCTATGTCCCTTGACTGAAGATCTTTTTCCTTCCAGGTTAGGCAACTGGCTCTTCTCACTCATTCCTTCAGGCCCAGGAATGGTAACAGTCACCTCCAAGCTCCAACATTTTCCCCTGAGGTAACCTACATTCAGACACTTGAAAACAACCCACTGTAAAGAAACCCTCACTGAATTACCGCTCTTGAATGCACCATTTGTTTTATCTTAGAACACTGACTGAAAGAACCTTAACGCCCCCCACCAGACATATAACACCCCTAGATTTATTCCATGTCCGCCTTCTCCACCATCCTTTTTTAGAAGAGCTTTTGTTTGTTTATTTGTTTGTTTGTTTAATTCTCAGGTTAAACCTACTAATCTTTGCCTTTCTGTCTTTAACATTTTTCCACTTTCCAAGAGGCTAGTCACCTCTCTTTTTATCCATTGCTTAATGTTAGCATTGAATCACATTATTCCTGCTCTTGCTGTAATCGAGGTTGAGCTTTCTGAATATAAAAGGCTGATACAGCCAAAGGAATTACAAAGACTCAAAATTCTCTGTGAACATAAACTGCAAATGGCATAAATGACTTTTGCTAGTTGCAAGTGGCCTTGATAACACAAGTAGTGCTATATGCGAAGAGTGTTAATGTGAAAGTGGCTTTGTCACTTGAGACTAATGAGTTTTAGGTGAAAAACATGTCTTATGGTACAGAAATTTTCAACAATTCTTATCTCTGTCAGTTGCTTTGAATCTCTCAATTGACCCTGGAGTAGTCATGGCAATAGCCTTTGTATCTACAGAATATAAAAGCAAACCTTCAAAGTTAAAGAGAAACTTTCCTCTATTGATTCATTTGTCAAACGTATTCTATGCCTACTGCATGTCAGACACTATGTTTGGTTTATAGATTTCAAAAATGAATAGGACACAATCTCTGTCTTTGAGGAACTCTATCTTGCAGATAGCAGCAAGAGGAAGAAACGTAAACAGAAAAGGGAATACTATGTGATAAAAGCAGTAATAGAGAACCTAAACTAAATCAACAAGAGTGAACATGTACTACTGCCTGTAGACATATCCTCCTGAATGTCCTGTAGGAACTTCAAACTCAACAAAGTCCAAAGGAAGCATATCATCATTTATCTTAAATATACTTTCCTGTATTTCTTTCTATTTTTAGGTGTCATTCAGTCACCTAAGATATGAACCAGGGCATCAACCATATCCAATCAATCAATTACAAATGGCTGCCAATTTAACTCCTTCAAAGGAATGGAAAGAGAGAACTGACCAAGCACAAAAGTCAGAACTGATAACAATGTTGACAGCTCAACTGTGGCTGGAGGTTAAGATAGGCTAGTCCTCATTTCTACAGGTATTCTTCCAATAATGTACAAACAACAAAGCTAATCACTGAATGATTTAACTCTTCAGAGACAACTAATGAGATTTTTATACTAGACTTTCCAGGATTTCATTTTCACACCAATGTCCCTGGAAATTTATATGTTCTCCTTTGAGGTGAGGGTGGGAAAAGTAATTATTTCAAAAGCACTAAAGAATTATTACTTTTCCTGAAAGATGCTACGTATGGAGTATATTTCACATACGAATATTTTTTAAGCCAAAAAGAAGTTGACTCACTGAGCAAGGCCAAAAGAATAAGAGGAAATAGAGTGTCTCTGGATACCTATCACTGGTCATGATACTAATCTGCCCCTCAAGAGAGAGATTATTTCTCTTTAATTTAGAGTTTTATGATAAAACCTTTCTTAAGATTTGAGTAAACATAAGATATAATGTAATTTCATTTGAAATAGATTTCTATCAAGACCAAAGATTCACTGAAATGCCTACAAAGCATTAAGAGAATCTATTTGGAAGTGATAGCAATTTTTTTAAATCAATCCATCAAGAGCATGTTATCAGTAATAGGAAGGTAGTACAATTTGAAAATAGCATTAGGGTAAAATAAATGAAATTCACAAATTATTTAGAATACAGTATGGAATTTTGATGTTTTATGCAAACCAAATAGTATTTCTGCTCTTCAATTTTTGTTCATTTTACAAAGCAACTAAGCTTAAATGTGAATATTCTAAAATTGCTTATGCTAAATAAAATGGATTCTGCATTCCTTTCACATCAGTAGCAAGTGCTTAGCAATTATTGCTGTCACTGGGATGTTATACTGCATCAATCCAGGCACTGAACTCTGATAATGTCGATTTGTGCTTAAAGTTTGAATGGAGTTCAGTGAACAGTTGCATGTTCCCAAGAGGATATTCTCCTTGCTTTGTATGTTTCCATCATCCCCATAAAAATGCCACATGACTAGGAATAGATCATGACCTTATTTACTTTAGTTTAGTATGTAATAATGCCTTATACCTGAAACAATTTTCTTTAAGACCATTAAAACACTCATTAAAATTTATTAATCTTAAGCATGCTCATGTCCTAGTGCAGGAGGAAAAACCCAATATGAAACTTTTAGCTGGAAAACTTCAAAGCATAAAAGTAAAACATTGTCCAAGATCTATTTCTCTCTCTCTCTCTCTCTCTCTCTCTCTCTCCTCTTTTCTCCCTCCTTCCCCCTCTCTTTCACACACACACACACACACACACACACACAGTAAAACACCTACTGAAAATTATTTTACTTTAGGCTTGAATTGGCACAAAGCATTCTTGTTCCTCTCTTATAACTAAAAACAAACAAAAAACACTATCTCTTTCGGGGGAGATATTTAGGTTATCTTTCCTTACATATTTATAAAAGTTTTTATTTAAAATTAAGCAACATAAGGTAAAAACCTTTTGGATAAGAACACTTTATACCACTAAAACAGTCTTTTTTGTAGTGCCGCCATTAGAACACCATAATTATAGGAAGACTATTAATTACTCTCTGAGAAAATAGGAAAGTACAAATCTCATTCCTTTTGGAGATTAAAAACTTACTTCAAATAGTGGGTTTTTAATCAAATATGGAAGACAAAACAGAAGAGGAATTTTAATCTTAAAATATAACCTTAGCACATGTAATCCAGCCAGTGAGGTCCAGCAATAAGTCAGTACCAAAGTCTAATGACAAAGAGGCTTAACAAAGTCTAGAAATTCTGATGGCTGAGGTACTTGTATGAAAGACTTTGTTGTTATTGTTGTTTTCCTGGGATGAACAATAAGCAATACTCGATGTTATTCAAGTTTATAAAGAAATGTTTATAATTATGATGTTTTTTGAAGACTCCAAAATGTTCTGATTGCTAATTCTTTGAATTTTGGAACCTAAGTCCCAATCTCCAATACTTGAATC
The DNA here is from genome assembly GCF_022355385.1 of Mustela nigripes. Lineage (NCBI taxonomy): Eukaryota > Metazoa > Chordata > Mammalia > Carnivora > Mustelidae > Mustela > Mustela nigripes. Next base: position 153,852,699 of record NC_081559.1, read on the forward strand.
TTCTGCTTCCTAGCCATGGGTTCTCCAAGGATTCCAGGGGTAATCCTATGTTGAAGATGTTCTCATCATGGCTTCAGAAGATAAAATGATAGATAAATGTAAAAACCTCATGAGATTTTAGTATATCCATTCCAGTGAACCAAAATAAATGACAAGTTGGACGTTTTCCTATGCTGTTCCTTGATTACCATATCAATTGGTCCTGGCTAACACCCCAACTATAGTAAAGTTAATACATGCCCTAATTTAGCTAAATGGGAAGCAAAGCAAACTCTCCTGGGGCAACTTAAGGTCCATGAGCTTCTTCCTCCTAGTGAAGAAAACTCATGTTGAGATACTTCATCACCTACTAGTGGAAAATAACAACAACAGCAACAACAGTATTCCATGTTATGCAGCCTCAAACCCAAAATGAGAAGCCCAGTTGCTCTCCTCAGTCCTCAGCTCAAAGAGCCTTATTTCATATTTGTACATCTGGCCTATTATAGACTCACCCTCTGAAAGGAAATGCAGTAGTGATTAAAGCGTCATATTTGTTGTTTTCAAAGAGGAAAAGTAGTCACATTGCAGTGGAGAGATCTGTCGATGGACAAAGTGCCATCATGCACCTCCTGGTGTGATACTCTAGGAAAGACACACATAACTTGTGGCATTCCTGCCCAAAATGTACAACCTGAATCCACTAATGGAGAAACATCAGACAAATACAAATTGAGGGACACTCTGCAAAATCAGTAGCATATGGTATTCATAATCCAATGTCGTTAAAGACAAAGACACAAAAACTAAATGCAGGGTACATCCCAGGATTGGATGCTGAACCAAAACAAAACAAAATGAAAAGAAAACACCAAAGAATTTATAACAACAGGAAAATTTCGATAAGTTCTTTAGGTAATTATATCAATGCCGTTTCCTGGTTTTGATCTATGTATTGGGGTTATGTAAGTGAGTATCTGTGATCTTAAGAAATATACTGTGAAATATTTAGGAGTAAAAAGGAACATGACCTGCAACTTATTCTCAAATGACTTAGAAAAGAAACACACGCAAGCACATGTGCACACGCACGGGAAGAGGGAAGGCAAAGATGAGATAGAGCAAATGTGCCCAAATGTTCACTGGTGAATCTGCAAAAAAAGCATATATGAGTTCTTCATTCTCTTCTTCCAACTTTTCTATACATTTCAAATTACGTCAAAATAACAAGTTTTTTTATTTTAATTTTTTAAATTTATTTTCAGCATAACTATTCATTGTTTTTGTACCACATCCAGTGCTCCATGCTATCCATGCCCTCTATAATACCCACCACCCGGTACCCCGACCTCCCCCCCCCCGCCCCCTCCCCCCCCCCACCCCCTTTTTCCCCCCCCCCAGTCTCTCATGGGTCGCCTCCCCTTCCAATTTCCCCCAACTCCCTTCTCCTCTCCATCTCCCCTTGTCCTCCATGCTATTTGTTATGCTCCACAAATAAGTGAAACCATATGATAATTGACTCTCTCTGCTTGACTTATTTCACTCAGCATAATTTCTTCCAGTCCTGTCTATGTTGCTACAAAAGTTGGGTATTCATCCTTTCTGATGGAGGCATAATACTCCATAGTGTATATGGACCACATCTTCCTTATCCATTCGTCCGTTGAAGGGCATCTTGGTTCTTTCCACAGTTTGGCGACCGTCGCCATTGCTGCTATAAACATTGGGGTACACATGGCCCTTCTCATGACATCTGTATCTTTGGGGTAAATACCCAAGAGTGCAATTTCAGGGTCATAGGGAAGTTTTAAAAACATTATATATGACCCAGCAATTGCACTACTGGATATTTACCCTAAAGATACAAACGTAGTGATCCAAAGGGGCACATGCACCTGAATGTTTATAGCAGCAATGTTCACAATAGCCAAACTATGGAAAGACCCTAGATGTCCATCAACAGATGAATGGATAAAGAAGATGTGGTATATATACACAATGGAATATTATGCAGCCATCAAAAGAAATAAAATCTTGCCATTTGCGACATGGATGGAACTAGAGCGTATCATGCTTAGTGAAATAAGTCAAGCAGAGAAAGACAACTATCATATGATCTCCCTGATATGAGGAAGTGGTGATACAACATGAGGGCTTAAGTGGGTAGGAGAAGAATCAATGAAACAAGATGGGATTGGGAAGGAGACAAACCATAAGTAACTCTTAATCTCACAAAACAAACTGAGGGTTGCTGGGGGGAGGGGGGTTGGGAGAAGGGGGTTGGGGTTATGGACATTGGGGAGGGTATGTGCTTTGGTGAGTGCTGTGAAGTGTGTAAGCCTGGCGATTCACAGACCTGTACCCCTGGGGATAAAAATAAATGTTTATAAAAAAATAAAAAATTTAAAAAAACATTATATATGTCAAGTGTAGAGATGTTATTAATTCTTGAAAGTTTTGTTAGCTCATTTGCACTTCTTATGATACATATTGTACGGATGTAGGATGAGATCAGATGAAAACAACGTTTTGCCCCAGCCAGTGATTATCTTGCTGGAGGTTTGATAGTTTCTTGTCTGTTTGTTGTTGGCCAACACAACGACACTGTGTCTAGTAATCATACACCCAATGCAATGGTGTTTGTCTTAATTATTTTCATAGGAAAAAAATGCTCCTATTCTAATTATATCCCAAGTAAATGGTTGGCAGCTATTAACACTTGGAAGACATCTTTTGATATAGGCTCAAACAAAAGCATTAACAACTTGACATTCACTCCCGCATCCACTGTAGTTACTGTCTTGGAGATACCAAAACAAATATGGGACATGCAGAGCACTGAAGCCAAACAACTGGCTTGCCCTTTCTGGAATGTTGGGAAGCAAGGGACAAAGCTAGGGGCCATGAGACTCCAGGTTCTCTCCAGCTAGCTCAAGATGAATCTCAGTCATAGACATACAAACTGTATCAGAGAAGGAGTAGAATGGGTATTTTTGCATGTCAGTATTTTTTGCTTAATCTCATGTTCATTCTTTTGGGCTCCTTTTATGAAAACCAAGAATCTCAAGCTAATACAACATTGAATGTTAATTATATCTCTGTAGTAAAAAAGTGGAAAAAATTGAGAATCTCTTGGTAAAGGTGAACCTTGTCTAAAAGTAGAAGTATACATTTCAGTAACAATCAGATGGCTCATGCTTATGATAATTTATAGCTACACAGATAACAGGAGAGTATGAATCACAGATAATGCAAAATTAAAAATATTTAATGTGGTCTCATTGTGGTTGACACCAAATAGTAGTGTCTGATTATAAAGGGCTCACTACAGATTGTCTGGATAAATTTGTTCAACTTCCCTATCTGAATTGTTCTTGCACCAGGGTAACTATTTAAGATAAGGAAACCCTAGAGACAGAGGCAAAATATCAACTAAAATAATGTCACCATAAATTTGTGCTGTTGTGCATGTGAAGCAGTTTAGTCTAAAATGTTCAACGTAAGAGTAGATTTACTGCTGGTAACTGTCAGAGGACAATATAGTCTTTCATAAAGTTAAAATTAAGTTTACCCTCAGAGAAAAACCCTTGACCATGAGAGCTGAACTGTTTCCAATTCCTGAGTTATACCCTCCTAAGAAACCAACCCTAGAGGATGATTTATTATTTCTTTTGGCCAGTGGAGTATTAGTAGCTATATAATATTCTCATTCATATGTGCATAGTATCTTCATGAATTAAGAAATTTGGAGGAGAACAATCTATGTTCCAGAACTCGTTGTTCTAATTACAAGCTGTGTAAACTGTGTGCAGGCTTACTTGATCTCTCTTTTTCAGTTTTCTCATCTATAAAATGGGTATAAAAAAAAATGGGTATAAAAATAGTACATGCATAACGGGACTATTGAGGAGAAGCTAATGGAATCAAGTTATAATATCCTTAGCATCATGTGCAGTATTTAATTATTGTTAAATAAATGTTGGTTAATTTTCAACACACAGGCATGTAAGGGATATCTATATATATATAATCTATATAATTTAGAGTCTCTGGACTAGGGTTACCAAATTGAAATATGACAAAAGGAAGATTTTAACCTCACTAACACTTTTATTTGTTTATCTTGATTTTTGTAAGGTCTGAGTTCTCTTATGCTTATCCATACATTTAGGCATATGAAATCTTAAAAATGGTTTTAAGATGTCAACTGGTTTATACCCCATATTGTATTGCCTCCCCTTTCTGCATCCCACTCCCTAGTTCCAGGACAAAAGAGAAGTTGGAATGAGTCGGTGCCTTGGCAGCCTGCCTTCCCTCCCCGGGTAGCGGCTAACAAGACAAATAAAGGTTGTGTTGTTTGTCTCAAGATAGCATCAACACAGCCTGCAGCAGCACTGTCAGCACCAGCCCTGCGATGCCAGGGAATCGCTGGGAGTGCCACTGTGCTCGTGCCAATTTGCTGCCTGGGCTCCTTCAAAAGCCACATCAAAGTATTTGCCAGTTTCTAAACTTCTTCCCCAGTCTCCTGAAAGAGAGCTTCCAGGACCTCTGCATGGAATCAGGTATGTGGTTCTCCACTTTCTCGTCTCCACCTCCCCAACTGCAAACCTTGATCAGCCCCTTTTATTCTCTGTGCCCACAAGATGTTTCAGGTGCCTTACAATGACATTCGTAATCATATTTGAAAGCTGTGATAGGTTTTAAGAAACATCCAATGGATTATCTAATGTGTTTATTCGATCTATTATGCAGAATTTGACACCCATAAATATTTCAACATTTAATAATAAATACTGCTCCGAGGATTCAAATACACACAATTTGTTTGGGAGTCAAAGAGAACAGCATACAGAAGTGATATAGCAACAAAGGGAAGAGAAGGAAGCCAATAAACAGCATGCTAAGTCCCCGCAGTGCATAACTAAGTCTAAATCCTAATGGGGAATATTGTGAAACAGTATAAAATATAAGCTATATATGATGGTTTGTATTTTATGTGTCACCTTGCCTAGGCTATGGCATCCAGTTGTTTGGGCAAGAGCTAGTCTAGATGTTGCTGTGTAAGCATATGTTAGATGTGATTATCATTTGGAATCACTAGACTTTCAGTAAACAGGTTACCCTTGGTTATGTGCAGGACTTCATCCAATCAGTTGAAAGCATTAAAAGCAAGAACTGAGGTTTCCTGATGATCATAGTGTTCTGCCTCAAGATAGAAACCTGCCTGAGTTTCCTAGCCTGCCGGCCTGCCCTGCCAATTTTGGACTAAAGACTGAAACATCAACTCACCCAAATGTATAGCCTGTCTTGTAAATTACATACCCACTAGCCCCTACATGAGCCAATTCTTTTTAAAAATATCTCAATCTCCCTCTCTCTCTCATTCTCAACATGTATCATACAAAGGTTAAAAATGATGAGTTAATGATACACCTTATCTCTCCAATTAGTGATTGAGAGCTATACCCAGAGATAATAAAGCCCTGGTACTTCTGGCCTGTTACATACATAGCAGAACATCCTTTTTCTTCTGTACATATACACTTCTTTTAGCTTTATTGAAATATAACTGACATATAACATTGTGTAAGTCTAAAGTGTACCTTGTGATGATTTGATACACATATATTATTATAAAACAGTTTCTACAATAAGATTAATTAACACTTCCTTTACCTCACATAATTACTATATAGTTATTGTTGTTGTTATGATGAGAACATTACGACTCTACTCTCTTGACAACTTTCACACGTACACTATAGCTCTGGAAAGAGCCTGAAAAATCTTCAGGCACAGAAATGATGACACCGATGACTGGAAGCAGGCTGGAGCACACCCAAGTGATGGGATCCAAAGGATATACAAGAAGCATGGACCTACTTGTTCCATTCACCCTTGTACCTGCTTCCTCAAACTTAGAGCTCATTGCAAGTTCTAAAACAGCAACAACAACAAAACGTAAGATATATCCAGAAAGTTTAGTGGTTAAATTCCAGGCCATGCTGTTGCAGTGGGTCTCTTCCCAGTATCTCTCCTCTCTTCTTTCTCTCTCACCCTGTACTTCTGCTAGTCTTGGTTGCTTGCCTGGTGAGGTAGACCAGACTACCATATCTGTACGCCTAGTTACCAGGCACTTGTCAGGTCATAGCTGCTTCAGTTACCCACTTGTAGTTTTTACTGAATATGGAAGCAGTGAGAGATGCCCCACCAAATCCCCTGAATTTCAGACATACTTCCCCCGACACCATTATTAGAGAAAACGCTATCTCTTAGAATCAGGGTCCTTTCTCTGTTTGCAGATCTACTGGTATGAAGGTCCCAAAATGACTACACAGTAGCTATAAGTTTAGGTTTACTAAAAATCTTTGCTTTCTTTGTTTATAGATGATGTGATCTTACATATAGAAAATCCTACAGACTCTACCAAAAAATGATTAAAACTGATCAACAAATTCAATAAAATTTCAGGATACAAGATCAACCTATAGAAATCACTTGGGTTTATATTCATTGACAACAAAACACATGAAAAAGAAATAAGGAAAGCAATCTCATTCAAAATAACATCAGAAACAATAAAATAGGAATATGTTTAATCAAGGGGGTAAAAGACCTGTACACTGAAAACTAAAAAACACTGATGAAAGAAATTGAAGAAGACACAAACAAATATTCATGGATCAGGAGATATAATATTATTAAAAGGTCCATACTACCAAAAGCCATCTATATATTCAATGAAATCCCTATCAAAACATTTAAGGTACTTCTCACAGAAATAGAAAAATAAAACTATTTTAAAATCTGTATGGAACCATAAAAGATGTCTAATAGCCAAACTAATTTTGAAAAAGAACAACAAGACTTGAGGCATCACAATTCCTGATTTTAAACTGTACTTCAAGGATATAGTAATCAATACAGGATGGTACAGGCATCAAAAATAAACACAGAGACCAAAGGAACAGAATTGAGGGCCCAGAAATAAACCTAAGTGTACATGATCAACTAGTATTTGACAAGAAAGTCAAGATTACTGAACCAGGAAGAATAGTGCCCAGGATAAATGGTGTCAGGAAGACTGGATAACCACATGCAAAAAATGAAACTGGATGGACTTCTGTCTTCCTCGCCAAGTTGGTGCCTTAGCTGAGCCTTATCAGGCTGACAGTCTGACACAAATGGTATATGTCTATATCATAGACATAGTGGATTCTGTGATCATGTGCCCATGGTTGTGTCTTCTTCACCATAAAGTGGCTTCATTGGTCTGAGACAACAGGACCTCATGACAATAAATCAGACACTCTGTGCATGCTTGAATAGCGGTGCTGGCCAAAGCACTGTGGTTGGCAAAGCAAACCATGAAGTTGGATCACTCCCCCTCCAGGACAATCCAGAAGGACAATGGCATGAATCTGCCAAGGGGCTGGCTGATTTTCTTGAGGGATTATATCACAACTCCACAGCAAAGAGGGTCTTATATAATCAACTGTCATCACTGGATTTAATGTCCTAATGGGATAATACTTCAAGGGAAGACCATAAATGTGAGTTGCCCAGGTGCAGCTAACGTAGATAAGTTGGAGCTCTGGGACACCCATGTCTGTGACTTCTTTGTATTCCAGGCCTGTTTGGGCTTGGTCCACAGTGTACCATTTCTTTTTGTGCAGTAGACTATTGCTGTACCCACTTTACCTTATGACCAACTGTCAGTCTGACAATACTCAGAACAAGATATGCATTTCTGAACACATCATTTAATGTTCCAATGTCAGGCATTCAGTATTCTGTAAGCAGAAAAACAACATGTAATGGCTATTTTTTCAATGCATACACCACATTCTTAAAGGAGTTACCCCAAAAGTGTAGGATATTCTCGCCAAGTTAGTGCATTAGATGAGCGTTTATGAGGCCACTGAATATGGCATGGACTTCTCCTGAGTCATTTAACATATTTATTGGTCGTTGTGGAAGGGGAAGTTTCAGGTTCTTCCACTTTTTTTCCCCCGATATTACAGTTCTTATTCTACTAGCCTGAGAACCAATGTGAGAGAACTGCTTACTGCCAAGTGTATCCCTCCCAATTATGCTTATAAGGAACTGCGAAAATGATCATCGGGCCAACTGTAAAGTATACTTGGGCCAAGATTTCAACATGTCACATCTTAACAAGGAGCCATGATGGAAACAATTTACTGCTATATATTCAATGAGTGGGGGAAGGGAGTATTATTTTAAATTTATTTTTATTTATTTAGACATTTTGACAGTTTTAATTGCTTTTTATTTTAATTTCTTTACTATTTATTTTATGTGACTTTAAAAAAAAGATTTTATTTATTTGACAGAGAGAAACACAGCGAAAGAGGCAACACAAGCAGAGGAAATAAGAGTGGGAGAAACAGGCATCCCGATGTGGGGCTTAATCCCAAGACCCTGGGATCATGACCCGAGCCGAAGGCAGACGCTTGACGACTGAGACACCCTGGTGCCCAATTTCACGTGCTTTTATTTATACAACAGGGATCCATATCTGAACCTAATGAGAAGACTGTACATCACCTTGACTTTGAACTAGACACAGTGGTTTGAGGGAATTTGGGAATGTGTCCCTTGGAGAATGGATATGTTCTTTATAAGGGAGGAAAAATGAAATAGATACATTATGACAAGTAGGAAAGATCATGGAATCTAGTCCAAGTACTAGATGGTATTCAATTCCATTTGGTCTTCCTGAACACAAACAAGAGTACACCCTCAGCAAACCTTTGGAGTGGGCTTAGGGCCACCAGATCAGGTAAAATGTACACTGATAAAATATACACCACTTCCAGGCCTAGGCTCTAACTGTATCACATGACCCTCCCCTCTCTCACTGTGCTTGTTAACCAGCAGAACGCAGACTATCCAGGAAGTTCTCTGAGGAGGCTTTCGGCGGTTCCAGTGCTGCAATGTAGAAGGAGCTGGAGTCCCTGTCACGACAATGTGAAAAGTGATATAAGCAGGAAATAAATTTTTACTGTGTTAAGCCATTGAAATTTCGGGGAGGATATTTATTGTAAAAAATAACATTGGTTATGTGAACACAAACCCTTTTTTGGAGTCTTTCTATTCATTATCTGGCTGGTTGAAGTCCTCTGTGTACTACTTTATTCAAAGAAGTTTAACTGAAACTATATTACTTGTTCTCTGTCCTACTTAAAAGTATTTATCTGTGGATTTCATGCTTAAATCATAGTTTTATTTGGTATAAAAGTCTTTGTTTATATTTCCTTACCTTGAGAACTTCATAGACAATATTAAATTCTGTTCTGACATTTAATCACCAAGGAGAAATCTGAGACCAGTTTGAATTTTTATATTTTTTTTTGTGAATTGATCTTTCTTTAATACTATAGGCAAAGAAAATTCTTTTTTGAGTATTTTATTTATTTATTTGAGAGAGAGAGCAAGAGAGCACAAGCAGAGAGAGTGGCAGAGGGAGAACAGGCTCCCCACTGAGCAAGAAGCCTGACATGGGGCTCTATCCCAGGACCCTGACATTATGACCTAAGCTGAAGGCAGATGCTTAACCAAATGAGCCACCCAGGTACCTGAGAATTTTTTTAACAGCTTAATTATAATATGATTGACATAGAAACATTGTATATGTTTAATGTATACAACATGATGTTTTAATATGTATACATTGTGAAATGACCACCACAATCAAACTAATAAATGTGCTAACTACTTCCAAATGGTTATCATTTTTTCATTTTCTCATTTTCTGAGAAGACTTATTTAAAACTATCATCTAAGCAAGTTTCAAATATACAATATGGTATTATTAACTACAGTCATTATGCTGTGCATTAGATCCCAAGAACTTATTTCATTTGGAATAATGACACCTTGTATCATTTGACCAATATCATCCCCATTTCTCCCTTCCCCAGGCCCATAGCAATCATCATTCTATTCCTTACTTCCATGAGTTTGACTGTTTTAGAGTCCACAGATAAGTGAGATTATATAGCATTTGTATTTCTCTCTCTGATTTGCTTCACTTAGCACAATTTCCTCAAAGTTCATTTATGTTGCTGTAAATGGCAGAAATTACTTCTGTCATAAGGCTGAATACTTTACCTATCTTATATATCTGTATGTATCACATATATAATATATATCCATATATATCACATTTTCTTTATCCAATTGCCCACCAATGAACACTTAAGTTGTTTCCATATCTTAGGTATTGTGAATAGTGCTGCTTTATTTAAGGTCCATTTTGTCAATTTTTATCATTCTGCATTTATTTATTTATTCACTCACTTTTTATTAACACTTTCTTTTTTAGAACAGTTTTAGGTTCACAGAAAAATTGAGGACAAGGTATAGAGATTTCATACATACTCCTGTCCCCACACATGTATAGTCTTCCCCATTATCCACATTCTCCATGGAGTGGTGCATTTGTTAGACCTGATAAACCCACACTGACACATTATCATCTCAAGTCCACAATTCAATTACTGTTTACTCCTGGTATTTTGCCTTCCGTGGGTTTGGACAAATGTATAATGATATGGATCTATCATATGGTATCCACATTTATTTTTAAGGACAGCATGCCCTCTGCAACTACAGATTTAATTCTTCCTTTATTTTGGAGGAATTTCTTATGGTGATATTTTCATGGTAGGAAGGATTCTAAAAATCATCCCCAATATTTCACATTCTAATCTCTGGATCCTGGGATTTTGTTGAGTTATTTTTCTCATGATTATGTTGCATTCAGTGTCACAGTTGAACATAAATAAAAGATGGGACAAGAACCATATGATCCTCTCAATAGATGCAGAGAAAACATTTCACAAAGTACAGCACCCTTTCTGGATTAAAACCTTCACAATGTAGGGATGGAGGGAACATACCTCAATATCATAAAATCCATGCATGAAAAGCCCACAATGAATATCATTCTCAGTGGGAAGAAACTGAGAACTTTTCCCCTACGATCAGGAACGTGGCAGGGATTATCCATTTTCACCACTGCTGTTCAACATAGTACTAGAAGTCCTAGCCTTAGCAATCAGACAACAAAAAGAAATAAAAGGCATCCAAATTGGCAAAGAAAAAGTCAAACTCTCATTTTTTGCAGATGACATGATATTCTGTGGAGAATTCAAAAGACTCCACCCTACAATTGCTAGAAGTCATAAGGAATTCAGCAAAGTGGCAGGATATAAAATCAATACACAGAAATCAGTTGGATTCCTATACACTAACAATGAGATAGAAGAAAGAGAAATTAAAGAGTCAATTCCATTTACAATTGTAACCAAATCCGTAATATATCTAGGAATAATCCTAACCAAAGAGGCAAAAGATCTATACTCAGAAAACTCCAGAACACTCATGAAAGAAATTGAAGAAGACACAAAGAAATAGAAGGACATTCCATGCTCACGGATTAGAAGAACAAATATTATTAAAATGTTTAAGCTACCTAGAGTAACATACACATTCAAATCAATCCCTATAAAAATATCATCAACTTTTTTCACAGAACTGGAACAAATAATCCTAAAATTTGTATGGAACCAGAAAAGACCCTGAATAGCCAAAGGAATATTGAAAAAGAAAACCAGAGCTGATGGCATCACAATTCCAGATTTCAAGTTCTATTACAAAGCTATAATCATCAAGACAGTATGGTACTGGCACAAAAACAGACACATAGGTCAATGGAACAGAATAGAGAGCCCAGAAATGGACCCTCAACTCTATGGTCAACCAATCTTTGACAAAGCGGAAAAGAATATCCAATGGAAAAAAGACAGTCTCTTCAACAAACATTGTTAAGAAAATTGGACAGCCACAGGCAGAAGAATGAAACTGTACCATTTCCTTACACCATACACAAAAATAGGCTAAAAATGGATGAAAGACCTCAATGTGAGACAGGAATACATCAAAATACTTGAGAAGAACACAGGCATCAACCTCTTTGACCTCAGCCACAGCAACTTCTTGCTAGAAACACCTTCAAAGGCAAGGGGAACGAAAAAAAAAAATGAAATGTTGGGATTTTATCAAGTTAAAAACTTTTTCACAGCAAAGGAAATAGTCGACAAAACCAAAAGACCACCAACAGAAGAAAATATTTACAAATAACACATCAGATAAAGGGCTAATATCCAAAATCTATAAAGAACTAATCAAACTCAACACCCAAAGAACAAATAATCCAATCAAGAAGTGGGCAGAAGACAAAAACAGACATTTCTGCAAAGAAGACATCCAAATGGTCAACAGACACATGAAAAAATGCTTAATATCACTTGGCATCAGAGAAATACAAATCAAAACCACAACATGATACCACCTCACACCATTCAGAATGGCTTAAATTAACAAGTCATGAAATGACAGATGTTGACAAGGGTGCAGAGAAAGGGAAACCCTCTTACACTCTTGATGGGAATGCAAAATGGTGCACCCACTCTAGATAACAGTATGGAGGTTCCTTAAAAAGTTGAAAATAGACAACCCAGAAATTGCACTACTAGGTATTTATACCAAAGATAAAAATGTATTGATCCAAAGGGCCACCTGTATCCCAATGTTTACAGCAGCAATATCCACAATAGCCAAACTACAGAAAGATCCCCAATGTCCATTGACAGATGAATGGATAAAGAAGATGTGGTATATACACACAATGGAATATTATGCAGCCAAAAAAATGAAATCTTGCCATTTGCAATGATGTGGATGGAACTAGAGATTATTATGTTAAGCAAAATAAGACAATCAGAGAAAAAGAATTATCAAATGATCTCACTGATATGTGGAATTTAAGAAACAAAAGAGAGGATCATAGGGTAAGAGAGGAAAAAATGAAACAAGACAAAACCAGAGAGGACAGGGTACCTTGGTAGCTCAGTGCATTAAGCCTTTGCCTTTGGCTCAGGTAATAATCTCAGGGTCCTGGGATCAAGCCCCGCATTGGGCTCTCTGCTCAGCAAGGAGTCTGCTTCCCCCTCTCTCTGCCTGCCTCTCTGCCTACTTGTGATCTCTCTCTATCTCTGTCAAATAAATAAATAAAATCTTTTTTAAAAAGACAGAGAGGAAAACAAACCATGAGAGACTCTTAATCATAAAAAATAAACTAAAGGGTTCCTTGATGGTAGGGGAGTAGAAGGGGTAACTGGGTAGGACATTAAGGAAGATATGTGATCAAATGAGCCCTGGGTGTTATGAACTGATGAATCACAGCCCTACCTCTGAAACCAATAATACATTATATGTCAATTAATTGAATTTAAATTTAAAAATGTTTTTATAAAAATGTCACAGTTGATCTCATGATAAAAAAAAATTAGGGTCAAAGTGTAAGCACATGAACCCTTTTAAAAGTAGAGTTTTCTCAGGTAGATAAGAGATATCAGAAAGATTAGAAAAATCATAAAAATAAATTGGATGTGCTGCTGCTGGCTTTGAAGATGGATGGGAGTCCATGACGAGGAATGTAGGAAGCACTCTCAAAGGTGAGACTGATCCACAGTTATCAGCCAGGAAACAGAGATATCAGTCTTATAGCTGCAAAAAACTGAATTTTGCTATCAACTTGAATAAGCTCAGAAGCAGATTCTTTCCTGGGTCCTTCATATAAGAGCACAGTTGGTCAACTCCTTGACTTTGGCCTTGTGAAGCCCTAAACAGAAAACTCAGTTGAGCTATGCCCAATTTCTAATCTGCAGAAACTATGAGATAATAAAGGAATATTGTTTTAAGGTGCTAAATTTATTTTTAAAATTGTTATGCAGAATGGAAAATGAAGACAACTTTAAAATATTTCTCCTGTGTTTTATTCTCTTCTTCAAAACCACCTATTACACTTAGGTTGAATTTTCTTTCTGCCCAACATCTACTTTTATGTCCATCTTTTGTTCATTACTTCACTTAAAATGGTTTTCTCAATCCTGCCTTATACCTTACCTCATTTTCAACAGTGACTTGTCTCTCCTGTGCTACTTACAAAGTGGTCTTTATAACTGGCATAAATGGTATTCTCTTTTCTTCTCCTCCATTTTTCTGAATTAGAGCTGTTTCTGTTTATCTCCTTTGGTTGTCATCATCTCTTTCCTACACTCCCAAATTTCTACTCTACACTTATAAAATATATTTGTTTTATAAGTCACAACAATACACTTAGACTCAATTTTTTATATATTCCTTATAACATTTTCCTTGTTCCTTTCTTCTCTTTTAGTTGTAATATTTTTGTATAGACCCAATGACTTTATCTTGTTTATATCCTTTTTTAATGACAGTAGTTCTCCCTAGACCAGCCATTTGGAAGAGATCTATAGACAGAGAGGTCAGGTCAGAGTCCCAGTGTGGCAGAAATTGTCCCTTGTACACCCTGGGGTTTCTTTGGATTAAGGGTTGTGCATGTGAGTGAACTGTTTTAGTTTTCACATTTCCCCCACAGTATATTATCAGTATAGGGCCGCTATCAACTCAAGGATGTCCTCTTCTACTCTCCCTCAACCACAAATTCTCTGCAAAGATACGATGTCTAATGTTTTCCTCACCATCTCCCCTGCACCAGCCCCCTTCCCTCATTTCAGCACCCTACCCAAAAATGATGAAAGCTCTGAAAACCATCCTACATACCTTGTTTTTACTGTTCCAAACAGAGCATTCTTTTTCTCTCTCAGATTGTGCCTTCTACTTGGTAGAGCTGTTTTCAATCGGTTTTCCTGAGATCTATACATTCCTGTATACTTTTTAGGTATTTTTCCAAGCCCTCTTCAATCTGAACTTTATTAAGCATATATTGTGGTTTGACCCAAGCTTATATATGGCAAATGTATGAATAGGAGGAAGCTTTGACTGTGTTAGACAAATTTTGACTTTAGAGTTTTATGGGGTTAATTTGACTAAAAATTTTTTTCTAGGCAGGAGATGGAAAGATTGATCAAAAAAACAGTATCTTAAAAAAAATTTATTTATTTATTTTAGAGAGAGACAGTGGGAGTTGGGAAAGGGGAGAGGGAGAGAGAATCTCAAGCAGACTCCCTGCTGAGCATAAAGCCTGATATCAGGTTTCACATGGGGCTCAATCTCACAACCCTGAGATCACGACCCTGAGCAGAAACCAAGAGTCCTGCGCTCAATGGACTAAGCCATCCAAATGCCCTGAAGAAAGCATTATCTTTAAGATGCTAAAACAGTACTGGGTAAGATATGTTTGTATGTGAGTGCATGTTTCTATAGGGTGAAGAGAAAAAGAAATGATTAGGCTGTCCACTTGACTGGCCCAAAGTTTTCTGGATGACTGACAATCTGACCATATATGCTTTTAACTATATTACTCATTATGATATACAAAGTCATACACATTAAAATTTTACCCTTTTACAAATATACAATGTGAAGTAGCCATTAGTGGACCTCTGAAAACTCCTAGATGATAGAGGATAAGCAGAATATGAGTGGGTATAAGATAAGCAGTTCAAAAATTGTATGTAAAGCCATCAGAAGAATAATTCATAAATATTACACTACAGACAGAATTTATTGGCAAAAATTGTAGATGTCAAGGCACCTGGGTGGCTCAGTGGGTTAAGCCTCTGCCCTCAGCTCAGGTCATGATCTCAAGATCCTGGGATCGAGGCCAGCACTGGGCTTGCTCTGCTCAATGGAGAGCCTGCTTCCCCCTCTCTCTCTCTGTCTGCCTCTCTGCCAAATTGTGAACTCTGTCAAATAAATAAATAAAATCTTTAAAAAAATTTTTTTAAAAATTGAAGATGTCATGTAAGCTATTTTTGTGACTCAGAAAAATTACTCTTGAATGTAAAATTCAGGAAAATCAGTGTGATAGAGACAGTAGCATTGCTTCCCACTTTTGGAAATCACAAATACATGCTGAAATAGCATTTGAGCCAAAAGCTGCCCATTCAAACATTTGTTATCACAAAGAACCAAAGAACTGTATTCTTTCCTTTCCCCATGTAGGAGTAAATGAATCAATGGAGAGACCAGGTATGGAAACATGCAGAACTCTATAGAATAAAACCTGAGTGTCAAATGCTCTCATGTCACTGGGCTAGAAGAACCCTGAGACAAATTGGTCAAAAGTAGAATTGCTATTAAAAACCTAGAGGTTCTGTTTATTTTACTATTATTTATCAAGTAAGATTTTCCCTTGGGAACTTTAGAACAAAATGCCTTAAAAACCTCAAGTACCTGTATTATTTACACAAAAACATCTTTGCAGTTTCCTCCAGCAGTTACACTGATCCAGTCACCAACAGCATGGAAGCTATTTGAAAAGTCATTTATTTTCTTTTTTCCTTTTTCATTTTGCAATTTTTTAAGAGTTTAACTGTTCACTAAAGGCTACCCAGATGTTCTTTAGACTATCTATAAGCTCATTTTAGAATTATGCCTTAAAATCTTTTTCTTTTTTGCTTTCATTTTCTTTCTCTAAAACAATCTTCTCTTTTCTCTGTTAGTTTTTGTCTTGAATGAATATATCAATAATAATCTCATTCTTAGTTTTATGAGCAGCAGAATTTATTAAATAATTCTTTGGGAAACTTCCAATGGCTTCCCACAGCCTTAGAAATAGTATTCTCCCTGACACATCTGCTACAGTATGTTTTAATCACATTTTTTTAACACTATGAGTGCAATGCAATGTATCTCATTAAGTCAAGCAGTAGTAAGAACTCAAATAATGTGATGATCTAGTTGAGCAGGGTGAAGAAAACTAAAGATAAAGGACTAAAGGGCAGAGAGTAAGCTTGTGTGTGGCAAATATACAAATAAAAATCAATGTACTCCCATTCCCTACAGAAGAAGCCCTTTTTAAGTTTTTATTTAAATTCCAGTTGTTCAACATACAGTGTGATATTAGTTTCAGGTGTACAATTAAATGATTCAACAGTTTCATATATCATTCTGTGCTTATCATAGGTGACTTCTTAATTCTTATCACCTATTTTGCCCATCTCCCATCCACCTCCCCTCTGGTAACCATCAGTGTGTTCTCTAGTTAAGAGTCTGTTAGGAAGAAGCCCCTTTTAGATTATTCAAGAACTAGAATCAAAGGAGCCAGGAGAGCATAAACTCAGTCCTAAATGGAAAGACACAGTACGTTCTAGAATAAACCCAACTCTTGTTTAGTGAAGTAGTTCACTGACTTCACTCGCTCTTCCCAGAAGCTCTTTTAGAAGAAACAGCAATCATAATCTACATGCCAAAAATGCTCCATCCAATAGAATTCTCTCCCTAGATAGGTCAGAAGTTAAACGGGGTAATTTCAATGGACCTCTCTGATTTTTAGATTCATTACTTTCCAGAATTATACAATTATTTGGCTCTAGGACAAATATGGTGCAGATCAAGAAATAATAAACAAAGGACATGAGTCCTTCTTTGTCAAATAAGTATTCTCTGTATCAGCCACTTGTAGTAAGAATTTGTTAGGAGAATTTGAAGTGGCATCTGGATTTCTCGGTCAGTTGGGCATCCAACTCTTGGTTTCAGCTCAAGTCATGATCTTGGGGTTCTAGGATGGGGCTCTTTGTGGGGCTCTGCACTCAGTGGAGTTTGCTTGAGGATTCTCTCTCCCTCTCTCTATGTCCCTCCCCCGGCTCATGCTCTTTATGTCTTTCTCTCTTTCTAAAATAAAATAAAAGATAAATCTTAAAAAAAAAAAAAAAAAAAGAATTTGAAATTAGAATCCCAGCGGGAGCTCAGGAATTATTTAAAGGGGGGGGGGATTAACACACATTAAAATAGTGGAACTATTTGATATCACCTTACTATAAACCTAGTTTAGCAAGTGTTATCAGCTTATATATTCTAATGAGCCATGGTAACAGTAACAAACCATATATCATAGGTCTGTCACTAAGTACACTACTTTATAGGACCTTAGGTTTCCTGGGAAGTCCCCACCACCCCAATATGAGTTCCCAGAGTATCTTATATGTCCTTTCATCAAGAAGTGTTTCCTTCTAGGCATTGTTCCTATTTCAACAGGCATTCCAACAGCTATCTCTAGGTTGATTCTCTTTGGAGTTATTGTCTCACTGGAGGCATTTAGTGTCTGGATAGCACCAAAGTTCTCTGTGAAAGAGCATTGCACCATGGTCCATCACCAGGTACCATTATGTTCTCAGTCCTTTACAGGACACCTTTCTGCCCTCCCACATAGAGTACCTGATTAACAACAACAACAACATTCTCCAGAAGATAACGAGTCCCAGAGACTACAAAATCTAAGAGTCACAATGCTATATATACTATCATTAACATACCAAAAATTTTTTTTTGATGTGAAAGATTCTCAAATAGAAATGATCCCATTTGAAAAACAGAGGTGAAAAAAAAAAAGATAAAAAACTGGACAGAACTTGAATCATCTGTGGGACAATATTGCAAGTTCTAATATGAATGTAATTAGAGGTTCATATGAAGAAGAGAAAGAGACAGAAAAAGCATTTGAAAAGATAATGACTGAAGTCATCTAAGATTTATTAAAAGACATAAATGTATAGATTCAAGACATTCAACAAACCCTAAATGGGATAAGTTCAAAGAAAATCACACCTCAACATGTCATAAATAAACTGTTAGAAAACAAAGAAAATGAAACAAATCTTAAAAGTAGCTAGAGAAAAATTGCGAGGTGCCCACAGGGGAAAAACAATTCAAATGACCCTGGATTTCTCATTAAAAATAGAGGTCAGGGGCACCTGGGTGGCTCAGTGGGTTAAAGCCTCTGCCTTCAGCTCAGGTCATGATCCCAGAGTCCTGGGATCGAGCCCCATATCGGGCTCTTTGCTCGGCGGGGAGCCTGCTTCCCTTCTTCTCTCTCTGCTTGCCTCTCTGCCTACTTATGATCTCTGTCTGTCAAATAAATAAATAAAATATTAAAAAAATAAAATAATAAAATAAAAAATAAAAATAGAGGTCATAAGATAGAATATCTTTAAAGATAAAGATATCTTTAAAGATAAAGAAACTACCAATTTACATTTGCATATCCAATGAAATTACTTTTCAAGAAGGAAAGTAAAATAAAGACGTTTTCAGATAAAGTAAAATTAAAGGTACTTCTTGCCTATGACTTGTTCTACAAAAGAAGTTCTTCGAGATGAAGGAAAATAATACCAGAAAAAACCTGGATCTTTAGGAATGAAGAACAATAGAAGTGGTAAATGGTGAGGTGTTGTGGGTTGAATTATGTTCCTCAAAAAATACGTAAAGTCCTAATCCCTGGTACCTATGAGTGTTGGAAATCAGGTCTTTGCAGTTATGTTAATATAGGTTCATGCTGGAGTTGAGGGAGTGCTTAATCTGTAGTACTCGTGTCCTTACAAGAAGAGGAGAAGGGACATCAAGAAAGACACATGCAGAGGGGAGAATGCCATGTGCAGACACAGAAACAAGAAGAAAAGATTACCATGTGACAATAGAGACATTAAATAATCTAAAAACCCTAATTAAAATGCAGAGATGGACAGTAGATTTTCAGAAGCAAGATACTATTAAATGCTACCTATGGGTAAAACACATGAAGTGTAAAGACACAGAGAGGTTGAGAGTAAATGGACAGAGTAAAATATACCATGCGATCAGTAAGCATAACAAAGCTGGGGTGGTTATTTTGATATCAGTAAAAAGAGACTTTGAAACAGAAAATATTATCACATATAAAGAAAGATAAATTTTAACGCAAAAAAGGACAATTCATCAGAATAAAAATCAATGTACATGCAATTAAAAGTGGTGCCTCAAAATAGATAAAGCATACATTGACAGAATTAAAGGGGACAATAGACAATACCAACATGATAGTAGGATATTTTAAAACTCATCTCCAGAATTGAAACAATTAAACAAAATTTTAAAAAATACATAGAAAACTTGAACAGCACTAACAACTACTAGACCTAATTGAAATTTATAGGGACATGTGTGTTATTATCAGTTTTTCCAAGAAGTTAAATGGCTTAGAGTTATAGGCCAAATTAGCACAGCTATTAAGTAGCAGAGCTGGAAATCAAATGCAGCAAGTGCACCTTCAGAGTCTGTATCCAAACCTGCCCTACCCAGTCATTGTTGGTCCAGCTATTAAATAGATGACTATCATGAGATTCTAAAAATTCCCTGAAGACAATGCTAAGCTTGGAAAATACATCAGAAGTTATTATATTTAACGTCATTAGTTGAGTTCATTAAGGTGTAATATAAGAAGGATTGAAAAGATTATTCCGACTCTCCAAATACCAATATATCCATTCCTTGATTCTTAGAAAGCCATAATCAGAATCATTACAAATTGCCATAGATTTCCTGTGCTTGATTATAAAATAAGTGTTCTTGAGAATAACAAAACATTGATCTTACACTTTGTATTTTTATTATGAATGATTCAATAAAACCCTCTCCTGAGTTTTGATTTTAATTAAGAATGTGAAGGGCTGTAGATAGTTTTGATAGAGGGGCAAGTGAAGTGGATTAGGAAATAGAGTATATGGTCGGGTAGCAGAAGTGAAGAAAAAATAAGTTGGAGATTTCCAGAAGTCCTTCTTTATTCATCAGTTTATCCTAGGGCCAACTTTGAAGAAAATATTTTTTAATTAAACATAGAAAATGAATATATAAGCGTCTTGTTTGTCATATACATTTAGACCTTATTGCTTGATAAAACGCTGGAAGCTAGATGCCAGCTTGGATTAGCAGGAGCCTCTAAGAATGCATAGATGAATACTGCAGTAGGTCTACAATTTACTCTGTATACTACCTGCTCTCTATGACCTGCCTTCAACCTATGATCTGTCTTTCATAAATCTTAGAAGAGTATCCAAGGTGCACACAGCATTTATATGATATTCACATTTCTACCAATCACAACTTTGCCAAGCTACTCCTTATTTGAACGTTGATTTAGACCCCAAGAACTTTACCTTTCCAAAAATTTTTATTAAAATACATATTCTAGTGTTTCAAAGAGCAGCAATATTTGCAGCCTACTAATAAAGCAATCAAATTGACTGCTATTTGATTGATAGTCAAAGCTACCTTTTAACAAACCACAACTTTATAGCCACCTGTCTTCTAATGTGACATTCTAGGAAGCAGAAATATGGTGAAAGGAATTCCAATTTCCTACAGCAAGATTGTGTGTAGGCTGGTCACACTCTTCCACAGTCTCTATCTACATGCCATAAGTTAGCAATTTGATTCACGCTCTTATCAAACATTTACTGAACAGATAGAATGTGTCCAGCTCCATATGGGATACAAGGGACATAAGAGTGAGTAAGAAGCTGCACCTGCCTTTGAAGAACTTATAGACTAGCTTCTACTAGTTCCCTGAGCATACGTTCTAGTTCCATATCACTGGTGCTGTGAAGAAAAGTGTAGTTGATGCTCAGAGTTTGTAGGAGAGGCCCCTAAAAGTAACATTCTTAGTAGAGACTTTAAAGATGAAGAGATGTTATCCATATGAGTTAGGAGGCAGAGTGTTTTGGGGACAACAAATAGCTTGTGCAGACCTGAGGAAAAAGTAGAATGTAGTAGAATGTATGGAGTGTAGACTTCTAATGAATGTATGGAGTGTAGACTTCTAATGAAGCCAGCAAATTAAGACATTCAAATATATCCCCCCAAACATAGAACAATACCAAGGATGGACTTTTCTCCCAAATGACACAGAGTTTGGAGGAGGAGTACTGAAATTTCAGTTCATTCCATTCAAAAATATTTGAGTATCTCCATATATGAAGCAGCATAGTGGTAGGCACCTCGGAAATGCCTTGTGATCAGTGCTTTCCACAAAAGAAGATGTGATATTTATACACATGTGTATATATGTATGTATGTATGTATGTATGTATCACATCATAAACACAGACACATGCAAGGAATATTACTCAGCCATCAGAAAGGATGAAATCTTACCATTTACATTGACGTGGATGAAACTGGAGGGTATTATGAAGTGAAATGAATCATTCAGAGAAAGACAATTATATGGTTTCACTCATGTGTGGGATAATAAGAAATAGAGCAGAGGATCATAGGGGAAGAGAAGGAAAACTCAATGGAAAGAAATCAGAGAAGGAAACAAATCATGAGAGACCCTTAACTACAGAAAACAATCTGAGGGTTGCTGGAGGGGAGGACGGTGGAGGGATGCAGTAACTGGGTGATGGGCATTAAGGAAGGCATGTGATGTAATGAGCCCTGGATGTTATACACAACTGATGAATTAGTGAGCTCTACACTACATCAGAAACAAATGATGCACTCTATGTTGGCTAATTGAATTTAAATTAAAAAAAAAAAAACCCTGTATGTGAAACATTCCAAGAGAGATACATGAAACATGGAACAATACGAACTACAACGAAGTGCCGAAGTTAGAGGTTTAGAAAACTCTGTGCAGTGACATTAGAAAAGGAAGGAGTTTGGGCATCTGGGTGGTGCAGTCAGTTAAGCGTCAGACTCTTAGTTTTGGCTCTTGGTCCTGATCTCGGGGTTGTGATCTCGGGGTCATGAGAATCCCACTTTGGGCTCCTCAGTGAGCGCAGAGTCCATTTAAGACTGTTTCTCCCACTCCCTCTGCCCTCTCCTCTCCTCTATCTCTCTCAAATAAATTTAAAAAAAAAATAAAAGAAAGAAAGAAAGAAAAAGGAAGGAAAGAGGGAATGAAGGGAGGGAGGAAAGGAGAGAGAGAAAGGAAAAGGAAGGAGTCATTTCATACTGGTACCCGCAGGGCTGGCTATGAAGAGGATAGGAGGTGTCTTCCAGGCTCTGGGGGATGTATCGGGGCTGGTCCAAGCCCAGAAGTAGAGTACTCCAGAATATCAGATAAAGAGCATGATACTGGAAAGCCATGTCTAGCTTTTCTTGGGGAAACAGGTTTGTACAGGTTTTGAAACAATTCACGGTAACAAGGGGACAAAAGCAAAGGGAGGTATGTGCAGTTATGGAGAGGGTGCAGAACCAAGATTGAGAAGTGTGGGTCCTACCCTTCATGCAGTCACTAATTCACTCTGCGACGCCAGCCCAAGGACTTAAGCCCCGTAGTGGGGGCAAGGGTCCAAGTTTCCTCCTCAGTCACATAAAGGCATAGAGCTAAATGGATTTGAGGGGTTCCTTCTCACTTCTAAGGGGGCTTGTTCTCAGCTAAATTGAATGCTCAGCTATATAATTTTTTTACTAGGTTCCTCTGACTTATATCAACACTTAAATGCCAAGTTTATGCAGACTGGGTGGAAAATGGTAGTCCTTTCAGGTGATTTCAGATTAAAACATCTATCTCAATGGTTCTACAAAATGTAGGAGATGACTATTTTTTTCAAAAAGTCTAGCATCTCGTTATCATAAACAATTCATACTCTTTTCATACTGTCTAGTTATGTGTCTGCTTTCCAGCATATTATAAAATCTTTGATGGCAGGAGCTGTGTTTTATGCATTTTTATGTCTTCACCCTCTAAGCTTAAAGATTGATTCTCACTAATAGTATTATTTATTATTATTATCCCATGGACAAATATTTTGAATTATTAATATTTACAGATACTTTTAAAAGTATCATTTCATGTACTCTGCCCTCAAACCCTGTAAGATAGATATTATCTTGATTTCTGATGAGGATATTGATGAGGAAGCTGAAACATATATAGAAGTTAAGCACATCACCCAATTTCATAAAACCAAGTTCATAGATCAGTTAAAACATATTGAAACTCAAGCCCTGAACTCATACCCTTAAGTACTTGGAGACGTTTGACAGATGCTTATTGAATAAATGAATGCAGTACATTGATTACAAAGGGGAAGGGCATGGGATCCAGGTGTGGGAGGAGATAGACTGAGGATGCTACCCAAAAGAAAGACTATGTCAATCAAATGGGAGAGCCATAAATAAAGGCATGGAGCAAAGACACCACACCATGGTAGGGGAAAAGTGACGAGGAATTTGGTGGTGTTGAAGAGGATCGGGAGAAGGTTGCGGCTAAAGAACTAAACAAGGATCCTATCATACAGAGCTTTATATGGCTCGGGATGTTCTGAAAAATTCTGGCTATGTCCACATAGCTGTCCATGAAACTCTTTAAAATCCTTTCTTTACTTCCTGTCTTTGCTTTTTTTTTTTTTTTTTTTTTGCTTCCCTTCTCTTCCTATTTTTCTTTACTCATTAGTCCTAGGTCTTTGAAATGCAGCTTAAATATCATTTCCTTTACAAAATTTTCTCACTCTTCTTCCCCAGTACCTGTCTTACACAACACTGTCATAACACAACATTTTGTTGTAATCACCTGTTCACCTGCATTTTTTAGTCCTTTTTCCCAGGCTGTAGACACTTTGCAGCCAGTCTCCCCTTCCTTCTCTTGTTGACCAGTTTTAGAAACATGATAAGAAGAAAATGCTGTTCAAGCCACAGATTGTTAATCTGGATATTGACCAACTGTTCATTTACTTGCTAATTTGCAATTGCTTCCCTATGGCATTTCTATACAGTTGTGGTATAAGACATTGAAAATAACTTCCCCCACATTATAGCTACCTCAAGACCACTACTTGTGGTATCCAAATGTCTACACATTTGTAAAGGTAAGCAACAATATGGCAAACAAATGCATGGAACAACCATATTCAATTTCAACAGTCTAGCACAAAGGAAAATGGCCTAGCCATCTAAGGTTTCCTGCCCAATGTTTCCTTCCTTCTTCTCCAATAAAGGCGTACTTCCTGTCCACACACTGCAGTTCCAAAACACCACCACTCTCCCTTCTTTACTCAGCCTCCAACTGAGTCTGCCACCCAGTTCTCCTTAGCTCATCAGTGAGAAACGTCACCCCGCTGAAGATGCGAAGTGGACAAGAGAGCCACAGACCTGACCGTACAGAATGTACACTCCCCCAGGGAAGAAAAAAATATAAGACAGGAGAAATACAGGGGCTACAAGGTCAGAGATAAAGGCACTTCACCCCATATTTGGTTATCAGGGGAAGTTCTGGCATCCAAATAATAAAATTTGATTTAGCTAGGAAAAAGGGTAAGGATGAGATGATGGGTTTTGGAGAAAACTTATAAGTACAGACAACACATACTTAAGTTTCCAAGGTGGCTAGAGAAACTAAGAAACTGAGGGTAGTTTGAGTAATTAGAGCCCAGAGGCAGAGAATGTGGTCAGAGTGACCAGAACACGCTGAGGCTTATACATCAGCCTGAGGGGACTGGTTTTTGCCCTAGGGCCACCATAGACAGGATTTAAACTGGAGTGACAGGTCAGTTTTTATTTAGAAAGATCACTCTGGTCTCCTTCCAGATAAAAGATTGGAGAAGGACAAAGCTGAGGCAGAAACAGTAGTGAAGAGGCTGGGGTGGTGATACCAGTCAAAAATTTTTGGGTTTTGGATGGCTCAGTGGGTTGGGCCTCTGCCTTTGGCTGGGGTCATGATCTCCAGGTCCTTGAGCTGAGTCCCCCTCGGGCTCTCTGCTTGGCGGGGAGCCTGCTTACTCCTGTCTCTCTGCCTGCCTTTCTGCCTACTTGTGATCTCTCTCTGTCAAATAAATAAATAAAATCTTTTTTAAAAAATTTGGTTTTCTGCAGTTATCTTCATGAAGATCAAACAGCAGATATTGAACACACGGGACACACTGGAATTGGGAAATAATTTGCAGTAAAAAGACAGAGGCTGGAGATGATGCCCTGGGCCCCAGTAAAGTCCCTCCTGCCTGGTGAACCTAGTCCAACAGGAGTCTTCTCGCTTCTGGGCTTCTATAAACACCGGAACGCTGTTCTCACTTGGTGTGTGCCCTGAATTCTGCGCCATAACTATAGTGACCCGCCTGTGTGCACACGGCTAGTTCCATCCTTGATATCCTATGAATATGACGAGGACTGTGGTTGGGCTTGCCGGTTATGGTTATTTCCTCTGTGCTGGGATGTTTCAGAAGTTCTCTTTGCGCTGGGCGCTTCCTCTGTGCAAGCAGCCCTGAGCCTCCCCGAAGATGTAGGACGCACCTCCCGCAGCTCTGAAGGTCCCAGACTTCCCTCCGTTATGACATTTCATCGTCATTGTACCAGTTCCCACTGGACTGCAAGGATTTAAAGAATGGTGTCTCGTTCTCTCTGCAACTCCAGTGCCCAGAAGAACGCTGGAGAGCATGGTGCAAATTCAGTACGTGTGGATTCAGCATATTACTTCGTTTCACCGAAACTGCCATTGTAGGTCAGCAAATCTTTCCCCACACAACCCGCCCCCTCGCCCCGACAGCCTCAAGGACCTGGCTAGAGGAATAAGGGCTCTGCATCTCTTAAGTCTTTCAAGCATTTGTATTAATTGAAAATGAGAGAAACTATCATGGGAAATAATCCTAAGCTCTTTTCCCAGCTATTTATTCTGCATGATGATGGAACCAATAACACGAAGGGCAACGAGTAGGAGTAGGCTATGGTTTCCTAATGCGCCACACACCAATCCGACGGCTCCGCGCAAGCCATCTGTAACGTCCTTCGCTTGGTACTCAGGCACCGACAATCAGAAACCTACGCCGAAATGCAATGATTCATTCAAAGTAGACCTGACATCCAAACCTTTCCGAGGTGCTCATCTGCATAATTGTATGTGTTATTCATTTTCTGCCTTGCTCAGTCACTCCTCACTCTCCACCGGGAAAATGCCACGAAAACACATTTGCCACCGAGGCCCCCAGTGCCTGAGAAAGCAGAGCTGGGGGAGAGAGAACGACACAAATAAGAAAGACCCTGGTGGCAGCATTCCCATCGTCGTGTCGTTTCCTGCCAGCCTGGCCTTCCATTTATGTCTGGGTGCTGGTTCTATCAAACTTCTGTCTTGTATCAATTTTTAGCAGCATGGATAATTTATTGCATCTAGGATGATAGAAAACCAGCTTTATACATCATTCAGCTTGCAAAAGATGTGTAGCTTCAGTTCCTTAATGGTGTCATTTTGGCTGAATGCTATTAACAGATTACCCCTGCCTAGGGCAGTGGAGCATGTGCGCCAGAAAGATAACCTTGTGTTCGTAATTTAATATTAACTGTTTTCTCCATAGTACCTCTTTCCAGTACATTAACAACAAACCAATATGGCCTTGTCCCCTGCGGTCGTATTCTTCAGCAAAAAAATGGATTACATGATAGCAAGTTTCTGAAGATTTCCAATGAAGTATTACAAATCACTCAACACCCGCTCTGCAGAAATGAAAAATAAACAGGCTTAGATTCAATCAAATTTAATTCCTCCAATTTAGCTTTACCGCACTTCAAAGGGTGCTCTTATTAATGTCTTGGTGAACAAATTTAACAGTCATTTTTCCTCCTTCTTAGACGAAAGCCTCCAGTTGTGTTCAACATATAGTGAGATCAAGAAACTGTTTTATTTTATTTTATTTTATTTTATTTTTAGCGGCTACTCTGTCCCAGTTTGATATAAAAGAGTAAGCCATTTACAGAAAACTCTTTATGGAATTTGTATCCTATGCCATTCCCGGGAGCTCAATTTATATCCTGCCTTAGCTATCATAGCACTGGAGTATTAGTCTTCTCCCTTTGCAAGCAGCTCAGGGCGGTCGGAGGGCCCTATCAGTCTCCACCACTCACATACACAGGCATTATGAGTTTATCTCATCTTCTGCAGCAAGTGCCAGGCCCGATTCATTCCTTTAGGCTACTTTACTAATAACCTATTCCTTATCAGGGCCTCTCCACCTCAGCTTGTGATCAAAGACCCAATTAATGGAATGGAGAAAGGTGAAGCATTCAAATAATGGAGACAGCTGTTTTTCTCTGTTAGAGAAAATCCATTTGTATTGTTATCACACTCGCAAGTTCTGCGGCTCCCGTTTAATTCCGTCTCCCTCTATTTCTGCTGATGATAAAAAAGAAGAAAAAAAGGAAAAAAAAGTCACAATGAACTCCGAAGAGAATGGCAGAACCATCACCGTGTTTCAACTTAGTCTGGGCGTTATCGACGCGAAAGTGAAAATACAAGCAGATAAGGGGAGGAAATGTCCAACAAAGACCATATCAAAAAAAATTTTTGTAGGTTTTTTTTCAAGCAGCATTCTCTATTCATCACTCTGATTTTTTTGTTCCTTTTCGGCCCTATACTGTATTGTTCGATGGTCTACCTCAGCAAAGCAGAGGCTAATAATATCTTGAGTTCCACATCAGTTGAAAAGTAATTAAAGGCAGAGAGTAATCATAATTGGTTAGTGGGGACATTTTGATGAACTTCATGCACTCATGGACCCATGAAACCTTGTGAGAGCTCTGACTTGAACTTGGATATTTTTCCATGAGTCACACCATTTTCCCCTAAACTGGTTTTTAAACTGTTTATTTTTTTTTCCCTTTAAACATTTTAAGCATTTCCTGTCCTCAGTGACATGCATACTTCTTCACTGAGCCCCAACATGAAAAGAGTCTTTCAGTGATTCTCAGACACAGAGTGTGACCATAGCCCCATCATTCCTCCGCTGAAAAAATTGTACTTCTCTGTAAATACTCAGTCCCTCCTGCCTGGAATAGAGCAGGAAAGACCTTCTGGTTTTAGAGCTAATGCTGGGCTGTCTACGTTGTCTCTTAATAAAAGTGGGTCGGATCAAAAGCTGGAAGAGAAACAAAGATAGTCCTTTGCTATTACTTTGTGTGGAACATATTTCCTTGTAAGGGTCTAAATCCGGGATTGTTTTTGGTTTTGTCAAATAAGAAGAGAAACATGTACATTGTTTTTCTCCCCTCAGGAGAATTCTCTTGGAAAGCAAGAATGAGAGTCACATATTTGAATTCCTGCCTGAACACATATAACTAGCAAAATAAACACGTACAAAGCTACAGTATATGCAATGAATAGAGACAGCAAAATCTTAAAGGGCTGTTCTCCCAGGCTGATAGCTCACATGGGATTCCAGGATGTGTGTGAGACAGAGTGGAAAAAAAAAAAAAGAAAAAAAAATTATTCATTTGCATATACGATGAACATTTAAAAAGAAGAGTTTATGGAAATAAGGAATAATATGGGCCGCTAAACAGGTTGGTCTTTCTATCATTTTTCCTTGACTTCAACCTTTAGAAACAAAACTTTCAAATTGGCTTTTCACTTTTCTATTGGAATAAAGCAAACCTTTTATTTTCATACCATAGATCTTTATATCCTTTTCTTAATATTGAACCTAGAGCAAATAAATATAAAATAAAAACCAATCACCTTTCTCACGAAGACATAAAATAGTAAAAGCAGAACTGTCAATAATTTCCCTCAGGCATACTAAAAATATAGAGACACTTGGTGTTGATGGAGTAGGAAAACCAAAACAAATTAGAAAATGCAACTTTAATCCTTTAGTTTTGAAGAAAAAGATCTATAGACCTTTTAGTTTTTAGTACATGTTAACTTTATCTACATAAAGGCAATAACATAGTCATACAGTATCCTTTCTCTAACAATCTCAGATTTATGGGGAGAAATATCTTTTTCTTTCCTCTGTTATAGAAGGACTTTGTTAGTCAGGATATGCTAGATTATGTTGTGGTCACAACCAACCACAAAAATCTCAGTGGTTTGAAACATTTATTTTTCATTCCCACTGTATCCAAGGGGGATCAGCAGGGTGCGCTGTCATCAAAGATGTTCCAGGACACAGAATGACAAAGGGTCCATCATCTTATGGTGCCAGCTTTTCAGTACGATGATGCTTCAGAATCTACCAAGGCAGGAAGGAGAGCGTGAGGAACGCGAACACCCACCATCCCTAGCAAACTTTGACCTGGAAGTGATCTTCGTCACTTCCACTCAATTTCATGGACCCCAAAAGTCACATGATCACACCTAATTCCGGGGGGGCATGTTCCAAGAAGGAGATCCAGGTATCGTGGTGAGCACTCATGTCTACTACAGGAACTATTTGTATTCATTCCATTGATTAAGAAAGGAGAGTATACTTAGAGTTTAAACTTAATGTTTTTTGTATAATCAATCCCTCATTCTAAAAGATGCTATATGATAACTTGATGCCAGTGGAGCCCACATTCCAAATTCGCTTTTCTATTTCTTTAAGATAGATATTTTGTGTATTACGATTGGGAAACATGATCTTACCCAAAGTATGACTGACTCTGTGATAAAGAAAATTCATGTTGGGGTTTTACCTCATTATACCATGTCAAGTCCTGGAAGGCAAGACACACATGCAGAATTTTCCCAATTCAAATCTAGTAGGTTTACTGACTAAAAGTACTTTATGTTACATTTCTAGTTAGATTATATCATCTGGTTGAATAGATGGGTCTGTTTGTGCTGCTTCCCACCTTCCCTGTTGCTCTGGCTTCCTCTACACCAAAGCACATGCCAAAGGCTCCCTCACCTGCCGCCAGCACTGCCTCTCACAGGACTTGTCTCAGGGGCTCGTCTTCCTTTGACTCTAAATATCTTCTGTTTCTCCACTTCTTCAACTCTCTATTACAACCCCCTCTCTTCAGTGCCATTAGGAACTCTGAGCCCCGTAAGTTCTAAGGTTTATTAAAACTATGCTATGTGACTATTACATACATAACATCTCTCTATCCACTGATCAGCCTCTATAATAATCTTTGGTTATCTGGAAAAGCAAAGGTCCCTTGTCTTTTACCCTCACCAAAGCATAACACTCAATCATGGTCTCATACCTAGGTTCTAGATCTGTACCTCCAGTTTCCTAAATTTGCACCTGTATATATGGAAATCTGTATGCTAAATTAGCCCTAATCATCCTTCTTGAAACCAAATTCTTCCCTCAAAATTTCTACTTTTGCTAAAGCTACATCCAGACATAAAATGTTTGACTCATGTATTCACCTTCAGGTCAATCACCAAATACTATAAAATTCTGTCTATAAAATAAACCTTGGTCTTTTCTTCCCTCTGCCCTTAATTCTACCGAGCCTTTTTAAACTTCATTTCTATATTCCTGCAAGAGCCTGTTTATGTCTGATGGCTTCTCATCTGTCTTGTCTCTCACCACCTAACCCATTACCACAAGTCAACTTTCCTGAAGGAAAGTTTTTTTTTTTTGTTTTTGTTTTGAATTATGTTACTCCCCTCTTCAAAAACTGTGATAGTTTTATATGTTAACTCGACTGGACCCTAGGAGGCCCAGATATCTGGTTAAACATTATTTCTGAGTGTGTCTGTGAAGATGTTTTTATAATAAATTACCATCTGAGTAGTAAACTGAGTAAAACAAATGGTCCTCCTGAATGTGGGTAGGTATCACTCAATCTGATGATCAGAACAGAAAGATGGAGGAAGGGAAAGAGAATAGGCTTTCTCTGTCTGACCTTGAGTTGAGACATCAGTCGTCTGCCCTGCGATGACTGGGACTTACCCCACCAGCTTCCCGGTTCTCAAGCTTTCAAAGAGCAAATCATGGGACCCCTCAGCTTCCATAGTCATGTGAGCCAATTTCTTAAAATAAATCTCATTATCTATAGATACATAGTATTTATTATATATATATATTATATATAATAGTATTTATTATATATATTATTATTTATATTTATATATTATATTTATATATATAAATATAATATTATATATATAATAGAGATAGTTATACATATATAAAAACTGGTTCCATTTCTTTGGAGAACACTAACTAAGACAACAACTGACAAAAGTTTCTCATCTGCAAAGTTAAAATCAATGTCCATGGCCAGATTCTAAGGGATTCCTTAGTCTGGCACCTCCAATGCTCCCTCGCCACCCTCCCTCCCAGCTATCTAGACTTCACAACACATGAATCCTCTGCTCCATTTGAGTTGCTTGTTATAGAAAAGCACTCCATGCTTCTTTCAGCCTAAAAATCATTGCTTATATTGTTTAAGAAACTGAGAAATCCAACCTAGTCTCAAGCATAGCTCAAATTCTACTTCTTCCGAGAGATCTTCTCTACACTTCAATTATACATTTGTTTCTTCTATACTGCTTGTAGACAGTCCTCCTCACTGTGGCCCAAGCAATGCCCTGGTGCTTTCTTATTTGACTCCTCACTTTCACTTTCTTGCTGCTTCCACATAAACATGCCACATCTTTCCTATGGCACTGTAAGTTTTTTTTTAATTTAAATTCAACTAGCCAACATGTCATTCATCATTAGTTTCAGATGCAATGTTCAATAATTTTCAGTTGCGTATAACACCCAGTGCTCATCACGTCACATGCCCATTGTCCAATCACCCTATTTCCCCCCACACCTCCCCTCCAGCAACCCTCAGTTTGTTTCCTATAGTTAAGAATCTCTCATGGGTTTTCTCCCTCTCTGAAAATTTGCTCTTCAGTTTTCCTTCCCTTCCTCCATGGTCCTCTGCCCTGTTTCTTATATCCCACATATGAGTGAAACCATATGATAATTGTCTTTCTCTGATTGACTTATTTCACATTGTAAGTTTCCAGTCAACTTGAGGCCATTTTCCCTGTTTCTTTTCAACTTTTTACAGTAGCTTGCAAAATGTTTGACATAGGTGGTGCTTAATAAATCGCTCTTGAATGAATGAGTAAAAAGATCTAAGAACTTTTCCTGTATTTGATCCATATTCCCTTGAGTCTTAAATTCAGACTATGTCTTTAAATCATTTTATAATCCTCTTGCATATTTTCCTAAGTATTACTTAACAACACAATTGTGTTTTATAATGTCACATAAGAGCATTAAATAAGAATAACAAATAAAGGATAAAACTGTGGTATGGTTTTGAAAGATTCTTATAGATTATAGTAGTATCATTAACAACATTTTTAGGCAAAGAAACCCCAAAATTTATATTAATGAGGGAATCAGTCTGTTCTGGAAATAACCAAAAGTTGAGAAAGTTTGTTCCTATGGGATTGGCTCCAAGTATTTGGAAGTTCAGAGTTACCAGAACACTTTCCCTCCCCTATAATAATGAGAAAAGTCTCCTCACCCTAGTATAGCATCAATCAGGAATTTGTTTGTACAGAAAGGGGGGCTTGACGATCTGAACAATAAAGCCCATTTTGATCTAAAAAATGGGAATATGTGTTTTCTGGTAATCTTTATTCCAATCTGACTCAACTCCCCCCCACACTTCTTACATAATTATTCTGCTTCTCCTATCCCAGCAGTCTTTTTCTGTTTTTAAAGATTCTATGTATTTATTTGAGAGTGGGAAAGAAAGCATGAGTGGGGTGAAGAGGCAGAGGGAGACAGAGAAGTAAGCACCCCATGGAGCAAGGACCCCAATGTAGGACTCCATCCCAGGACCCCAGGATCATGACCTGAGCTAAAGACAGATGATTAACTGACTGAGACACCCGGGTACACCTAAGAAGTCTTTTTCTTTTAAAAAGACTGATTTTTTTCTGGAGAATTCTATACTTGGATTTTATTTCCACACACTCATCTAAAGTAATACATGTATAAAGATACCATACATTTACAATTGCTTGAATTTATCAAACAATACAGTGCCATCCATATATACATGTATGTCCGTCCTCTCTCACTTGATAACAGGTACAGGAAGGCTTCTTTCCCACACCACCATCTCTCTGGTGTCAAAGAAACCACCCTCTGTTTAAAGAGACTTGTGTATGCTCTGGGCAGATAAAGCAATAGTTTTCAACAAATCCCAGAGCTTGGACAGGTCTCTCTTCTTCCAGATGATCTTTACCTGTCAATGGACAGGCAGGTGACATTGGATGGTCCTCTCTAGACTGCAGTGAAAAAATTGAGGTCATGGCTCCTCAGTCCAGACCACATACAGAGTTCACTCTAATGGCATCAATGTTCCGTTGGCAACTTGGCTCCCCTCAGCTCTTGATGCAGTGGATGGGCTGAGCTGGACCATCCTCTGATACTCTCTTTCAGAGCCAACACTAGGCCATTTTGTACCTCTGAACAAATTAGAATAAGGCTCTCTTCCTCAAGACAGTTTCTTTTCATCTGTCAGAAAATTGTCATAATATCCTGATTT
Organism: Mustela nigripes; assembly: GCF_022355385.1. Taxonomy (NCBI): domain Eukaryota; kingdom Metazoa; phylum Chordata; class Mammalia; order Carnivora; family Mustelidae; genus Mustela; species Mustela nigripes. Next base: position 153,886,719 of record NC_081559.1, read on the forward strand.
TGTTGGAACAAGATGGTCTTCTGCTATCTCCAGAAAATTGTCATATCGAATACACAAATCTGTGCTGTCTATCATGTGAATGGCAATGTCTTACACGAGCCCCTTATGCAGTGTGCATGTGCACATCTGTCCATGCCATGCCCCACTGACCTCGTCACCCAACCATAATTTCATGCCTCTCAGCTTCTCCAAAGTCCTGCTCCATCCAACCCTTTTGTCTTCAGTGAACATCTTTGTCATATTCTTAATAGGAATGGAAATTCTTCCTTCTAGTGTTTCTTCATGAATCCTGATGCTGGCATATCTTACAGATATGCAAGTGTATAAAAGTGTACACTTAAGGATATTCAATATAAGAAGAAACCCTCAAATAATCTAATTGTCCTTCAATAGGAGATTAAGCAAACTATGGTACATACCTATGAGAGAATATTAAACAGACCTTAAGAAGAACAGGTTCCAGCAATGTGTAAATCAGATAAGATTTATAAGATTCACTCACACTTCATTTATTCATCCTTTTGTTATTTCAGCAAATACTTACCAAGTACCTACTTGAATGATAGACACTGTTCTAGGTATGGCAATTCCACAAGGAATGAGATAGATAAAGGTGATCCCTGCCCCATGGAGTTTACAGCAGCGGGAAACAGAAAATAAACAAACTAATAAATAATATAATGTAATACAGTAATTGGGTTAGAAGGAAAAAAAAAAACAATACCAAACAAGGGAATTAGAGAGTGGTGGAGACAGTACTATTTTGGATTGCATCATTTGGATCGCAAGTCCTCTCTGAAAATATAAGGGGCTGGAGTGAAATAAGGAGGTAGGGCATGTAAATATTTATGGGAAAACAGTGCAGGAGGGAGAACAGTAGGTTCAAAGACCAGAAGCAGGGGTGGTACCTGCCATTGAGAAATAGCAGAAAGGACAGTATGCTCAAGGCAGGTAAGAGAGGAGAAAAGTAGAGGAAGAAGTCGAAGATTTAAATTGAATTTATAGGGTTTGACATCATTTTTAACCAAAAAGTATATTTAGAAAAAGTATAACAAAAAATATTACATTACCAAAGGACACGAAATTTGTCAAGGATCCTAGTAAAAGCTGTCAGATTGTGTTCTATGACATCGATAGCAATTTGAATGTGCACCTTCAATGTGTAAGTATTCCTATGAAGTGCATTCTCACCAGCATGAAGGATTATAACTTTTGAAATAGCTGATCATTTCCCATGTGCTGCCTTCATTGTTGTAATTTGCACTTTGAGACTAAAAATAGTTAAATTTTTGTGATATTCAATGCTCTCTTTTGCATATTTCCCAGATCCCAAACCATAATGGGGCCATATTCGTGTCTATTCTTCCTGAAGCCCTGCTCTCTGGCACTGTCAGATAGTGAACTGATGAACCGATTCAGTGATGTGCTCGGGCCAAGTCATCCTGACTCACAAGAACCAATTGTGAAATTTTCAGGAGTTTTGCAAGCCAATTGTTAAACAAGTGGTAGCATGAAATTGACCATGGTGGAAGTATTCACACCATGTAAATTGACAAGTGCTACAAATCAAGGCCTTTTTTTTTTTTTTTTTTTTTTTTTTAGTAGAACCAGCTTACCAGCACAACATTGGTTTAAGCAATCTCTTAAGTTACAAAATAATTAAAACAAAATTATTGCCTCCGGGAATTATTTGAGACATCCAAACCTCTACCAAGAGCTCAATGCTTCCCTCTAATCCCCTGAAAGGGACCCAGCCCATAATTAGCCATGGTAGAAGTAGGATTTTCCACAGGGGAGGCAAAGAGGTAAAGAGGTTAAAAGAACCTGGTTCAGTATGTAGCTGTGTTTTGAGAAATTTTCTCTCTCTTTCTTTCTCTCTCTTTCTGCCATTGCCATTTGGGAGATATGTTGCCTTTTGGATTTTGTCTCTCGGTATCTCTTAGAACCTGGTTCTAAGCAGAAGAAGGAAAGAAAGAAGGAGAGAAAGAAAGAAAGAAAGAGAGAAAGAGAGAGGGAAAGAAAAAGAAAGAAAGGAAGAAAGAAAGAAAGAAAGAAAGAAAGAAAGAAAGAAAGAAAGAAAGAATAGATGGAAGGAAGGAAGGTAGGAAGGTAGGAAGGAAGAGGAAGGAAGGAAGGGAAAGTGAACAGGACAGTGGGCCTGCCTTTGATCTAGGTGCAGCGGAGTGGTACTGAGTAATAGAGCAAACAAAGACTGAGGACCACTGCCCACATTTTCCTTGCTATGGACAGAATGTTTGTATTTCCCCATGTTCATGTGTTGAAATCCTAACCAATGTGATGGTATTAGGATGTGAGGCTTTGGGAGGTGATTAGGTCGTGAGGTTGGAGCCTTCATGAATGGAATTAGTCCTAGCCCCTTCTGCCATGTGAGGACACAGTGTAAAGGTGGCCACCCATGAACCAAGAAGTGGACCCTCACCAGACATTCAATCTTGACGACCTTGATCTTGGACTTTTTGGCCTCTAAAACTGTGAGAAATAAATATTAGATCTTTAAGCCATCCAGTCGGTGGGATTTTGTTATCATAGCACCCCAAATGGACTCAGATAATTCTCTTGGTGTATTTTCAGTGTGGCGACTGGCCAGTGATTCAGAGCTGGGGAACTTGGCTGTAGAGAGTGGAATTGTGTCCACCGGAAAAAGAAGTTCCACCCTCTAGTACCTGTGAATATAATTTTTGTTGGAGCAGTAGGGACTTGGCAGACATAATCAAGTTTAGATGAGGTCATACTGAATTAGGGAGGACCCTAAATCCAATGACTGGTTTCTTTATAAAAGAAAGGAGAGGGATGGGACGCCTGGGTGGCTCAGTTGGTTAAGCAGCTGCCTTCGGCTCAGGTCATGATCCCAGCGTCCTGGGATCGAGACCCACATCGAGCTCCTTGCTCGGCAGGGAGCCTGCTTCTCCCTCTGCCTCTGCAACCACTCTGCCTGCCTGTGCTCGCTTGCGCGCGCTCTCTCTCTCCCTCTCTCTCTCTCTCTGGCAAATAAATAAATAAAATCTTAAAAAAAATAAAAAAAAAGAAAAGAAAGGAGAGGGATACTTAAATAGAGAGATACAAAGGAGACACATAGAGGCAGGCCATGTGATGGTAGAGACAGAGAGTGTATGGAGGCAGCTATCAGCCCAGTGTTGCTGGCAGCTACTGGAAATTAGGAAAAGGCAAGATAAGACTTTTTCTTAGGGACATCAGAGGGAGCCTGGCCCTCTTACACCTTGATTTTGGACTTCAGGCTTCCATAATCATGAAAGAATAAATTTCTGTTGTTTAAAGCTATCAAATCTGTGGTACATTACTATAGCAAAGTAGGAAGCTCATACATTGACATCCCTATATCTCTTCTTCATGAGGAAACTAATAGATTACCAAATCTAAAACCATGGTTTATAACTATGCCCTCCCTATATTCTATACAACAGAACATTATGTTCTAAAGGAATGCTTAGGGGTGCCTGGGTGGCTCACTGTGTTAAAGCCTCTGCCTTCAGCTCAGGTCATGATCACAGGGTCCTGGGATCAAGACCCGAATTGGGCTCTCTGCTCAGCAGGGAGCCTGCTTCCCTTCCTCTCTCTCTCTGCCTGCCTTTCTGCCTACTTGTGATCTCTGTCTGTCAAATAAATAAATAAAATATTTTTTTTTTTTTAAAAAAGGAATGCTATCGAATATAGTATTTTTATGAGTAAAACTATTTGGAGAACTTCATGTATTATAAATAACTAGTAGTGTGGCTATACATGCATCAGGAGAACTGTTTAATCAGGTTGTGTTAAATGCCATTTTCAAATCAGTAAGAACTGAGATACAAGAAAAAAATATGAAAATGTAAACCTCATATTGATTTCCTGAAAACAAACAAACAAACAAATGGTGTGATTTAGGTTTAGTAATAATCTACCAAAGTAGTGGAAACATACTGAAAAACATTTCTGTAAGATCCAGAGGAACTCAGAATAAGCAATAAACAGCATGAGTTTGTAACAACCAACCCATGCCAGAGGAACTTGATTGATTTCCTTTCAGTTTCATTACAAAATTAGAGCACAAAGGGAATCCTGTAGTAGACACTGTATATTTGAGCATTAGAAAAATACTTAATTGGATCTCATGAAATCCTGCTTTAAAATTGAAGTAAAATTGGCCTACACACAAACACATTCACACAAATGGAAACGGGTGAGAGGAATATAAACAAGGAATAATGATAAACAGCAACAGACTGAGTGTATGAAAGAGGCATCCAGTGGTGAGGCAAAGAATCAGGCTTAGGCGGAGTTCCATTTAACATCAACTGTAATAATCTAGAAAAGTCCCATGTGGTCATTAAAATAGACCATCCCATGTGGTCATTAAAATAGTACAGGATACTGACTAATAGAGTCCTTGAACCCCATGGAGACTAGTTGTCCAATGGGGTTAACACAGCCCCAAAATGGAGGCCAGGTGTAAAATGAAGTTTGCCTTAGAAAGAGAGAGAAAAAGAGAGAATGATGAAGGCCTAGAGGGTAGGGTTGGTGATGCTGGGTTATAGCATCCAGAGACTGACTACACAATAAGAGTAAAACATAACACAACAGTGTTAAAGCCTAAACAAAAGACTTCACATTGATTTAGAAACTGGCATGGGCTGCATGGATAAAAAAGCTCACTTAGGTCTGAGACTGTGAATAAATGAAGTCAACTAAAAAATAAGGAAGTAGTTTTCCCCAGTAATTTGTGTCATGAAATGAAATATCAGTGAGGACCTTTCTCATCTCCCTGGTAGAGATTCCTCAGTAGATTATAAAAGTAATTCTCACTGCCATACATGTTAAAGTAATAGATCTCCTTCCGGATATATAATAAAGTACGATAAGAAAGATTGTGTGGGTTGACTGACAAGTAAGTTAATATTCATTCGTTCAGCAAATATTTACTAAGCATTTCCCATGTGATAAATCCTTACCTAGGTGTATATAATTTATTAGTGAACAAAAGTAAGTTCTGCTCTCGTACAGCTTACATTCTAATGGAGTTAACCAGAAAACAAACAAACACGATGCAGAAAAATAAATGAGAGTAAGAAGGAGTAAGGGGATATGTGCAATTTTGGACAGATGGCCAGGGACGACTCTGAGAAGTCCACTCTTGAATGGAAGATTAAATTGAGGGAGCAAATCAGGCAGATATATCTGATGAGAATTTTCCATGAAGATGACATAGTCAATGCAAAGGCAGGAGAATATTCAGTGCATTCAGGAAGTGACAAGAAGGCCAGCAGGACAGGAGCAGGTAAGTCAGCAGGAAAGTGGCTGGTGACAGAACCCAGAAGGAATCCGAGACTAGAACCTATAAGGTCATCCTATATCTGCAGCAGTCATAAAATACTCTCCTTGGATCTGCTGTCTGGAGCCTGGTTGCCTGACAAATCCAGCTGCCTGCTGCCCCACTGCAGTCACTCCCACATTTGTGCCAAGGTCACATGACCTCTAGGTTGCCCCTCCCCCCCATTCAATGCCCGAACCTAGGAGGAGTACAAACAGAGGCCCATTTCTGTCCAGTGCAGGGCTTCTCGGAAAAGTGTCTTTGACTTGGAGACATATGAAGCCATTGCTACAGTGTCCATTGTGGTCTTCCCTGGTCTTCATCGGTGCCCACCACCACCACCACCACCATCCTCCCAGTCTCTGAACAGAAGACACTATTCCCTCCTACCCATTTCTTCCCAAGTATGGGATGGGTCCTTTCCCTGAAATCATAAAGCCCCTTAGACAATAAATTGGGTCATGTTTGCGTCTAACTTATGTGAATCATGAATCGACTGAAACTACTCAGCACCAAGAAAAGGGAGAGGTGGGGGAGGGGGGAGGCCAAAAAGTATTTCAAGGGATGCGCAGGCTCAGAAACGGTGGTAATAGTTACATCTATTTAAGGCCAAAGTCTATACATGAGAGCCCGAGGAAGATCCTTGCCCGCCTGTAAGTCAGGCTGACACCGGCTAACAGCCTTGCTGTATCTTCACAAACACCAGCTTTCGGTGAAGCTACCAGAAGCAAGGATAAAATTAGTCTCTAGAGGCATTCAGGTTTGTCTCTCAGCAGTACACATAACCTCTAAATATAGGTCAACTACTATATCTGATAAACAATCCAAGAAAAGGCAATTTGATGGGCTTTCCTTTTTGTCCCATTCATTTGTTTGTCTTTCCCTGAATCAAAATTACTCCCTCAGCTACTCTAATTACTATGTATATAAAAACTATAATTTCCAGGATGCCTGGATGGCTCCGTTGGTTAAGCATCTGCGTTCAGCTCAGGTCATGATCCCAGGGTCCTGGGATCGAGTCCTACATCCGACTCCGTGCTCCACAGGAAGCCTGCTTCTCCCTCTGCCTGCTGCTCCCTTTGCTTGTGTGCTCCCCCTCTCCCCACTGACAAATAAATAAATAAAACCTTTAAAAAAAAGAAACAAACTATAACTTCCATAGGTCTAGATATATAAGGTAGAAAAGTGAAACTCAGAAACAAATAGGTTTTTCCTAAATTGCTCCACTGGTAAGTGGTAATATATATATAACACGCAACATTTTAGTCCCTCCTCTCTGTCAAGTTTTGTCATAAAAAATATTTTATTTGATTACAGGAGTTGTTATTTTTCTCATTTCATTAATAAAGGAATTGCAAATAAAGTTATTAAATGATTTGTCCAACGTCCAAGAGGCAAAGGCAAGATTTGATTCCAGGAATGCGTGAACTCAAACTTCCGACTCTTCATAAAGCCCAGAACAAGGCACCAGCCGGCCTCATCCCAGGGCCCTCCTCCCTCCTAACTGCAAAGAGCCTTGCTATTCCTGTTGAGATGAGAAAAGTTTATGAACCAGGAGGCGTTCTTGAGCAAAGAGTTTGTGATCAACTCTCCCAAAGAAGAATCTACAGATATTTTTGGTAATGCAGCCTTTGCAAATCTATTTATTTAAATACTTATGTACTGTGTGCTTGGTGGAAATGTTTCACAGAGATAAGCTCATTTAATTCAATTCCCATAATAAACCTATGATGTAGCAACCTTTATCTCCATTTAACAGAATCTTGCCTAGGGTCAATAGCTCTGAAGCGGTGAGGGGAGGCTTCAGCCCAGGCGGTCGGGCTCTGTGTCAGTGCTGTTTGCTTTGAGGCCGGGTAGCCTCTCACGGGTAGCCGGGCAGCAACTCTCCTGTGGGAAGTTTCCCCTTGGTGGGAAAATTACAGATGAGTCCTAGCAGGAGCGAAAAGAATAGGGAGCCACCAGCAAGTTGCTTTCTTAAGGAATTTTTCCCCAGCCCCTCTTTCCTCAGCAAGGCCAGATCTGGGCCCCATCTCTATGTCCCTTGAGTACCCTCTTCTCCCACAAGACAGTGTAACAGAGAACTCAAATCCTGGCCTCAGAAGCCACACAAAGCTGGGTTTGCATCTCCACTATCCCACCTATCAGCTGAGTAAGCTTAAGGATATATTTAGACTGTCTGGGCCTCAGTGTTTCTCAGCTGTAAAATGGGGCAACAATAATAACTATAAAAGATAATAGTAATAGAAATAGTCAAATGCCAAAACATCATAGGTTTTTGTAAAGTATAAATTAAATAAGACAGAAAAGCATTCAAGTGGTAATAGATATTCAATAAACTTAGCATTTTTTTATCATTGCTATCACATTCCTTTGCGATTAAATCTTTACTTATACCTATCCCCCAATATACAGTAAGAGCCTCGTAGCCCCCATGTTTGGCACACATGAAACATTCAGAAAATGCTCAGCGCCCTCTGAGCCCACAACAGCGTTCTTAATTACACCCTTAGAAACATGACACAACAGCTGTCCCCAGGACGCATCACACCATCACTAATCACATAGCACACTCTGCGCCTGCACGTACGTGAACTCCAGGCTTGCTTTCTCCACAGTTTCTCTCTAGCCGCGTGGGTTTCCTGTACCATGTGCCTGTTGAGTGCAGTCTGAAAATGGAGAGTGAATGGAGATAATTGGCTATATTATTTTGTGGAATATAAAAGATAATTCCTGCATTCCATTCCAGATGTCTACACAAAGTGAAGTTCTTTATTTTTTTATTTATTTTTTTTTACGATCTGCTTGTCAATAAATGTAATTTTGGGGGAAAATGCTATTTTTTTCTGTGTATATATTTAAATGTTTTCAAAGAGGAGTGATATTGCCCTAGGGGAAATTATGTGAGATACTAGGTCTAGAGCTTTTTATAAAAGTTGAGAACAATTAAATTCACCAACTTAATGTTACTTTTAAACCCAGTCTCTAAAGTGGGACAAGCTCTAAGAGAGACTCCCTTTTTCTGGTCCTCATCATTTCCTGTTTCTTTCCGTCGACTCAATGTCCTTTCCATGGTTCGGTTACTCACCTGTCCATTTCCTCTGGGGGAGGAACGAGATGAGTAATCCGCCTAAATTCTGCTGCTGTGTCAATGGACTTGACCTCTTTCTGGATCTCAGACAAGCACTGGAGAGCAAGGTGTTTCATAAGAGTCCAGATCATTCCCTGCAATGACTTCCCCTGCAGAAACCAATAAAGCTTTCAGTCTCCATTTCAACTGGATCATTGTCCTTACCATTTCTACCTATAAGAATCCTAAACTTTGTGGTGAAAATGTTTTTTTAAGAAGCCTTCTTCCTACTAGTCAACTAAGTATTGCTCTTGAAAAAAAGTTTTTACAGGTAGTATTGGCAAGGTTCTTCTTTAAAATGGCATTATTTCTGTCATGCTCTCTCTCTTTACAAAGTCAATATAAACCTTAATCTTGTCATGATCTCATTTAATTATTTTGAACTTTTGGACCTCTTGTAGGGCAGATGGACACTTAGTTACTAGGTTGTTTATTGTGTCTTTTGGTGGGTAACTTAGCTAGAAGACTCTCTTCTCTACTGGGACTAGTTCCAAAGGAAGTTTTGATGTTTGTCCGACACTTAAGTTCAAAGACAGAAATAATTTGTGACAATAATAAACCAGAATACATATACTTTGGAAATCAGTTTGCAGAAGGACTTTGTAAAAGACGTTACAGAGTCACATTAGCGCGTGAATTTGAAGAACGCAGGAGATACAAAAAAGTCTGGCAAAACAAATTTACACATGTTCTTAAAAATCTACAGCTCCTCCCTACCTTACATAACTTATACCTTACATAAATAGCTTTTTCCACTACATAGATTGTAAAAAACAAACAAACAAACAAAAAATAAACAAAACAAAAACTCTTTTCTACCACTGCTAATAATTGAAGATAAAGCCAAGACCCCAAGCCACTCCAGGAAAACCTACCAGTACCTTGAGATTTTCACTCTAGACCTTAACGTCTATATTAAATTCTGCCAGTGAGGTAATGTTTCCATCCACAACTGCTCCAGTCAACAAGGCCAACAATTCCTGAGAAGGTAGGAGTCAAAACACTGGGGGGAAGCCACTGCAATCTATTTTAGCAACTAGAAACCTTGCTGAAAACTACTGAGGTGCAAAGATGCTTTGACATGACTGAATTGAAATCCCATCGACTCACCTTAGTGCCTGGCTCTTTCTCAGACCACCCAGTGGTTCCCACATGGTTCTTTGTGCCACTGAATAGCAAGCCTAGTCCTCATACTTCCCTTTTCAAACTCCTCTGGGTCTTTCTCTTCCAGCTCTTTAATGGTGGCCTTCTTTTAGTTCCCTGAATACGTGGAGTGCTTTCCTTCAGGGCAGGTCTTGTACATGCTCTTGCCTCTACATGGAATATTTCCCTGCCCATTCCCATACATACACCTGCACGCCACCCCCAGACCCCACCTGTTTGTAGACTTTTTTATAATTGTTCTTTAATTTTAAGCTAAGGGATCACCCCCTGGACTTTCCCTAGCCACCCTATAAAAGTAGGTCCCCTGAATTCATTATCACAGCATTTAACTAGTTTTCCTTACAATGTTTCTCATAATTTATAATTATATAGGCACTTAAACAAAGTTAAACAAAAAACATATATTTCCTTTGTTTACTTATTATCTGCCCCTCCCCTTAGCTTAAAAGGCTATGCCTATTTCTCATTCTACCTCCACGTATGGCAAACGGCATGTAATAGACACTTGGTAAAGGAATGTTTAAGGTACAACTGAATAGACAAATGTGAAATAGGAACTAAAAAGGGGAAACAGAGAGAACGACAAAACAATACGTCTGATAATAACCATTTCCTAAGTATTTGAAGATCTTATATTTAAATTCATTGTCCCCTACCAGAGTTCCTCAAGCTTCTCAGCTTATTAGAATCACATGGGGAATTTTTTTTTTTTTTTTTTTTTTTTAAGTACCAGGTGCATAGGCTTCATCTCAAAGCAATTAAATCTGAATCTCCGGGAGATGCATACCATGTTTTGGTAGTTTTAAAAGTTCTGTAGGTAATTCTAATGTGCAACTTACTCTAGCTTATTCCAGTAGTTCTCAAACATGAACTGCATTGGAATCCTGGAGAGCTTGTTAAAATATAAAAAAAAATAACATAAAAAATAATAAATAAATAAATAAATAAATAAATAAAACAAAATAAAATTTAAGTAAATAAATAAAACATAGAGTTTCCCCCACACACACTCCCAGGGTTTCTAATGAGTGTGCATTTCTAATGGATTCTCAGGTGATGCTGATGCTGTGGGTCTGGGAACCACGAGTTTAAACTTTCAGGTAGATTGCATTGGGCTTAACTCCTAGGGAAACAAAAAGGCTTGAAATGAAAATAACAGGATGTTTTCGGCATAGTTTCCACACTCATCACTTCAATGTTGTTCACAATTGAGTAGAGATGCCAGAAGTCACAGAATGCCATTCAGCTGAGGAATGGAGGCACCAGGACAGCCAAAACGTTGGCAACATACACTGCACTAATTGTATATAAAGAATCATGAGAAGAAAAGGCCCAAGGCATCCTAATGAAGAAAGACGATGCCATGTGTCTCCAAATAGCCTATAACTTCTCTATCCATGCAATCATAAACTCAATTCTCCTAATAATGCCATCTTTAAATAGACTGACTTCTAGATGTGATTTTAAAAAATATCTTTACATCTGCATGCAACATGCAGCCTGTTGGTTTTTAGTGAGTTAACATGCACTTGGAGTAGCAATTAACTGTGCCATTGCTTTAAACTTTTCCTTAATGTTTAATATTTATGCTTCATCTCGAGTGTTCCAGCAGTCTGCGGGGGTCAGTTTCCTGGGTAAAGGCAGGGAATGTGATGCATCTTTAAATGCAGCCAGGCTGATCTACGCACTTAAGAGCCTCAGTACATCATTTTGCAATCACATATCTCAGAATAATTTATACAATCAATTAAAGAGCATTATCAAGGGATGATTTGACAACTGTTGCCATGCCAACCAGTGAAGTAGACAGCGCCTCCGTGTTTAAAGGCTGCACCTGGTGATGGATGTAGCAGATTTTGAGGACTCAGACAGAATCACAGATGTCCAAAGGTGTGGAGGGAACATGATTTAAAGCTTTGATGTTGTGCCATTTTTACTGGCAAAAGGGTGTTGATGGCATGTTGTTCACTTTCTCATTAAAATTCTGTCATTTTTCACAGTGTTCTGCATTCAGAGCTGAAAACTGAAGTGAGAATGCACTTTATAGACTGATAAAATATGATAGCAAAATGGATGATGTTCATTTGCAGGCTGAATTAATTTTTTAAAAAAAAGTTTGTGTCAGTGCATTTATGAAAAGCCCGTTAATCAGACGCCACTTTATCAGCCTTAATGGACATATCTTAAACACTTTTACATTAATAATTAAAATTTTGGATGGCAACTGGCTTTCCACGCATTGAGCTAAGAAGTATTTGAAGTAGGGCATGACAGAGCACTGTAGAAATAGAAATTACACTTTTCCATGTCCATAGTGCCTGATTTCTTGAAGCCAGTGGGCATGATCGAACCAACAAAGCTTAAGATTTTGCAAGACTGACTGGTCTTTTCCCTCACTGGGTTATTCCAGAAACCAAAGGAGGTCCAAGGGCATTCCTAAGTATAGACCTTATACTGGTGAGCAGCTGAGATGAGACTAGAGCTTACATCTGTGGAATCAGCAAACTGATTCTCCACCAAGCATGCCATAATCCATTGCCCTATTAAAGCATGCCTTTCATAAACCAATTGATTATATGTTGATAAGCATGATAGATGCGGGGCCCACAATATCTTTATTATAAAAGTGATGGTTATAAATTTAGACTCTACAGCCAGACTGTTTGAGTCTCAACTCCACCACTTGCCACCTATGTGACACTGGGCAATTTATTGGATCTTGTCCTGCCTCAATTTTCTCATCTATAAAAGGAGGATAAGAACGCTCACAACTCAAGGTTGCTGTGAGGATTAAATGACTTACAATGTGTAAAGCCCTTACTTACCACAGTGCCTAAAGGATTTCTCCTCGTGGTTGTTATCATTTCAGTTATCATAATTATCACTCTTTTGCCTATGAAGGCTCTTATCTTTTCTATAATCAGTTGTCGAAGCAATCACTAATTTTTGCTTTCCATTCAAGAATGTGAGTTGATGTAATGTAAGGTGGGAAGTGAATTGCAAAGTCCAACCAATGAGTTACTGCATTGAATGATCACTGAAAAGTTACATTGAGATAAAACAACCTAACAGACAGAAAATGAAAGGAAAGATGGCCAATAGAGCCTAAGAGGCAGAAAAAGTGACGATATCATCCGATGTTCAATAAACAGATGTAGGTTCCTTCCACCACCACCTCCTTCCTGGGCTGAAACAGGTAGGCTAATAGAAGGGAGAGTTTTGTAGAACATAAAAGAGCCTGGGATGCTTTAAAGCAAAATGACCACCCGCAGCTGTGCTCAGAGGTCATTTCATCAATAAAAAGGTCTTTTAGAGGCTTCAGTTTGAGACTGGGTCTTGAAAGCCTGCTGTCCTTTAACCTCCACTCTCAGAGGCAGGAGGACACTCTTCTCTGCTTGAGGAAAACTAACTGAAACCAAAGAAGTGATGTTCTGGCTTGAGGCTGAGCAGAAAAGAAATGGAACCCTTCGGGCCTGGGTAAAAGGAAAAGGCAAACCGTGGGGGGGCACCACTTAGCAGATACTGTCTGTGCCAATCCCAGGAGGCCTGTTTGAACTTATAGGTGACTCAGGAGAAAAGTAACGTGTTTCAAATTCATTCTCCATGTTCTTGGTATGTGCTTCATCTTCTATTCATCTTCTATTAGTAAGAATTTTTTTTTCCTGAGATGGACCATGCCTTCCCATCCTTCCAACATTAAATGCACAAGAAAAGGGGATAAGAACTAAAAACTAACATAACTAAAAAACATTCAAAGATAAATGTTTATCTTGGTTGATTTGAAACACAATAATGATCAATTGAGAGTAAACACTGGATGTTAAGCAAATTTTGATTTCAATAGCCTCAACTCTGAGTCAAAAGCTAGTGCCCCGATACAAAAGATCATCTACATACCGTTGCCAGTAGGAAAGACTCAGATAATAATATGTGCCTCCAAAGACATTGAAATTGTCTTTCAAAGTATACTGACACAGGGCTCCTGAGTGGCTCAGTGGGTTAAGCGTCTTCCTTTGGCTCAGGTCATGATGCCAGGGTCCTGGGATCAAGCTTCACATCGGGCTCTCTGCTCATGGAGGAGTCTGCTTCTCTCCCTGTCCCTCTGCCTGCTGCTCCCCGACTTGAGCTCCCTCTCTAATCAATGAAAATCTTTATTTAAAAAAAAGTATACTAGCACTATAGTTGATTTTGAATGCACTAAATCTATCTCTAAAGTTGGACACAGGACCAATCATTTGTAGAATGATGTATCCATCAGCAAATGGACAAGTTTCCACAGAAGGCCAGTTATATAGGGGCGGTTAAGATGTAAAGCACCATGAATATGTATGAACATGCAAGTAAATACCCTCAATTTGTATACGTGATTATGCCACCTGAAGATTATACCACCTGCATCATTGGTGCTTGGTTTTTCCTTCTGGTGTCCACCTTTCCTAAAATGTGACTTTAAAAAAATATCTCTGTACACATATACACAGACACATACAGCATGACACACACAATGTATACAAAAAGTGCTATGTGTGTGGTAAAACATTTAATAGACTCTGCTCTCAGGAGCTTACGATAAAGTTGGAAAGAAAATAACAAATATATGAAACGCTAGATAACAAGATACTGATATGAAAAGGACCACAAGGTGATTTATACCTATTTGCCAAATAATTGGTATGAAAGATGTATAGTGTAAAGTTAATATTTCTCTATAAACAACAGCTTTTTCTCTTGGGCCTTCCACTGTTTCATTTCTCTTTCTCTTCCTCTTGATTTTGAGAAGTTTCTTTATTTCCAATTTTATTTCAGGGATCAAATATGTATTTTTGCTTTTGATATAAATAAAATAAAAGTCAATATTTGATTATTTTTACATGTTCTTTAGTATCATGGAGATAGTATAAGGATTCTGTGCTTAGAACCAATGGAAAAAGAGTTTGTTTTCTAGATATTGGTTTCAGTTCTTCCCATAATTGTCAATAACTTTTCTTGTGCAGAAAGTTTACTTGATCATTTAGCAAATAAGCATTTAATGAAAGCCAACTGTGTACCAGGCCCCAACATTACAAAGAAAGAAATGCAAGCCATGATTTCGTCTCTTAAGAAAAGATTGTTTTAAACGAAAATAAAAAATGAGAACTAACCAGTAATCAAATCCCAGGGGCCACTGAACGGTGCAAAACTTTTGAGTTTTCTAAAAATCTCCCAACTTGTTTGATATTTGTGTTGGTCAAACTTTGGGATTTGTTTTGTTTGGTTTTGGTTTGGAGGGGCAATTTTTCTGGCTGTTGTTGTTTGTTTATTGCTATCTCTACAGATATGCTGGTAACACACCAGAAGCTTTCAGCATCCTGGGAAGGAGACAAGGCCCTCTCTGCATGCTTCTGTGTTCCTTTCTTTCTGCTTCCTTTCTGTCTTAATGCTTTTCCTTCTGTCCTCTCCTGGGGCCATTAAACTTACCTCCTGTCTTCTGTAAAGAGAGGGGGAAAAAGGAGTAGTAAAGGCACACAGAGTAAGACGCAGGGCTCATGAAGCCTGTACCACCAGAAGGACAATGGATGCACTGTTGCAAAGAATTGAATATTTTGGAGATGAATCTTTTAGCTTGTACTAATCACCAGTCACTGTTCAAGTCACTGGGGACAGAGCCCTGCCTAGAAGACAAGTTAGAGGGTGTGTGTGGGAAGCTCTCCCCAAACAAACGTGAAAGCTTTAGGCAAACGGATTTCAAAACCAGTGGTTAAAGGAAATGAAATACACATGGAAAGACAGGGAGAGATAAAATGTGAATTTAGTTCAAAGTTACTTTACGACATACAGATGACTTGACTTAAAAAGAGCTGAAACAAAAAGTAATTATGAATTTGCTTATAAGACAAAAATATGCTAAAACAGTGCTAAGTTTAGCCTTGTGTCAAGTAAAGGCCTTTATCTCCCCATCTCTTGGATCTGTCTCCTTCAAACCTCAAGTACAAACACTTGGAAAAGAATGATTGCGCATGTTGATTTCATGGTGAACCTAAGAATTTTGTTTGACTTTTCCCTTCAAATTTTCAATGCCACTAGGACAAGAAAAATTAATCCATTCTAGATCCCACAATGCCAAGTCCATTCAGAAGGCACTAAATAAGTGATTTTTTTATTTAAAAAAAAAAAAAAAGTGTCTCCTAAGCATTATGAGTAAAAACTGTGAGGTCATAAATTTGAATCTCATTTTAAGAATGCATTTTGCAGAGGCACCTGGGTGACTCAGTGGGTTAAGGCTCTGCCTTTGGCTCAGGTCATGATCTCAGGGTCCTGGGACTGAGCCCTGCATCTTAGTCTGCTCTCCCCACCCTTCTCTGCCTGCCTCTCTGCCTACTTGTGATCTCTCTCTGTCAAAAAAATAAATAAAATCTTTACCAAAAAATGCATTTTGCAGTCTTCATCCTATTATGAAACTAGAGTTTCTCGATCATAGGTCTGATGTTAGATTGATGAGTAGTAGTGTTAATAATTTTAGTTAATTTAAACACAAAGTTCTTTTCTTTTCAAAATCCTGTTTTATTTGTTTTATTTGATCTCTACAACAAGCCCCCTGACCTTCGTAAATGGATTGGATGGGCAAGATGAAGAAAAAGAACTGACATCCACTGACAACTACAGTGTGTCAGGTGCTGTGGTGATATGTTGCCTTATTAAATTTTTGTATAAAGTCTGTGAAGGAACTTTGCTCAAGTCACTTACTTGCTCTGTGACTTAATTTATTTATCTGAAAAATGAGGATAAGAACAGTATCTAACTTATAAGATTTTCTTGAAGATTAGATGAATTAGTACATCTTGAGTTTCTAGACAAGGGCACATTAAGTGTGTCATTCTTGTCTATTACTGTTCCCATTTATAATAGCTCCACTTCTAGGTGGAGAAACTGAAACTTTGGGAAATAACATAGATGAGCTCAACAGTTGAGAGGGAATTTGAATCCAGATCTACCTGACTCAAATATCCATATTACTGCAGCTTCCAAAATCCTGCAGAGAATAATATTTATCCATTCATTTGATTAATAATGACTGAGTCCTTAGCTTTATGTCTATTAACAAACTGGGTACTTTGGGTGATCAAAGCAGGTATTTTTATACCCCCCACCATGGGAGGTACACCCATGTGTAAGACAACAATGAAATAATGTGCGATGCATTTCATATGGCAGGATTAAGTTCATTGCCAAAAAAGTGATGGAGACAGTAAGCATTTTGTATTTTGTGTATATAAGGCAGCGCTCTGGGTGGAAGCATTTGGAGACAATGCACTGGAGGATGCTGGAGTTGTCCTGGATTGCCAAAAATAAATTCTTTATAAAGGAGAAGGGTGAAAATAATGATCATGGTTTTAGGAGATGTAACCATAATATAAGCATGTCAATACTGGTACAAACTAGTGTTATTTTATTCTAAATATTATTAGAAACAGAATTCATATCAAAATCTAAAACTCAGAAGCAACAATAAGAAAAACAGAGAATACTAGAACCAAGTAAATGTCATAGAATGTGAGTGCCAAGGGGTATGAATCTCTTACAGAAATCAGTGTCATGGAAGATGGGTACTGACAGCACATCCTACCTCTCATATACATAACAGACTCTTTGTATAGGAGTCAAGAGCAAGCAACATGGAAACTGTAGAACAGGCCAAGAGTGTGCTTTAATAATGGGGCACCATTGGCAAGGACTTGATGGGAGATCATCTAAAAGGCCAGTGAGGGTCCTAATAGCTTCAGGTGTGAAAAGAGGGCCAATCCAAGATACATAATGAAAGAAGTCCCCTACCAGCTGGGACAGTCTTTCCAGAAAAGTACTTGACTTCAGGGAATTACATCTCACTTAAACAAAATGAAGTAGACTTGATCCTGTCCTGTCAGGAAAAACCCTTGCAGGACTTACTTGTCCTTTTCCAGCTCTGATTTCTCTGACTTCCTATTTCTAAGGAATAAAGGTTTTTAAGGGCTTATTTAAAAAAAAAAAAAAAAAGACTCATAAGGATTTTTAAGTCATTGAATAGCTCTTATGAAACAATATCATGATGAGTTAAGTGAAAATTAGAACCACATGCCTAAAATTTCCCTGAAAAAATACACATATCCTTTAAAATGAAGGAAGAAAGTGCCAGGAAAAAAATATGTTTTTAATTTGTTTGAGTCGAAAACATTTGAAACATATTTTTAGACATTTGCCAAGGATTTTCCAAAAGCCATTGGATTTCTCATAACCCCTAAAAGATGTCTTTCTTTTGAGGAATGTCAGGGAGTAACTGCTCATTACTAACTCAAAATCCTATCTTCCATTGTTTTGGACCATTACTATCTTTTTTTCACACCTGCAAGTTTATTTGGGGTCAAAAATTAAATATTCATAATTATGGCTTTGGGGAAAGAAGTAAAGACATTTCACTTTTCTATCTTTTCATTGTTGAAGAAGAAAACATTGACCCTAAGAATTTTGGGGTGAGTATTAGGGCTACATGTAGAAAAATTGGATGACCATTCTTATAATTTAGTTGATCATGGGTTAGCGACAGACCTAAATGCTGCCTGTTGTCAGAAATCTCCATAATGGTCACAGTTAAGCTGTGATGCCCTGAGATATTCTATAGAGAAATTACTCCTATGACAATTTTAATGGGCCCTCATCTTATCCACTGGTTAACAGGGCAGATGAGTTTATCGGACCTACTGCTTGTCCCTTGGCACTAACAGGACAGTTATAGAATCTCCAAGTCACAAATCTACATGGTTATACCATGCCAGAGATAGTGGGAGTCCAGGCATGAATGGTTTAACACGTGGCCTTGAGTGTGTGTGTGTGTGTGTGTGTGTGAGAGAGAGAGAGAGAGAGAAAGAGAGAGAGAGAGAAGATGTTTGTGCGAATGTGTATGAGTGTATACACATGTATATGGGTGGAAGGGGAGGGAAATGACTTACATGACCAAAGGGTTGCTCATTAGCTTTTTACCTCAGAGGAAGCTGTGGCGTAATGAAGTGTCCTATGCTTAAATCTCAGGCATCAGGATTCAAATTCCATTTCTATCTAATTATGAGGCCTTGGGAAAGTGCAGAATGTGTTTGTCATATTTCCTTGCCTACTCACATTTTTCTCAAAGGGAAGCTTCCCCTAACCAAAGACTCTGGTGGTTAAGCAGCAATATTGGACTTTATAGAATACTGTCTTCATGAATGCAGCTGATTGGACCAGAAGTGCATACCTGATCCCATGGCAACCAATGTCTGGGAAATCCAGTAACTGTGAGCTTGACTCAATGCAATGAGATGAGCTAGTAAGACTTTCTCTTTCTCTCTTCCTCGTCCTCTTCATAATCTTCCCGTCAGTTCTGGGAGACATTACTAGAAGTCACAATGTATAACTAGAGCTGAAAAAGATATGATGACCTAAAATATATGAAATCTTGATTTTTTTTTAAGATTTTATTTATTTGACAGGGAGTGAGAGAGAGAACACAAGCAGAGGGAGTGGGAGAGGGGGAAGCAGTTTTCCCGCTGAGCAGGGAGTCCTTCCCAGGACCTGGGGATCATGACCCGAGCCAAAAGCAGATGCTCAATGACTGAGCCACCCAGGTCCCCTTGCAATCATGATTTTAAAAGGAAGCATCAGGTACACATGATAAGAAACAAGGAGACAAAAGGTGATTGTATCATGTTAGTGACAAAGTGCTAGCCAGTGTTCCATGTCTCTGACATCCTTAGACATCTAGTATGATGCCCTGGGTCCATCTTCATGACACAGAATCTTTTGAGTCTTGTCTTCTTGGCTCTTCCAAGATTTTTATTTTTACTCCATATATATCCCAACAATCACCCCCCTTAGCTGAGTTTTCTTGGAGGGTGGATGGCACTCAAAACCAGGTGCCTAAATGAGCCTTTTGATGACTATGTACCTCATAATGTAAACTCTTTAGGTTACAACAATCTGGGAGAGTTTGGATAATATCCCTTGCAATCAGTTAGATAAGGTTCCATCTTCTCCACCAGCCTTTGTCAGGGGAGGGGTTTATGCTACTTATAACATCAAACCAGGCTAACCAGAACAGGCAGATCTTAGATGGTGTTCCCAGTTCTTCAACCCAGTGCGGATAGTTAGCTGGTGGTCTCACATTGTTTCTTCCCAAAAGTCTCCTCCCTTTTATTCTCTTTGGAACCCTTGCAGGCTCATTTTCTTCTGAGGCTACCATCAAACACAGATTCTCTGGCTTTGCTTTTATGTTCATAATTTATCTTCAAACAACACGAAACATCTAGCCTTTCTGGATCTATCCCATACCTACTCTTTCCATGCACTGAATCTTTTCAAGAAAACTTTAAAAAATAAAAGGAGATGGTCATAAGAACTAAGCACCCATTCAGAATTTACCTGGAAGTATCTATTCAGATGTTGTACAAAAAGAAACACAGCTATCTCTGTCTAAAAAATAGAATTGGTGGAAGGAGAGGTGTGCCTGTCTGGCTCAACCGGTAAAGCATATGACTCTTGATCTTGGGGTCATGAAGGCAAGCCCTATGTTGGGCATAGAGATTACATTTGAAAAAAATTAGAATCTGGCAAGATCATTAGTCTCCTGCCTCTTTGTGCTGGGTATGGAGTTCATGACCTGAATATGTGAGTAAAGATCAGAGAAAATCATGGCGTTGTTTTAAGGCAAGAACTGTAACAAATAGTAGTAACAACTATTTTTAAGTGTTAATATGTATAAGCCACTTCACGTGTCATTTAGTGTTCACAACTATCTTATTAGGAAAGTATTATCCCCATACTAATCTTATTCTAAAATAAGAGGCTGAAAAAAAAAAAAAAAGAACGCTTAAAGTCATAAAGTTAGGACACGGCAGTCCTGAAATACTAATCAAGATCTAATTCCAAATTCCTTGCTTTTTTGCCCTACACATAATTGATTTCTTTTGTCTTACCTCCTCTCTTAAAAACAATCAAATCCACCTCTTCAAGCCTTGTTGACACCAGCTGCTGGTGGCAGAGGTCGCCATAAACACTCAATTCATTCCCTCCAGCAGGTT
Organism: Mustela nigripes; assembly: GCF_022355385.1. NCBI lineage: Eukaryota > Metazoa > Chordata > Mammalia > Carnivora > Mustelidae > Mustela > Mustela nigripes. The sequence goes on from NC_081559.1 coordinate 153,907,399, forward strand.
CTCCTGAACCGACTCCCAGGGTCCACATCCTGGAATGAGTTTCCCTTTCCTTTATGCCTTTGGCATTCTGACAAAAACTGACCATTTTTTCTATAACCAACCCCTAAGCTAAACTTGAATGCCCACCCTGTGTGATAATAACCGTCCGCTTGATCAGAGACTTACTCAAAGAATGCTGTACCAAGCCCATGGATGATGCAAAAGGGACAGCTGGGTTAACTGAAATTGAGTGTCTAATGTGTCTTCTGATTTTGATCTTTTAGAAATTGAGCTTTTTGAAAAGATTGGAACAAGGAAAAAAACCTTATATTAGTATGATACTTTATAGTTTATAACCGTGCCTCTCAACTTTATTGTGTATTGGAATCACCTGGAAATCTTAAACGTACTGATGTCTGGCTCCTACCCCCAGAATTGTGATTTGTCACCTAAGCATTGGGATTTTTAAAAGCTTTCCAGGTGATTCTAACATGTAGCAATTTGGGAACTAGTGGCTTATACCATGTTCACCTCAGTGACTGAGAGCTGCAAATGCAAGCAGATGTGACTCTGTCTTACATTTGCAAAAGCCAGAAAAAATGCATATAGTCAATCTGCACTTGCTGGACTTATAAACCTTGGCAAGGTTTCTGGTCTGTAAAATGGGGATAATAACAGTACCTTTATTGTTGAAAGTGTTTGGAAGCTTAAATAAAATCTGGCTTAAAAAGCATTTTGAGGGGCTTCTGGGTGCTTCAGTGAGTCAAGCCTCTGCCTTCAGCTCAGGTCATGATCTCGGGGTCCTGGGATCGAGCCCCGCCTTGGGGGCATCTCTGCTCAGCGGGGAGCCTGCTTCACCCTCTCTTTCTGCCTGCCTCTCTGCTGCCTTGTGATCTCTCTCCCTCTGTCAAATAAATAAATAAAATATTTTTTTAATAAAAAAAGCATTTTGGGGGCATCTGGGTGGCTCAGTGGGTTAAGCCTCTGCCTTCAGCTTAGGTCATGATCCCAGAGTCCTGAGATCCTGCCCCACATGGGGCTGTCTGCTCAGCAGGGAGCCTGCTTCCCCTTCTCTGTCTACTTGTGATCTCTCTCTCTCTCTCTCTCTCTGTCAAATAAATAAATAAATAAAATCTTTAAAAAAAAAAGGCATTTTGAAACAAAATTTTTAAGTGCTACCAATTATTGTTATTAATATATAACTCAATTACATCCCAAGTCATATTGTGTCACAGTTATTATCTGTTTTCCTCATTGGCTTTATAAATTCCAAGCAGACGGAACCATGACTTTCATCTCTCTCTTCCTAGTGAACAGTACAGCGTTTGGTCCACTGAAGACAACCAATTGGGATTTACTGAGTAGATAAATGGACAGATGGATTTAAACAAGTGGTATAGTGGGGTGGAAAGCATAATGGGACCGAAAACCAAAGACTAGGGTTTGAACTGTGCCTCTGTCACTTGCTAGCTGTGTGGACATGGGAAGTTCTCCAGCTATGTGAGGGCTTGATTTCTCCATCTGTAGCTGGTAGCCAGTGATTTTGATCACTTAGCATGTGCTGTGGTCTACGGTTCACATCGGGGTTTTGAAGATAAATAAGACACAGGCTTCTCTCTATTGAGTGGCTCCTGGATCTCAGAAAGAAAAAATTATTTCCCTCCTCTCTTCTTTTCCTGTGCTGAGAATTGTCTCAATGCTTGTTAAATAATAGCAACTGTAATAAGACAATAGCATCTTATTTCAAGAGATTCTGCAGCCATACCCTAACTACCCATCTTGTTTTTCCCCCTTAAATAATAGTATAAGGTGCTAGAAGTAACACAATCAGAAGCTTAGCAAGATGCAAATAACTGTTAAACCAAACCTGTGAATAAATAACAGTTTTTGAGAGCATCTATCACATTCATTTCATCTGAAAGAAAAAAAAAAAAAAACATTGTTTTTAATAACATTCTGTGACTAGGACAATAAAACCTTTACAATGGCCTCACATGTAGACTTTCTTTAAGTTTAGAGGCAGTCTATGAGTTCATAGTGAAGATTTTAAAATGTTTAAATCTTCAGTCCCAAAGCACTTTTCATCTGAAATGAATAGGTATTTAATATGAATACTGAGATAATTGTTTAAATTAACTGAAATCACATAAAGAGAAAAAAGTCACTCATGTCTTAACTTTCTCACATAAATCCAATAAATAATTTAAAATCTTTCTCTGCACATGCCCTCTGTTTTCCATCCACAGGATCAAGGCATGTACATTTGGGTTTTTCCTCCCTGTTAACTTGATATACTCTCAACAAGGTATTTTAGAAAAATCGCAAACAGATCTTGGCTTGAATCTAGCCTTTAATACCTACGGGCTGTGTTATCTTGGGCATATTATGCAAGTAACCAATATCATCCCTGGTTTGCTCACCTGTAAAACAGAGATATTAGGATTTACCTCTTGGGATATTGTGAGAATTTTATTAATTATTTAATTATGTATCATAAATGTTATTATAACTTATGTAATTGTTTGATTAATTTAATTATCTATCATGCGAGAATATTTGAAGCAATACAGATGTCCATAAATATGATGTTCCCCTCAAGAACAAGCTCTTTCCATTCTAATCCACAATCAAACTTCATCAGAAGGCTTATCCACATTAACTTCCCTTCTAGAGAGCAGTGTTCTTTGGAAATGAAAGGAGCCAGAATATACTACTGGATATTTCGGGTTTTCTGAATTCTCCTTATCTGCCTAAAAGCAGAGCCATCAAAAGAACTCATCTGTCACAAACCGCCTCCCCAGCAGTTTCAAAATCAGGAACTTCTATCACTGCAGACAAGAAGCTGGCACTGGGATAAGGAATTACCTTAACAGACATTGTCACAGAACTATCCTATCTCCCATCTCTTCTCCGAAGGGCCCATTTATCTTTCCTAAAAGTCATTTGTTTTCCCGTAAGTGCCCTTCCTCCCCTCCCCTCTATTAAGATAGTATATAAAACCCAAATTCTAACTGCCTCCTTGGGTGACATCTTTCTTGTGAACAACCACCTAAGTACATGAGTAAAAATGTCTTTTCTCTTGCAAGAGAGAGGAAGGAGGAGGAGGAGGAGGAGGAGGAGAAAAAAGAAAAAGGAAAAGGAGAAAGATGACAAAAAACAAACCGACATTAAAAAAAAAAAAAAAAAAAAAACACCCCCTTAAGCACAATTCTCCCTATGTCAACCACTAATTAAAAAAAAAAAAAAAAAAAACAACCTGACATGGCTTACCCATTACCTGCATAATAAATTCCACATTGGTTAGCAGGTAGATCTTCCCACATCTGGTCCCAAACCACGAGCCTTCCCAGGCACAACCACCGCAGCCTTCTCCTCCTCAGACACCTGCCTTCTGCTGCAAGCATCTTGGATACCTACCTCATCCCCCAAACACAGTCTCACTTTCCACCATCTGTGCTTCTGCTCACTCTTTTCCCCTTACCTCCCACAGCATGGTTTTTCTTTCTTGTGTAAACTAAAAATATTCTACCTAATACCAAAAACAATTTTTTGTAGAGATATCTGTCTTCCTAATAGTATTATAGGTTTCTTGAAGGCAGAGATGGTGTTTTACTTCTCTTTGCATTCTTCCCAGCATTTAGCAGACAGCTTCACTCATAACGAATGCATCCTAGGAACTTGCCGAATTGCAATTACTTATTTGACATTAAATAGACACAGCAATAAGTGAAATCTGTTTTTCCGTTTTTCAACTGATTATAATGATGATACTAACATGAACTCCAAAGCAGTTGCCCTCATGCTAACAGAACTCAGTAAGTTTGCACCCATGCAAAGCAGCTGAGATGATATGACCAGGTGTCAAAAGAAGACCTCAGAGGGTCCTGGAAGACGTTGACAAACTGACTTCATTGAGCTGCCCAGTTTTCAAGAAGGTGTGAAGATATCAAAGACAGAAGGCAACTTGGACTAAGAGTTGGGCACAAGGATTCTGGAGCCACACCGCCCCAGCTGGAATTTTGACTCTATCACTTCCTGCCTTAGGGCCCTTGGGCAAGCAACTGTCCTCTGTTTACAACATCTGCAGGTTAAAGATGGACTTTGTGTGAGGAACAAGTGACTTGATATATGGGAAACATAGAGGATAGTGCCAGACACGCTGAAGGTGCTATATAAATGTTTATAAACAAATAGGGGGCATACGTCTTACAGAAACTCCCTAAGAAAAGAAGTCAAAACACAGACAAAAGAGATGATAGTTGATGAGCAAAGATCTATAACAGCATTTTTTAGACTAAGTTTTAATTTTAATTCCAATACAGTTAACAGTGTTTATCTTAGCTTCAGGTGTATAATGTAGTGATTTAACAATTCCATACAACACCCAGTGCTCATCGTAACAAGTCTTATCTAGAACCCTGCTGCTCAGTGTGGACCCAAGGAGAAGCACCAGCATCACCTGGAAGCTTGCTAGAAATTTGGAATCTCAGGCCCCACCCCAAGTCCACTGGATCTGACTCTGCATTTTCACTGGCTCCAGGTGGATCATAGGCATAGCAAAGTTTGAGAAGCCTTGGTTCTAGAAGATAAATACTTGGGGAATTAGGAAAGGATTTATTTTACACAAGAGAAGGAGACCTCTTCCTTTAAGATGAGGGAGAAATAGGTGATAGAAGCTGTGCATATATATCCATTAATTGATGCAATAAATATCCGTTAGGTGTCTACCACATCCCAAACACTGATCTGGTACTGAAGAATAGGGAGGACATACTCTCTACCCTATGCAGTATATTGGCTATGACAATGATGTGGCAAGTAAACTCTGAAACGTCACAGGTTGAATCCCGTAGAAGTTTATTTCTCAACAAAAATCAATGAGGATATTCCTGATTGGCAGGTGGAATTCCATAGGGTCATTCAGGGAGCCAGGCCCCTTCTATGACCTTGCCCTCCTGGGGACCACAATCCGCTCTGAATCCTCTGCATATGGCTAGTGAGTGGGAAAAAAGCTTTTAGAGGATCTCATGAGAGGTGTGCACAGGCCCTGCCTAAACGTAAGGTACATCCCTTCTGCCCAAATGCTGTTGGCCAGAGGTCAGACACATGACCACCCAAACTGGTAAGGCAAGGAAAGGACATGGGGTTCGAATGAACACATGGCAGTCTCTGCCATGTGGAACTTACTATCGAAAGGCTGAGGAGGCAAACTGTAAGGAAGAGAAAAGAAGGACCAGAAAGAATGAAGTTAGCAATGGCAGGCAATTAGGAAATCTCAGTTAGAAGAGATATTTGGTGCATGAGTCATGTCAGACAGACTCCTTTTAAAGTAAAAGGGAAGTTTTACTAAATTTTAAAAAAAGTAGTTTATATGTTAATTTATCTAATCTTGGCAATAACTCTGTAAAATAAGTACCATCACTTCCTCTACAAGATGGAAAGTGAAGGCACAGGAAGATTAAGTAACTTGTCCAAGAGAGGAAGTGGCAGAGTCAAGATTCAAATTCAGGAGCCCATGTGCTTAACCAGTAGGCAACACGGTCTCGTCCTAGCTGGCCTCACACAGCTTCATTCTAAAAGCATGAGGAGTTCAGTGGAAGCTAACCACACAGGAGTCAACATTATTTTTACACAGAAAGAACTGATGCCAAAGTGTGGTGTTTAAACCCATAAACAGAGAATGACAAATTATCACCTTGGAAAAATATATATTTGCCTTGCTTAGTATCTTTATCTCTATCCATGAGGTTTGTTTTGGTTCTAAGCAACAAAAGGCAATTCTGATTAATTTAAGCAAACAACTTATTCTTCAGAGTTGTACCAGGTAGCTCATGGAGTAATAATAAGGCTGGAGATGAGGGAACCTTCCTTCTAGTTCTAGCGCTAATCTTGAGCTAACGTCATTTCTGTGTCTTAACCTAGTCTTTCCTGAAAGTAGAGCCTGAGATGAAGGTTTATGAGTAGGTGGACTATTTGAGAAGTGGTCTCAAGGAACTAGGGAAAGCCAATACTGGAACAGGTTCTTGAGTCAGCCACCACTAAGGACATCTTCTGAGGAATCTTATGAAGTATTCTCAAAGATGCCTTCCCACCAACTACGAGTGCAGTAACTTCCATCCATCTTTGGTCAAGAGTGGCTCTATGGGCATTAATTTCCCTTTCACTCTGTAGTTGTGAGAACATCCCACATCGGGAAGCTCCAGGCCGGAAAGCAAGTGGTACTCCCTGCAGGCCCGAAAGAAGGAGATATCAAGTTGCACCTGGTAAGGAAGTAGAAGGCACAAAACTGTTGCTGAAGCCGCGGCCAGTGGGCAAATGAGGCTGAGAAGCCACAAAGCAGCTGATACTGTATGCAGCCTTCTAGGCATACTATTTTTTTTTTTTTTAAAGATTTTATTTATTTATTTGACAGACAGAGATCACAAGTAGGCAGAGAGGCAGGCAGAGAGAGAGAGAGAGAGAAGCAGGCTCCCTGCTGAGCAGAGAGCCGGTTTTTTGACACACAGAAAATACTGAGTAAACAGCAGTCAAGCAACAAAGCTGTCCTGCGGATGGAGAGGGAAGAAGACTTCCCAGGTGACGCTGCCATGGTGGGGGAGGGAGAACGTTTTCATGTTCAGTGGCACTGAGGAGCAGCGAAGTGGTCTGGAACTTGGAGATGAACCATGATTCCTTATTACTAAATGTCCTCTCCTTCCAACAGCACTTCAATTTACATGAATGTTAATTACTAAAAATTTAGCCCTATAATGATGTAATCAAACAGGCAGTCCTCAGCCCTGAGTGGATAAAATAAATTGCCCTTCTTTCAAAATCACTTATATCCAATCTCTACACTTTTCCCTTGATTGGAAGACTCATACGGACAAGAGTAAATCATAACGCAAAGCCATACACATACGTAATGCATACAGTTTCTTTCAGTGAAGGGTGCTTGATTAAGGCAGGATGACAAGAAAGATTAAAACGGGGCATGATAATCTCCGGAGCATCTTTTGAAAGTCTGCTGGTCATAGATAATCACCTAGCAACTTTGCATTTCAGAGTAGCAAGACCTTTCGAACTGAATTCATGATGAAAACATATGCTCTTCTTGTTAAACCATCATTGAGTACATCTGGAAATCAAAACTTAGAAGGGAGGAAGACCAGGCATTTTCTCTTAATGGAAACCATTAAAAAGTTTCTTCAAACAGGCTAGAGAAGAAAAGGGGGAAGTGAAAGGTTTTGATCAATTTTAGTGGGGTTTTTTTTTCCTCTAGATAGTTTGAAACAGGTCATATCACAGAGCTTTTGCTCTACTCGCCTCTCACAACTTGGTATATTTGACTATAAGAAACAGTTTCTGGTCCTGAGAGTTCAGATTTTTAGAGAATCTGCTTTGTAATCAGAGGGAGAACTGAAAAATCACCATCCCAATGCTTGACATGAATTTATTTTGCCATGAAAAATCTGGGTAAGAAAGAACAGTTATGAAATGCAAATGGTTTCAACAAATTTGAATTAGGATGCCTGACTTTGGCAAATTGCAGAAACTACCTGGTTTCTATAAAGTCAATTGGGCAGGAAACAGATGTTTGTTTCAACTCTCATTGGGCTGCCAAAGGGAGGATTGTTTCAATCGATGCTTGCTGTATTAACTACAGAAACATAAAGGCTATAACAATTTCAAACTACTTTTCTCAGGGATTAAAATGGCTTAATTAAATAATTAAATTAGATTCTTGAATGGCAAAGTCAACCTCCTCACAAGGAAAAAAGTCCGTGTGCCCTGAACATTGAGAGGAATATAAGTAGCTATTGCGAAGGGTAAAACGATCTGCTGCTCAACGGGATCATTTATGCACTAGTTTTACCTAATTTTATCATGTCACCTCAGAATTTGGTCCCATATGAAATATGAATGGATATTTTAAAAGTCTTTTAAGTGACATTAATATAAACCACTTTAGAGAGATAGGCAGTGGCCATTTACCACATTTTTCTTTTATGCCCAAAAGAAAAATAGATATGATAAATCTTAGCCTCAGAAAGATTAGAAGTACTACAAGCTAGAAACTACTGTGGATGACAGCCGCTGGCAACTGGCCATGCACAGCCCACTCAGCCTCCCTGAGCAGTCTTGAAATATGATGAGATGAGGTCAGAGAGGCAGGGAGGAGCCAGATCAAGGAGAGGAAGAGCACCCGGGGGCCAGACCTGGTAGGCCTTGTAAGGGTTCAGAGATATCCTTTTTTCTAATTGCTGTAGAAAACCGCTGGAATTTTAAGCAGAATAGTGACATGACCTGATTAATGTTCTTTAAAAGGTTATTCTGTTTGCTGTGTGGAGAATGGGTTTTAGGGACCAAAGATTGGAAGCGGGGAGTAGAGGGACTGAGCAAGATGGCGGACTACAGTGGAGTCTGCGTGGGTTGCTTCGCTTAACACTTTGCTTAAAGGGGTTTCATTTGTTTGGAATTAGTGAATCAACTTAGAAAGGCACTTATTTCTACTGCTTTGCCATCTATATACATACAGGGAATATGTATGGCTGTCAACATTAGAAACACAGCTGTTGTGTGGCTGAGAGGAAGAAAAGGTTTATTTGCCTCCTATCGCAAGAAATCCAGACAGTACCTCATGGTTGCTTGATGTAAGCTTCACTTCTGCTTCTCTTAAATCCAGCCAGGAATAAGGAGAGACAGAAGAAAGGAGAAGGTCTTTCTCTTAACAAGGATGTGACCTTTGATGCAGAAAGGTCAGGAAAGTATTTTTACAAAAACAAAAAACAAAAAACACATACACATTTGCCAGAACTGTATCATATGGCCAACCTCAACCATAAGGAAGACAGAGACATGAATGAGACATGAAGTATTTTTACCCAGGCACTTTGCCATCCTAGACAAAACTGGAATTCTCCTAGTGCAAAAAAAAAAAAAAAAAAAAAAAAGTAAGAGGGGCTGATACATAGGGACCAGCGGGGTGTCCCACTCTATCGAGGGCATTCTGTATCCTATGTAGCTTATGTTTATCTAAAACATAGCAATCAGCCACAATATGAAAAGTGTGAACACATGTGCAGATTTCACTTTAAAATCCTAACGACACTGAAGATAGTCTCATCATCCATAACATATATATTTAGTTTGAGAATAGAATAGTTTGTACTTTACTCTTCCCAGGCAGCAAAGTATCTTGCCATCCATTGCATCGTGTTCCTTACTCAACTTACAATGCGATCGACAAAATTGCAATTGCTGAATCCATGTGTAGGCATTTGGGTCACTGGCTTTTGGTGCTGTTATTTCCTCCTATCAGGAAATCCTGTGACTAACACTGGGGTTGTTCTCAATGAAGCCAACCAGAAGGAGGCTAGAGGGCCCAAGAAATAAGAAGAGTTTTAAAAAATTAGAATGACATACTAAAATGTATGGTTAGATTTCAGTTAGTTTAGAAATATGAAAAATAATCAAATTTCTAAGTCTTTAATGATTGCTGCAATGAGCTAACTATTTGGGGGCTAGAGTATTTCTCAAGTGTTAAAATTTTTAACTATTGTTAAATGTTTAGTAATAAGCTATCTTTTCCATATTTATATTTTGTGCTTCCCTATTCTTTATTATAATTTTATGCACTTTTATGGCAAGTATTTTCCAATTTTCCCCTCCAGTTTTATAATAAAGTAAGTGGAGAAATAGCACTCAAACTGATCCAAAGGGTCTTTATTCCATCAAGAGTTTTCTCTATATTTCCTAAAATGTATAGAAGACTGATCTTTGTGAATTCTGGAATTCTAGCTCTAGGACCATTAAGATTTCAGCTCTAAGATTCCACATTTCCATTCTCTAGAGTTATTCCTAGCTCTTATGAAAATGTAAGAACTAAAGCACATCTGACCTAAAGCATATATATTTTTTACTTGGATAGAAGTGGGGAGGAAAGAAGAGAGGTTGACTCTTTCATTGACTCTTAACAAGTACACCACCATGGTAGCTAGTCTCTGAAGACGGTCACCCTGATGAACCATGCCTCCTGGCATACAACTCATGCATACTCCCTTCCCCTTGAGTCCAGGCTGATCATCTAAGCCTAACATGTAGAAAGCCTTGCAGTTTCTACTGCAAGGGGTCTCTTTGGAACACTTGTTTTGAAGGAAGCCACTTGTCATGTAAGAAGACATATGAGAATAATCTACCTTAAGATTCACATGTTATGAGAAACCCAAGACAGCCATGTGAGAGGCCATGTAGAGAGAATGGCCCAGCCTGGGCTGTTCTAGCCATCCAGACCATGCCGCAGACATGTGAGTGAAGAAACCATCTTGGATGTCCAGCCCTACTACCATCTGACTGCAAACACATGTGAGACTCCAAATAAGCATTGGAACAGTAACAGAAATTAAAACAACAGAAATGTATTCCTTCACAGTACTGAAGGCTTTAAGTTCAAAATCAAGGTGTCAGCATGGCCATGCTTTCTCTGAAAACTCTAGGGGAGGACCTCCCCCCACCTTGCTTCTTCCTAACTTCTGCTGATTGACAGCAATCCATGGCATTTCTTGGCTTGTAGATAAATCATTCTAATCTCTCCTCCCATTTCACGCAGTGTTCCTTCCCTGTGTGTCTATGCATAACCTTTCCTTTTCCTATAAGGACACTCGTCATTGGATTAGGGCCCACCCTAGATAAATATGACCTCATCTTAGTTTCATTATATCTGCAAGGACCCTGTTTCCAAATAAAGTCATATTTACAGTCCCACATTAAATTAGGACTTCAACAATATATTGGAGGTTCCAATTAAACCCATACCGCCTTCCGACGGCCTCCTTACTCAAACCGCCTATCACAGCCCCACAGGCTTTCCTTCCATACTCTCTCTGAATTCATCTCTGAATGTTCACTGTGTTTCTCTCTTATGGGCCATGCTTTCTACACAGAGCCTTGAACATGCTCTGTTCCTTTTGCCTGGTACCATCTTCCCTAAGGTACCTGTTCTCTACCTCCCATCTTCTTTTACCCTCTTTAATCCCCTTCTCAGTGAGACCCTCCTTGACTACCCTATTTAAGATTCTTCCACTACTCCCTGACCATTAGACACTTCCTTCTCTCTTCTTGGTGCCATTTTTCTCCTCTTCCGAGATTATAACTGTTCTCATCCCCCTTTCACAGTAAGTTGAAGTATCTTGCTCAAGAACATGGAGCTAAGAAACAGAGAAGGCAACTCCCTACAAGTTTACTCTAGAGATTACTCTCTTACATAGTGTTCTGCAAAGTCTCTTAGCAACAACTTTCTACAGTTAATTCATTATCCACCTGGCTAGGATGTAAAAGGCCCAGGCTCCATGACAATTAACAGATGTCCTATGAAGTATAATGTATGCTTTACCTCATTTTTAACTTTTTTTGGTCAACATTCATAAAAGTCTGATTTTTCAGTGAAAGATTCAGGGTGGAAATTCTGAACATGAGAGTATAAAGGAATATTTTTATTTTCTTTGACCAGTGATCCAGAAGGCTGACTGAGCAATAAATCAAGGAGAGTTTATATTTTATTGAGTTCCCATCAGGTCTACATTAGTGGGGGGTCCTGGGACTTAAGGAACAGCACAGACCCATAGTTAAATGATTTATTTCACCAAGAAATATTGTTTATACAAATCAATCAGCAATAATTGTCAATGACACCATTTCTGAACAAAGTCTGTTTATTGGCATGATGTCACATAGACAATTATTTGTATGATGTCACAGGCACACACATACATTTGTTTATTTTCCTGATACTGCACCAAGAAAAGGTCACCCATGGCTAAAGAATTTTCTGGGAATTACCTAAAGCTACAATAATATTCATAATAAATAGTTACCATTCACTGAGTACTACCCATGTGCCAGTCACTATGGAAAGTACTTTTGATATATTGCTAATTTAATTTCCATAACAACACTGAGGAAGGTACTTTATCTCTGCTTTCCAGATGAAGAATCTGAGCATCTGGGATATTCAATAACCTGGCCCAAAGTCAGCTAGAAAGTCAGGATATGAAAACAATTCTATAAGACTACAAAGCAATACTATACAGAAATTGTGCAGTATATTTATTAACTTATGGTGAAAAATATGAACAAAGAAGCCAAGAATATTCATGTAGCTAGCTACAGACACTGTCTCCCTGTAATAAGGTCTAGACTGGTAACCATATTACCATGAGACATGGTATTTATGAGTGTCAGAACACTTTTATCTTGGGCAGTCTTCAAAAGGCACACAAAATCTTTTGTTTTCCATTTTCTGTATTTCATGCAAATCATTGTCTTTTTATTATTTTGCAATTTGCTTCAGACTTTTTCCACTACAACTGCAAAAATGATAGTTTCCCTTCTATCAGTTGACATACAGTAGTGTTTTTCAGAAAGACACTGGCCATCTTGGTTGAGTTTGGGACCACCTGACCTCTTGCTAAGCTACTTGTAAAATATCCTACCCTCTCCCTCCGACTCAGTTTGACAAGGGTCTATGGCCACAACTGACTGGTGCAGGTGGCTGATCTCATAAGACAACCCAAGAGTATGGGAAAAAGAACAAGTCAGGATTCAGGATGAGGTAGTATCTGGACTGAGTCTTAGAGAAAATACCATGGCTTTGTGTATGAAAAAAGTTGATAAAGGCACTCTAAGCACAGAAGAAAAATATAAAAAAGAAAAAAAAAGGCCTATGAATTCAGAGAACCAAAAATTTTTAAAAAGCCTATGAATTCAGAGAACTATAATAGTTTAGTGCAAAGTAATGAGAGAATCAATAAGACTCCCTGAATGGGTAGAAGTGGTGGACAAAAGATGATGAACTGATGGGGCAGTATGCCATCCAATGACATTGCACTGGGGCCTGGGAGAAAGTTGAGAACATTAGCTTTTATATATTGTTGGGTCTGGGATTTTATTTATTTATTTATTATTTTATTTATTTATAAAATAAATAAGTAGATTATATATATATAATAAAATTATATATATATAATAAAATTATTATATATATAATTATATATAATAATATAAAATTATATATATATAATTTTATTATATATATATAATCTACTTATTTATTTTATTCTGGGCTGCTGGCCATGCTGGAGGATATCACTCAACCTATAGGACTCTCCTTTTGGAATCCCAGATTATATATATATATAATGTACTTATTTTACTTATTTATTTATTAGTTTATTATTTTACTTATTTATTTATTATTTTATTTATTTAGAAAATAAATAAATATAAAATAAGTACATTATATATAATGTACTTATTTATTTTATATTTAATAAGTACTTATTTATTTTATATTTAAGTACATTATATATTTATATTTATATATTTATATTTATATATTATATATATTTATATTTAAGTACATTATACATATAATGTACTTATTTATTTTATATTTATTTATATGTGTGTGTGTGTGTGTATACATATATATATATAGGTGTATAGGTAGTCTGATCCATAATTAAGGGTTTGCAGACCAGATGAGGGGAAAAGTTTGAAGGCCTAGAGTACTGATCATAAAAGGAGGAAAGTGGTATAAAGACCACATCATCAAGACCCTTGGAGAACGACTTGAGCAACAAACTGGGAAAAAGAGGAGGGCTTGAGGAATTGGAGGTGTCTGTGAAAAAAACAAAAACAAAAAACAGCAACAACACATGTACCTACCTACGAGTGAGTCACTGGGCAGGTTTGAAAGTCAGAGACTTTGTCTAAAGTTTGGTACCTCATGGTTTAAAATTTCCAGAGTCATAGAGGTAATGGTAACATTTCTAGTGGAGAAAGTTTATGACATTACCAAATACACCTCTACTGGTTCCATCTCTGGTAGCTAACAAAAGGCTGAATGGTTTTTGTAGAAGTACATGAAACCCACGTGGTGGTCTTCGTTTCCTTCAAGGCCATCCTAAAAAGTGGCGCCTGTGATCAATTGACATGTGTACTTTCTGTGATTTCCAGCCATTTGATACAGAACTATTTAGTAGTAACCTCCTGCAGAAGTACTGGACAGATAAAATCCATCTATGAAATACGTTAATCAATAATGTAATTTGTTCTTTCACTCACCATATGGAAAGTACAGTCGAGTATGTCATTTCCCAGATGTATTCGAGATTTTTATGTTTCATTTTTCTTTTCTTGAAGGGTTTTCTGATACATACTTTAAAGACATCATCTCTCAGTTAGGTTTTGACCTGCTGAAAGTCAGGCTTTCACATCCCTAAAGACAAATCATGTGCAAGACATGTTCCCCTCTTGAGACTGCTCTGCAGGAACTCAAAATGTGAGAACTTTGCCAAACAGTTGTTGAAAGGCAAACAGTTGATCTGCCCCAACATTTTTAATGCAAAGCAATTTTCTCTGAGATGCCAGATTTAGATGAAAATCAACTCATTTGAAAACTCATATAATAATTGCAATTCCCTTTGGGAGCAAGTTCAAGGGAAATATTACTTATGAAAATGAAGATAAATTATGAAATTAGAAATCAAGCCATATCATAGGAAACATGAAAATAGTTCTTGGTACATTGTACTTGGGGTCTTTTGGGGTAAAATTACTTCAGTCATATCTTAAACAGAAGTGGGAAACTATTTCAACCAACAGAAAGCCAATACCATTCACTACTCAAAAGAAGGAACATATGGGATTTCACTTAAATAATTTTTCCTTAAATGTCTCTAATCCTCCTTGTTTGGATGTCTCTTGTCTACCTTGTTTAAATTTATTACTTAAAGATGTCTATAAACTATAAACTACCAAGACAGTAAAAGCTTTAACATTAACTTTAAATGAAATAACTATTACAAAATACTTTCCTGGGTACCTGGGTGGCTCAGTTGGTTGATTGTCTGCCCAGGCTCAGGTCCTGATCCTGGAGTATGGGGATCTAACCCTGAGTCAGGTTCCCTCCTCAGTGGGGAGTCAGCTTCTCCCTCTCACACCATGTCTCCCCCACTTCATACTCTCTCTCATTCACTCACTTTGTCTCTCTTAAATGAATAAATAAAATCTTTTAAGAAAGAGAGAAAAAAAGAAAGAAAAAAGATGGAACGGAAGAAAGAAATGATTTCTTAGCCTAACCAGACTATATCAGACAAGGCTTATATGTACTAAATTTGGAAAACATTATTATTCTTCTATAATCAGTCTCCTCATCTGTAAAATTACCTCATGCAAATGAGAATTAAATGTGGTAATGTGTGTGAAATGTCCTATACAAAAGTCCTAAATGGTAGCACATAAGATAAATCTGGAGGTAATTTTCTTTGAGTCACTTCCTGGTGAACCAACACTATAGACTATATTATGGTTTTCCTCTTTGCTTACCCACATATTTAGGATGGCTATTTAAAACCAAGTAGAACACAAAAGTGTTCTACAAGTATTCCCTTCTCTAATCCTTCAGAGGGACATACCATACTATTTTGTTCATATGACTGGACCAATAAAACTTAAAATATTTAGAAAAATGGAATGTGATGAGAATTTTTTAAACTCCATTAGTGACCTTTTCAGACTGGGAAATTTTAAAAATGTCATCATTCAATGTCCTAATCTATTCAGGCGTCTATGACAGAATGTCATAGATTGGCTTATAAACAACAGAAATTTATTTCTCACAGTTCTGGAGGCTAGAAATTCCAAAATCAAGATCCTGGCAGATTCAGTATCTGCTAAGATCCCATTTCCTGGTTCACAGATGGCCGTCTTTTTGCTATGTTTTCACATGGCAAAAGGGGCAAGGGAGTTCTCTGAGGTCATGTTTTTAAGGCACTAATCCCTTTCATGATGGCTCCATCCTCATGACCTAGTCACCCTCGAAAGGCTCCACCCTCTAACACCATTGCATTGTGGACTGGCTTCCAACATATGAATCTGGGGTGGGGGAGGTAGGGAGAGACACAGACATTCATTCTATAGCACTCAGAGGATAACATGTCCCCATCTGATGTTGCATCAGTGTATTGTTGGTAAATTTTAAAACTGGCATATAGACTATTGTTCGTTATGTGGCTCACCCTCCTAGTCCTTTGTTTGAAGACCACCAAAAAGTAAACTAACTCTTGGCCAGGTAAGAACAGGAACATAGGAAAAACCCAGAGTTTGGAAATACTCATGCAGGTGACTATTTCATTTACATTGTACTATAAGCTTTTTACAGCTCTTATAAAATTCGAATGTAAGTCTCTTGATAGTAAGACATCATTTGAGTAATTAGAAAAGAATGAGACCAGATTCTATGATATGTTCTTCCTTTTTATGAAAGTGGCAAACAGTGAACACAATTATAGAAGTGCCAGTCTTTGTTGGCATCTAGAAAGGCTGTTTTTCTCATGAAAGAAATGGCAGAGTTTTGTAGAATCCCTGTCTTTCTGCAGCTAGAATTTCATTAAAATTAATTCTTTTGGTAGATCTTGATCATTGACTTTTCATTTTCCCTTGTTAACTGTATGGGGGTGCCCCCCAGTGATACCTTACAGGGGCCCAAAGTAGAGACTATCATTTATTATTATTTATTATTTATTATTATTTTTTATTATTTCTTTTTTATTATTATTTCTTTTTTAAAGACTATTTATTTGGGCACTTTGGTGGCTCAGTTGGTTAAGCGTCCAACTCTTGATTTCAGTTCAAGTCATGATCTCGGGGTCCTGAGATAGAGCCCCACATTGGGCTCCAAGCTTAGTTCTTGGTCTGCTTGCTTGTCCCTCTCTCTCCCCAGCTTGCTGTCACTCGCACATGCTCTCTCTCTCTCTCAAATGAATAAATAAATAATCTTTCTTAAAAGAAAGATTATTTTAATCTATTTTAATCTTTTAAATCTTTAATCTTTTAAAAAAGATTATATATTTACTGCCAGAGAGAGTGCAAGTGGGGAGAGGGGAGGCAGAAGAAAAGGGAGGAAGAATCTCAGACTCCTGAGCACAGAGCCCAATGCAGGGCTTGATCCCATGACCCTGAGACCATGACCCGAGACAAAATCAAGAGTCCAATGCTCAACGAACCAAGCCACCAAGGCTCCCTGAGACTATCACTTTTCTAAAGGAAGAAATCCCACCCAGAAATTCTACTGGGAAATCAAACCACTATGCTGAAGAGATAACTGCACACCTATGTTCATTGTAGCATTATTTACAATAGGCAAGATATGGAAACAATCTAAGTATTCATCCATACAACAATGGATGAAGAAAATCATATATATATATATATATGATTCATATATAAATGATTTTATGATTTATATATATGATTATATGTAATTTTTATTTAACATATATAATGGATACTATTCAGCTATAAAAAAGAAGGAAATCCTACCACTTGCAATAACATGGATGAACCTTGAGGGCATTATGCTAAGTGAAATAACTCAGAGAAAGACAAGTACTATATGATCTTGCTTATACATGAAATCTAAAGTAAACAAGCTAATAAAAAAAATATCAGATTTGTGTTTCTCAAATGCTGGGGCTGAAGAGTGGGAATATTACATGAAGGTGGTAAAAGGGTTGAACTTAAAAGTTATAAGATAAATAACCACTGAGAATGTAATATATGGCATGATGACTATAGTTACCATTGTTGTATGGTATCTGAAATTTACTAAGAGAGTGAATCCTAAAAGTTCTCATCACAGGAAAAATATGTAGCTCTGTGAGGAGATGGATGTTGACTAAACTTCTTGGGGTGACCATTTCACAACAGATAGAAGTCAAACCCTTCCTTATGCTGTACATCTTTAGCTTACACAGTGCTGCATGTCAGCTATCTCAATAAAACTAAAAAATGAAAAAATGAGAAAATCCTATAGTCTCAGTACATTATGGATGTATCAATTTGTTAAAGACTTTTGCCAAATTTCATGCCAGGTTTTTTTGTTGTTGTTTTTTTGTTTGTCTGTTTGTTTGTTTGTTACACAAATTGTCAATTTTTGTATGCTATACAAGGAGCAGGCAGGCCCCCCCAACAATTGAAGCTTGGCACACACCGACATCTTTTTAGAAACTCAGAGATGCAGCAGAAGATTGGCAACTCTTATTGATAACCACTCAACCTTTTACTAAAAAGAGGAACTAATTATGTGTGAATTCACCTAGATTCAGTCTTATTAGTGTACCTACTGGATAGCAAATTTGAGGTATTTAAAAAGGAGATGGGTTTCAGGTTCCTTCTCTGCCACCTTAATGATTTCAAGGTGATGTTTCAAGAGTAGGATGCCGAGCTACCTGCTACAAAACACAGAGAGCCAAACACTCCCTGTTAAGTGATCTTGTGCCACTCTCTGTCACCTCAATGCTCACCAAGTTTGATCTGATCAACTAGTTACAATAGTTACATGCTGGTTCCAAGGCAGTAACCATCCTAAATAGCTAAGAATAGGGTTAAAAAGAGTAGCTGTTGGGGAGCTTCTGGGGTGGCTCAGTCAGTTGAGGTTCTGCCTTCACCTCAGGTCATGATCCCAGGGTCCTCCAGTCAAGCCCAGAATCAGGTTCCCCACTCAGGAGGAAGTGTGCTTCTTCCTCTGCCTCTGCCCCTCTCCACCATGCACTTTCTTTCTCTTTCTCTCTTTCTTTCTTTCTTTGTCTCTCTCAAAAAATAAATAAATAAGTAATCTTTAAAAAAAAAAAAAAGGTAGTTGTTGGAGGAGGTCATCCAGAGGATGGGATCACTGGTTGATGAGAGCTAGACCTGGGCAATTGGAGATGCCTTTCTCCCTCCCCTGTTCTTGGAATATGGTTCCTCTCACTCCCCCCCCCCCCCCCCCCCCAAGCTGTAAGCTCCCATGGACACAGCCCTGTGCTGGTAGGGTGTTGTTGAGACCATCAGGATGATGCATAAAACTGAACCCAGTTAAGTCCTCTATAAACACCTTCAGATTCCACTAAGTATGGGACACCTGGGTGGTGGCTCAGTTGGTTGAGAGTCTACCTTCAGCTCAGGTCATAATCCCGGGGTCTGGAGTCCTGTGTCAGGCTCCCTTCTCAGTAGGGAGTCTGCTTTTCCCTCTCCCTCTGATGCTTCCCCCCTGCTCGTGCTTGCTCTCCCTGAAACAAATAAAATATTTAAAACAAATTCTGGCAGGTGAGTGTGGGGATTTACTTGTCTTACAGCTATCCAAGACAAGCCTCCTAAGTTAAGTTCCCTTGCTTACCAAACCTGCCACCTAGCAATCTGGAGTGCTCTGCCTCTTTCTCTGGTCTCTCTTTGCCCTCCATATCAGAGGCTGATTTGCAAACCAACAGTAGCTGAGTTTCCATGTGATTTTCACTTTTTGAAAAGTGAGTCAAAATTAATTATTCTAAAACCAAAATAATCATTTTTGACAGGTGGCCTCCAATACTTAATTGGCAAGTATCTGTCAATTCTCCATATGGAATCAAATCATTCCATTAACCAGAGTTGCATTTTTTTTTCACTCATCTTCATCTGATTTTTATAAGGAGCTAAATGACTTTGAATTAGCTATCCTGTGTTTGTTTCACTGAAACTATCTTATGGCTACCACAGGCACTTGGCAATGCTTCATTTGAAAATCCTCCAAAATAAATTGGTGTGGGACTGCTATAGAATTGGGCCATGGTACTAAAAGATCAAGTGGACCCAGAAGTTTTGCTGCATAAAAGCTTGTCCAACCTGTACTTCAGACTGTCTTCCTACCACTGGAGTGACACTGACTGTTATGGTAATGAACTACTCTTCCTTTGACCCATTTATCTACTTACTGCATTCAGTTATGGATGAAGCACTTTTTGAAGCCATGACCTCAAACACTTTTTTAACAAGGTGGGTTATAAATAAACAATGATAACAGTAATAATAGCTACTATTGAACATCATCCGTTTATACCTTAGACTTTCAAGAAGCAGCCCATAGAGATTACTCTGGGTTTTAGTTTAAGAGCAGAGATCCGGGATAGTTAGGCAACTTAAATTTGTGTCAGGCAAGGGTGAATCTATCATTTCTGATTCTCTGTTTAATATTCTCTCCACTATTCC
Source organism: Mustela nigripes (assembly GCF_022355385.1). Taxonomy (NCBI): domain Eukaryota; kingdom Metazoa; phylum Chordata; class Mammalia; order Carnivora; family Mustelidae; genus Mustela; species Mustela nigripes. Next base: position 153,927,418 of record NC_081559.1, read on the forward strand.
AGGGTGCTGCGTGGGTCAGGGGCACCTTAGATTTTTCAGGGCAATGGTTCTGACTTTCATCCTTTGACCAGAATGAACAGCTGGAATCCTGTCCTCTATCAGATTATCTCTAGAAACCGGGAAGGTAAGGTTTCCCTTTCTCTCACCCTGACCTTTTCACAAACCTGAAATTATTTTTTTTTAAGTTTTTATTTACTTTATTTGAGAGAGAGAAAATGAGCGTGAGAGCACAAGAGGAGGGGCAGAGGCTCGGAGGGAAAGGAGAAGCAGACTCCCTGCTGAGCAGGGAGCCTAACCCGGGGCTCCAGCCCAGGACCCTGGAATCATGACCTGAGCTGAAGGCAGACACTCAACGGACTGAGCCACCCAGGTGCCCCCAACCTGAAAATTTCCTAGTGTAGTGGATGTTGTTCAGATAAACAAACAAACAAACAAAAAAATCTAAATTTAGGATTTTAACAATGAATAATGGTAGTTATTTCATAATGCAGTCAAATGCTCATATCCCCTTCACACGGTTTGTAGTGGCATTTGCATAGGCATTAGAAATCTGAGAGTTGTTTTAAGTATCTGTAGCTGGCAAGAGAGGACAGAGAGAATCTGAAATTAAAGGATTAAATCCACCCAAGAGAGGCTATTGTCGAAAGGAAACTCTTCTCATTCTCTGATAAAGACTTCCATAGTGAACAACAGCCAAAGCTTCCCCCACGACCACCACCTCCTATCAGACACTGTGTCCCTAATTTTAAAAGTCTAATAGTTCTGGCCTCTTTCTCGATGCATCTGTGCTCTATCTGGACTCTCTCTGCCAAAGAAACTCAGGGTCTGGTTTTGTTCATTTGTACTTTGCTCTGTACTTTCTTTTTATGTGCTCTTTAAATGGTTATTTTGACTATAGTTCTCATCAAACAAAAGATGTCTATCTTTTATCATTTGGAGATACTGAAAGCAACGGGTTTTTTTTTTCCTCCTCACTGCCTCTCAAAGCATTTACAGCCATTATATAATGAGAAGAGAAATTCCACAGGGACCAGCTACCATAAACATGTGCAGGTTAAAGATATGTGCACATATTTTATATTTGATATATTCAGTTCCATATATGAAAAGGCCTAAGCAAATTTATGGTGTTCTATTGCAAGCTCTGTGATTTTTATAGGCTCTAGGGAAAAAACCTTTGCTTCTTCATATCAGATGTACATTGAACAAAAGACAGCTTGCCTTTTAAATGCACCTGATCGGACTGAAAGTCCAAGTATTTAAGCAGTATTTGAAGTATACTCTGATGTCTAAAAATGCATTGGTTTTACCTAGGTCTCTCTACTCTGTCACTAAATTAAAGATAGATGGTGATACTGTCTGCTTTTATTACCAGTCCTGCAGTGTTAACATGCAGATGATGTAATTTGAAAATGTAGGGGCGCCTGGGTAGGCTCAGTTGGTTGGGCGACTGCCTTCGGCTCAGGTCATGATCCTGGAGTTCCAGGATCGAACCCCGCATCGGGCTCCCTGCTCAGCAGGGGGTATGCTTCTCCCTCTGCACCCCCCATTCTCTCTTTCAAATAAATAAATAAAATCCTAAAAAAAGAAAGAAAAAAAA
>NC_081559.1:153929117-154029117 GCF_022355385.1 Mustela nigripes
GGGTGGCTCAGTGGGTTAAAGCCTCTGCTTTCGGCTCAGGTCATGATCCCAGGGTCCTGGGATCGAGCCCCGCATCGGGCTCTCTGCTCAGCAGGCAGCCTGCTCTCCTTCCTCTCTCTCTGCCTGCCTCTCTGTCTACTTGCGATCTCTGTCTGTCAAATAAATTAAAAAAAAAAAAAATTTTTTTTTTTTTTAACAAAAAAAATTTTTTTTTTAAAGAAAGAAAGAAAATGTAGCCTGCCGTGATCTGGAGTCGAGAACAGTGGAAAGGAGGGGGTGCATTCCATGATGCTCACATGAACTCTCCCCAGGACAGAGGTGGAGAAGAGGAGGCTAAGGGCCGACCACCACAGTGACGCAGTCTCTGCCAGCCCTGATGGATGAGAAAGCATGGGCATATTGCAAGAAGGTTTGGGGCACTCTCTCTGATCAGCCTATGTGGGTTTGAACCCAGCACCTGAAGCACACAAAAGATGTTCTCTTAAACAAGAGAATTCTAAGTCATTAGTAGCCTCATCTGTAAAATGGGAAAACAATCGTAGCTACATCATAGAACTTTAATAGAGATTTAATAAGAAGCTTGTATAAGGTTCTTATTCAGAGACATCCTTACAAAACAGCAGTCACTAAAGCGGACTCTAGCCTCAGAGTCTAGCCCAAGTTTTCAACATAAACCTGTTACTTACTATCTGTGCAAGTCTCTTAACTTCCAGCCTGTTTCCTCTTCAAGAACATGGAGACAATAAACAATGACAGTAGCATTTTTGAGCGGGTGGCATTAGTTAACTAACAAAAAGCACTTAGAATAGTGCCCAATGCATGTTCAAAAATATCAGCTGCTCTTATGAGAGTTCCTAAAAATGTTCGTAGGAAAGTACCCAGAGCCAAAGAAACAGTGTTCATGTTCAGGCATCTGGATACCTAGTTCCCACAACACAAGGAAAGAGAAACAGCCTCCCTCTCTTTCTATCTGTGCTCCTTCTTGTCTAAACCTATTTGGCCTGCTCGGAGGAAGAAGGTGTACTTGCTTTGACTGTGAGGATGGGGGAGGGGCGCGCATTGGGATCGCATGCCGACCCATCGGGACTGGTCTGTGTTGTCATACCTCCGGAATGAGCTGTGCCTTGCCCTTCAAGCTGTGAAATCAAATGGTTGCAGGCACCTGCATTTCCCTGAACAGTGTTATGAAGGACTCTCTTTTGCCTGGGCTATGTTGGAGAGCTCTTACTCAGACTTTCATCTTTATTCATGGAGTCCACAGGTGTGGCCCCCGCTGCTGGTGAGCAGTCGTCTGTGGCTTGGCACTTGACAAAGGCGATTTTCCGGGATGATGACTCTTACTGGATGTTACAGCTAACAACTCCATTGTCTGCAAGTGGCTAGAGTTTGAGAAACAGCCAGGTGGACCCATCCTGAGAAGAGACAATACGGCGGGGTGTGTTACCAGTGTAATAAAGCATGTACTTGCTGTCAGTAATATTTATCTCTTTAAAAAAAACACAGGGTTGGTTAAAAATACACACTTCTTTGAATTGTGGCATATTAAGCCCTTGGACCCACAGCTTCGGCAGCATCGATAAGATGAGCATCTTACCCAAATGTTAGCCTGTCTCACTCATCACTCAAGGACGTCCTGAAAACGCAAGGCTGAGTTACGTGTAAGGAGAGACTGAGGTGACTTGACTGAGGAGAGAGGGAGGGGTGCAGAAAATGCTGTGGGGCTAGATTTCAGTATAAAGGAATTCCTTTAAGGAACTTTTACTATTATTGGGGTTCATCTTCCATAAAGCTGGATCCTTTTTTTTTTTTCCCCAGAGTAAAAAAGAGTCTACCATCTTGGGAAGCTGGGTATCTGTAAATTCCTCCTAAGTTTCCCAGCAGCAAGAGTTGTAATTGCCATTTTTGCCAACACAAGAGAACTTCCTATATAGTTAATTTACTGCATGTCTTTCCAGCCTGGGAATGCAGCACAGGACTCTTTACATTAACTGAACAATCAGATGGTAAAAGAATCACTTGGGCCATTTGCTGTGTGAAGTGGATATTTTTTGATGATAAAATAAGTAATTCCATATGTACGTGAACTGTTAGTATTTGGTTCCTGTTTCTCTTGTAATGTCCTTGGTCTTTTCTTTTGAATCAATTAGGTCAGTCTCTGGGGAATAAAAAAAAAAGAAAAAGAAAGAAAGAAAAACAGACCATAGTTGAAGCCAGAACACTCTAATACTGTCCACTCGACATATGGTGTTTATAGATCTTGAAAACAGAGTCAGGAGGAATGCTTCAGCGTAGAAGGGCTCTCTCCACATCAGAGATGGTTTTAATTTGCTAACTTTTTAAATCTTTGGTCCTGGAGTAGTTCTTATTACAGTCAATAAAATGGTTAGTGAAATGATGGTAAAATACCATAATTATGTTCATTAAATAAGATTTTGTATGCCCCCACTGGTATGCAAAAAGCCCATTCTGTACTATTTTTTACTTTATATATGTGAATATATGTATACATATATACACATATTATTTATACATATATACTACTATATAGATGTACATACCTAGAGATATATGTATATTAGGAGAATGGTAAATTAACCAAAGACAGAGGACTCATCTAGCAATTCCACACTCCTTTTAAGGCACAATGTGAGAAGTTGCCATACCAAGATAGAGCTACCTAGAAAATTTCTGCTTTCAGGCAGGGCAGCACAGCTGACCTTTGACTCCACAGGAAAGCCCGCCCTCTTTCCGAATCTTCTCAGCCCAGACAGCCCAGCACAGATGGCATGAGCGGTTCTGCCGAGCCAGCTGGTGAGAACAGTCAGGCAGACATCTGCAGGTGAAAGCTGGGAGGGAATCATGGCTGGAAGGTCATTGAAAGTCGATGCACAGAAAGGCTGTTTCCCCGGCGGCAGAAATTACCCTGTAAGACCTATGCAGGTCCACATAGGCAGTAGGCCAAGGGCAATGTGCACTACATACTTACACTATCTTAAGAAGGGGATCCAGGGCCTCGTGTCTATTAAAATCCCAAACACCGGAATCATATCTGACTCTAAGATTATAATAAGCTTCCACCCAAAGTTCTGAACACAAAACAGGCCTAAGAACAAAAATGCTGGCACATTAAAATCACATGGCGGGGGCGCCTCGTTGGCTCAGTGCTTAAGCCTCTGCCTTCGGCTCGGGTCATGATCCCACGGTCCTGGGATCGAGCCCCGCATCCCGCTCTCTGCTCAGCAGGGAACCTGCTTCCTCCTCTCTCTCTCTCTCTCTCTCTCTCTCTGCCTGACTCTCTGCCTACTTGTGATCTCCCTCTGTCAAATAAATAAAATAATTAAAAAAAAAAAAATCACATGGGGCGTTGTGAAAACCTCCAATGCCCAGGCCATATCCTAGAGGAATTAAGTCAGATTGGGATGGATCCAAGAATCAGCACCTATCTCTAGCTCTCGCAGAGGGCAGGGCTTGGATGGAAAGGACCGCTCCTCCAAGCATGAGGCTGGAGTACTTTCTTGGTGTGATGAGTTGGAAGAGATGGAGACTGAGCTCTGGACTTCCAAAATTAAAACTTAAGCTAATGGCAGTAGAGATGTCATCTTCTTCCAAGAGACTGTATTTTAAGGAAAATAGTATGGGGCTGGATCTAGAGACCCAATTTTGAGCCCCAACTTTGCCAGTCTCTTTAACTGAGAACCTCAGTTTCCCAGTCTGTGTAATAAGAGAGTTTGATAAATTGATCTCCAAGTTCCTCCCATTCCTCCTATTTCTGTTGTCAAATTTTAATGCAAAATTTTGCACAGTCTTTATATCTAAATCTGTTAATTGATTTTTCCTGTTAATTGATTAGAAAATAAGAATATATCATTCTCCCTGCCCCACCTTTCCAATATCACGTAATTGTATATAAAGTACTTTTAAAAATTAAGAAGACACAGCCCTGTTCTCATCACTTCCATTCAGCATGGTTACACTTAACCAGTGCAACTACAGTGGAAAAGGAATTGGAGGAAAAAAGCTTTTTATTTATATTAATTAATATTTATGTAAACTAATATAAATATTAATTATTATATATGATATAAATTAATTAATATTTATATTAATTAATAATTGTCTATGTTGAAAATCCAAAGAATTTACCCCCCTCACCAAAAAAGGACTATTGGATCTATAGAGTGGCCATAAGATCAACATTCAAATATCAGTTGTATTTTTATATGTAAGCACTCACTAATTACATTTTTGGGGTACTATATAACAGCACCAAACAAGTGAGCCAGTTAGAGGTAAATCTAACAAAAGACATATGTTAAATTTAATAAGATGCATATGTTAGAACTACAAAAGCACTGATGAGAGTAATCAGAGTATATGGTGTTCATTGATTAGGAGAATCAAAGTTGTCAAAATGTCAATTCTTCCCAAACTGATCTTTATAGATTCATACAATTTCAATCAATAACCAAAAAAGTTTCAGTAAAGACTGAAAGGTCAATCCTAACATTTATATGGAAATCCAAAGGACCTGGAAAAAACAGAACAATTTTGAGGGGAAAATTAAGTTGAATCATTCACAATACCTAATTTCAAGACTTACTATAAAGCTTCAGTAGTCGGACAGTGTGCTAAGATGAATTTGACTTTCAGGGTATTAGGTGGAGGCAGAAAGAGATGGACTGAAGAAGGTACCTGACTCACACTATATGTGCCCATTAGTATCGACAAGGACCCCACCCAGGGACTGGACCTATTTTTGTAAATAAAGTTGTTTTTTTGTTTGTTTGTTTGTTTGTTTAGATTTTTATTTATTTATTTGACAGACAGAGATCACAAGTAGGCAGAGAGGCAGGCAGAGAAAGAGAGGAGGAAGCAGGCTCCCTGCTGAGCAGAGAGCCCCATGTGTGGCTCGATCTCAGGACTCTGGGATCATTACCTGAGCCGAAGGCAGAGGCTTTAACCCACTGAGCCACCCAGGTGCCCCATTTGTAAATAAAGTTTTATTAGAATACAGCTATGCATGCCATTTACATATATACTGCCCATGGCTGTTTATTATCACAGTGTACAAGTTGAGTACTTTCAACAGAGTTGGAGGCCATATGGATAAGGTTTAAAAAGTACAAGAAGTTCAGTTAAATTTGAATTTTGGATAAATTAAAAAATAATTTGTATTATAAATATGACCTACACAATAATCAAGACATACTTAGACCAAAAAAATTTGTGATTTATCTAAAATTCAAATTGAACTGGGTATCCTGTATTTTATCTCTATGTATGAAACCAAAGACTAAAATATTGACCCCCTGAACCTTTATAGAATAAGTTTACCAACTGCAGGTTTAAGTAAAGAGGAAAACTTTCTTTAAAAGTTAATTATATTATTGGGGCACCTGTGTGGCTCAGTCGGTTAAGCATCCACCTTGCATCCACCTTTGGCTCAGGTCATGATCCCAGGCTCCTGGGATTCAGGCCCACATTAGGCTCCCTGCTGAGCTGGGAGACTGCTTCTCCCTCTCCTTCTGCCTGCTGCTCCCCTTACTTGTGCTCTCTCTCAATGTCAAATAAATAAATAAAATCTGTTTTAAAAAATAAAAAAATAAAATTAAAATTATATTGTTCATATTTTAAATCACTTCCAATTGTTCTATCATTAAAATAAGTCACAAAATTTATAAAGCATAGATGTGTATTTCTCTCCTTTGAGCTACCAAGGTTAAAATGACACCTAAAATTCTACCAAGTTCACTAAATTTTTCAGCAGCTTCAAAACCCCTAGTAAATCCCTCTAAATGGGGTTGGGGGGATATATTATAATTTGGAGCAGTGGATCACAAATACACACATCAGATTTACCTAAGGTGCTTTTAAAAAAATTACAGATTCAATGCAACTGAATGCAGTTCTTGGGCTTCAGCCCCAGAAATTCTGACTCATTTACGCCTGAAATGAAACTGGGAATATGTTTTTTATTGCTAAAACTCTTTAAGACGCTTCTGATGTAGAAGCTGGAGGACTGGTGACTTGCAGTGGCGGTTTGCAAATATGAGCTTGCATCCGACTCAGCAGGAAGGCTTGTTGAAACACAGCACTGGGCCCCACTCCACAGCATCTGATTCAGTAAGTCTGACATGCGACGCAAGAATGTCTAACAGTGTTTCCAAGTGATGTTGTTACAGCTGGCTTGGGGACCTCATTTGGAGGAAAAAAAAATGCTTTTGAGAATTTTATGTACTTAATTTGCAACTTTCTTAAATTCAGATCTAGATTATTTACTAAATCAATAATATACAACATAATGGAACTTCATTGCCACAAAATAGATGGTACTTTTGTTATTCCACCAGACTATCAATTCACCTAAAGGAAGAATGAAAAAAGTTTTCCTTATGTGTCTTTCGAACAATGTATTGTCATAGCCCAGAATATTCGAATCTTATCAAAAAATACTGAGAATGTGCTCAAACCCATAAGTCTTAAATATGCCTTGGGAAGGTTATTGTAAAAATAGAACCACCTACTAATAAACTAGTTTGGTAGAGTAATGAAATATTTAGCAATAAATTTAACCAAAGAAGTGAAAAACTTATACAATGAAAACTACAAGCATTGTTAGAAGGAATTAAAGATCTAAATAAACAGAAAGATATCCCATGTTTATGGATTGGAGGGCTTAATATTGTTAAAACAAATTGACCTACAAACCCATCTTACTTCTTTGAAGAAATTAGCAAATTCACCCTAAAGTTTACGTGGAAATCCAAAAGAACCAAAATAGCCAAAAAAAAAAAAAAAAAAAATTGGAAGAACAATGTTAGAGGGCTCACATTTACCAATTTCAAAACTTACTTGAAGTCCACAATAAACAAAAGCATGTGGTACTAGCATAAGAATAGATAAATAGAAAAATGGAATATACTTGAGAATCCAGAGCTAAACTCTCATATTTATGGCCAACTGATTATCACAAAGATGGCAAGATAATTAAATAGTCTTTTCAACAAATGGTACTGGGACTTCTGAGTATTCTCATGGCAAACCATAAAACTGGATCTCTACCCCACACCATTAACTCAAAATGGACCAAAGAACTAAACCCAAGAAGTAAAAATTACGAAAATATTACAAGAAAACTTATATGTCAATTTGTGGAACTTAGGATTAGGCAAGGGTTTCTTAGCTATAGACAACAACAAAAGAAAAAAAGATAAATTTAAAATTTATCAAAATTAAAAACTTTTGTGCTTTAAAGGATACTGTGAGAAAGTGAAAAGACCGCTCACAGGAGAAAATTTTTGCAAATCATATATCTGATAAAGAACATGTATCTGAAGTATACAAATAGCTACTAAAAATCAATAATAGAGAGACCAATAAGCCAATTAAAAATGGGCAGAGATCTGAATAGATAGCTCTCCAAATATCCAATAAACACATGGGAAGATACTCAGCATCATCAGCCCACAAGGAAATGAAAATCAAAACCACAGTGAGATACCACTTCACTGCCGCTGAGATGGCAATAGTTAAATCACACACACACACACACACACACACACACACACACACAGCACAGAGAGAGATGAGAGAGAGAATAACAAGTATTGGAGAGGATATGGAGAAATTAGAACCATTATACATCACTGGTGGGAATGTAAAATCCTGGAGCCACTTTGGGAAACACTCTGGAAATATCTGAAACGTTAAACCTTGTGTTACCATATTACTCAGCATTCCATTCCCAGATATTTATCCTAGAGAGTGGAAATATATGCCCACCTAAAAGTGTGTACAAGAATGTTCACAGCAACGTTATTCATAATGACCAGAAGGTGGGAACAAACCCAAATGTCCGTTAACTAATGACTAAATAAATAAAACCTGGCATACCCCTATAATGGAATATTATTCAGCAACATGAATCAAGTATTGATACATGGTTGGATCTTGAGAGCATGATACTAAGTTCAAGAATCAGTCTCAAACGATCACACATCCTATGATTCTATTTATGTGAAATGTCTAGAACTGGCAAAATTATAGAGTCCAAAGTTTGACTGGCGGTTGATTGGTGATTGTTTGGGGTTATGGAGTGTGGGGCATCAGAGAGTGATGGCTAAGGAGTGCAGGGTTTCTTTTTAGGGCAATAAATATGTTCTAAAATTGATTGTGGTGATGGATACACAACCCTGAATGTTCTGAAAGATGTTGAATTGTACACTCAAAAGAAAAACAGTCACCAAAGCTTTTAAAAGAGAACTACCCATGGTAAGGACGTTGTTCTGAAATAAAATCTGTTGGACATTACGAGGTGCAGACACCAAGTTCTGTTTTCTAATTCTATTTGAAAACATGTCCTTGAATTTACATTGCATTGACTGTTTCTTGCTTAGTTAATTTTGTAGTCTTCGGAGTAAAACTTCAGTACCACATATTTCCACTGTTTGTGCAAATAAGCAGCCTTTGCTTCAAATGGATGTTTCTATTAACACTATGCCTAATTATTGAAAATAAACATGTGCAAATATGAGCTTCTGCTGACTGCCTCTCAACCTATCTTTTCCTCCTGCTGATTCATGCTGAGGGGCCTAGGCTTCTGGAGCTCACTGGGGACCCTGGTTTGAATGAATATGCACTTAACTGGCAGGACTGTATGGAGTCCATCTTGAGAATTTAAATGTAAATGTTTTCATCATCCTGATAAAGAATAAGTATAAATGTATATATGTAATAAAACAAAGTTCCATTCAAAATAGAAAGCACAGCTCATGAAAGACTACATTTTAAAATAATCTTTTTTTTATGAATGCAAGATAAATGTCCCAAATCAATGTCCTGACACCAAAGTCATGAACTGTGTGTTTGTGTCAGCATGACAGAATATTTTAATAAATTTTTTAAAAATAGCCAGACAGCTAATAATTTAACTAACAATATTGACAATATCTGAAGGATGCCACGAGATTGTTTTCTCTTTTTTGTTTTCCTTTTAAGTTTTCAAGCCATTAATCACCTTCCTTTCCAATAATTTGTATTTCACACCATTTTTGAGGGTGCCACAAATGTCCAACCCTTACTTTCACACATTGTGTCAGGACTATTCTCATACTAGGAGATGAACCATCATGGATGACTAGCAAATTGTCCTCACAGACAGTACATAATCCTTGTAGATTTCTACCAAGTGGAGCCCAGATAGTCCTTTGTAATAGAAAGGATTTAAGTCAATATATGGATACCACTATATGAGATAAAATATTGTATATTCCCTTCAGTGATGAAAAACATGAACATGAAAGAATTTAGCAAGATAATACATGCCAAAGGATCCCATAAATGGCAAGGTATTATCCATAGATTAGTTAGCACTGGTTGTAATAACACTAAGAATTTCCAAGAACATATCTGCTATTACTCATTTACAAGTTGCAAGGGGTTGGGGGGGGGGATTCTTAAGAATAACATGTCAGTCTATAGAGTTCCAAAGATATTAATTAGAAATCAAATCAAATTTACTCAGATTTGCAGCCACAGCATATTGCCATTTTCCTAGAAAAGAAAACATATTTTGCTTTCCAACACGATAAAGTGGTAGAAGATTCTGTCACTGCTGAACCTCTGGAGACCTAGAAGATCATCAGTAAACAGTGATAAGTAGGTTCACTCCCGAGCAAAAATGCCCAGCCTCTGCTAATGAGATTTCCTCATGCAAAATGAGCCAAATTTGATTTTATCTCATTCAGTCACTTCATGGCCTCTAAATAAAATGTCCTTGCAAACTTCTGCAGTTTAAAAACTATAAGGTTTGGGGTATCTGGATGGCTCAGTCGTTAAGTGTATGCCTTCAGTTTAGGTCATCATCCCAGAGTCCTGGGCTGGAGCCCCACTTTGGGATACCTACTCAGCAAGAAGCTTGCTTCTCCTTCTCCCATTCATCCTGCCTGTGTTCCCTCTATCCCTGTGGCTCTCTCTGTCAAATAAATAAATAAAATCTTCAAATTAATTAATTTAAAAAAACTATAAAGGTGGGAGCCTGGGTGGCTCAGTTGGCTAAGCAACTGCCTTCGTCTCAGGTCATGATCCTGGTGTCCGAGAATGGAGTCCCGCATCTGGCTTTTTGCTCAGGGAGTCTGCTTCTCCCACTGATCTCTCTCTCTCACTCTTTCTCTTTCTCTCTCTCAAATAAATAAATAAAATCTTTTTTAAAAAAACTATAAAGGTGATCAAAGTGGGTTTTTAAATAAATGCTTAAAGTAAGTTGAGTATGAGTATCCTTTCTGTAGTATTTGTTTTCTGGGAAAAGGCCTAGTGATTTAAAATTCAATTGTTTGGAAGAAAGGGAGTCATTAATGGTAAGAAATAAGGGCTTCTGGACTTAAGTGATCCCTCCTTCTTCCCTATGAACGTATAGCTGTGAATGATTAAGAATACTTTTTAAAACTTGCTATTTAAATGAAGGTAGAAATATAACTGATAAATAGTAATGCTAAGCCCCAAACTAAAAACTAATTTCAAAATACTTTGAGGCCCAAATACCTTCATTTCGTGGTTAACAAATAAAACAAAACAAAAAAGCTAGACTGAGCAATTCCCTGGCCTCAAGTTTGTACTTATGTCTATTTCTTTTAGACAATCATATAATTCTTTTACTTTTGTTAGATGAATAATAAAGTACTTGTAATTTTTCTGAGGTTTCCCCCCAAATTTCCAATAATTTAAATTTTAGAATTAATGACTTAATTTTTAGACTACAAAATCCTGAAAATGCTCGGTTCACTATGGATCTGTTAGAAAAACACCTCAAAATACAGAACTTTCTCTTATTTCCTCAATAAAATAATACCATATTCCATAGAATCCAAGAGTCTGCAAACAGCAAGAAACACCAGTGCTTTATACGCCTTACAAAAGAAATACAGTTAAACTGTGGCACTGCACTTCTTAAAACATAGCACTTAAATTTTTATTTAATCAAACATATCATTGAGACTTATTTGGACATAAGTATTTATCACCATATTCCTATGTAGAAAGGAAAATATAAGCAAAATCAATCCATTATTTCCTTAGTAAATCTTGGCATGTAGCAGGCAGTCCTGTAACATACATCATCAGTAGCAAAATAACACAGCTTCTTCTTTGGGGAATCTTCCTTTGTAAGATCCCACAAAGCATGTGGTTTTTGCATAATTAGAAAGTGCAAAATTGGGGGACTTCCTTCAGGGATGAATATTTGCTTCACTGTATCACATTAATGTTTCATTGCCCTGTTTCTAGGTCTTTCTGTTTCGAAGCCAAATCATAATGTAATATGTTTGATATCACTTTGCATACCATTTTTACTCAACACATGCCCTAGACTCCATTGAAATAACAAGAAAAATAGCAATGACCAAGTTCACACATAAGCAGACAACAACTACTATGTCATGATTGGCCCTTGACCCTCGATGGTGAGATGCATGCTGATTTTGAAGATGTTAAAATGAGAAAAACAGGTGCATCTTAGAATTGATGGAATCCAGTTATAATCCGTTTTATCTGTGTCATGCTGGCTAGAGCATGAACTTGGTAATGAGATAGCATGGGCACTGACTCGGGCATTTCATGACTATAATGCTGGGCAAATTATTTCATCTTTCTAAGCCTTTTTCTCATCTAAAATAAGTATTGTAGTGGTACCTACCATACAGAATCATTGTAGAGATTGAACAATATAGTTTCTACATTAACTGCTCATTAAATATGAGGTACTATGATTTTTATTATAAGCATTACCTGTTTGGGTTTTCATAACTAGCTGTGAGGCAGATAGCAAGACAATATTATCCCCATTTTGCCACTGGAGAGAACAAAGTTTAAGGGGTTATAATTTGCCCAAGATCACAAATCAGTAGGTGACTTGGTGGGACTATTGGAGCTTGCTCCATATCATCCCCTCCCCCAAACTAAAACTGATGTATATACATAAATGTCCTATTCCCATTTAAAAAGTTGAATTCACTTGACGAAAATAAAAATGATGTGAACATTGTGGATGCTTCTGGTCCTCTGGCATCCCACTCCTCTTTATTCTAAGAACAATACACCTTCTCAACTTTTAAACCATGTACTTGGAATTGGGCCTTAACTCCCAAGTTCCAGGGATGGAACAGAAGGTCTGGATCTAACCAATCAGAATTTCGAATTCCCGTGGCTGCAGAGGTTGATCTAGAAATAGTCACTTAACTCAAGCCAACTAAGTCAGAATAAATCAGAACTAATCTCAGGACTTTTATTTGAATAACCAGAAGAGATATTTAAACAGAAAGGACATTTCCCTTCTCTGTTTGGCTTTAACTTAAGGAGGTGTGAGGCTGGAGCAGCTGCTGCCATCTTGTGACCACATGGATCCTAAAAATGAAGCCGAATTGTGGAAGAAAGCATGGCCAAGCTGGGCAACAGATAGACACTAGCTATTCAATCCAAAATGTGAGTTTCTAAATCCAACCATACTTGAATATAACCCTAGTTTTAATTCTCAGTTATCTGAGATGGTAAATTTCTTTTCTTTGCACAAATTATAGCCTTGGCCTTTTGAACAAGGGGTTTAAGGTAGGGCAGTATGAGCCAAAAAGAATGTATGTTTGACTGGCACCATGAGTGCCAGGTCCAATACATAATTCTTTATCCTTGCTCAGGAAAAGCAAAATTAGCCCAACAGTAATGACTGTACACGACCAATGTGCAATGTATGCAATCTAAGAACAGTAAACAAATGTTTACTGTGTCAGTTTCCGTGCCACTGGCCAAACATCCTGAGGACTTTCTGTATTAATTTATAGTAAGCAACACTGTGGAAAGACTTGGTTTGAATATATTTAAATAGCTTGTGATGTGAGTGACATACATATGGGATTGTTTATTTCAACATAGCTAAGTCCACTATGATTGGTCTCATTGTGCATTTGGAAATGGTTGACACTATTCAATTACATTTGCTGTCCTTTAGGACTCTAAAACCTGACTAGTCAGAAACTCAAATGTAATTAATCCAATTAGCTAGTTTCCATAATTTATTTAGACTTATAAAATCTGTCTGTGCTACAGAATAAAATCTAGGTTCACCAAAGCAGCACTAGCACTAATATGTGAATATAAAAGGGGCAAAATAGTAAATTCATACCTCTTTTTTGCGAGGTAAGTAGTTAATTTTCTTTGCTAAAAAGCAAAATAATATTTATTGAGAAATTGAGTGTATCTAAGATTCTTCCTGGAGAAATCAACAACAGATGGGACTTTTGTATACATATAAAGAAATCTATATGTCCCCACATTTTAGGATTTCCATGAGCAGAGGAATTACAGTACTATTTTGATTTTCACATTCCTTTAACATGCTGACTTAAGTTGTTGCTTTAACATAACATTTTTAAACTATCTACTCCCACCACTAATCCACATGTGTTGTAAAAATGTTTGTACACAGAATGGGGTTCCAAAGAGAAACAGATTGTGACTTAACACCATACACATGAAGTTAAGTTGGATTTTATATATAATTATATACAGTAGAGATAATAAATCTGCATAGGCACATGTGTTTAATAAGTGTGAATATTAACATACACGTACACTTCAATTTCACATGTTATTCCTTTTCCCCTTCCATTACAGACAAAAATCCAGGGGGAAAGAATGCCCCCTCACTTTGTTACCTCAATACATGATTCTCATACACTTTCTCTTGAAAGAGTAATTGCTATGGAGTATTTTTCCCTCAATATGGCAGATGAAGGGTTAAATTAAAGAAGCCTTGACAGCTTGCCTTCCAGTGAAAAGAGGAAGGAAACTGGTCAGCTGTCCTTCCTCAGCTTTCGTAGAGCTTTCTGCTTCTCCTTCCTCTTATACCCTTGCTGGGAGGTACGACTTTTCCGTCAGTTACCCACGAACATTCAACTTTGATAGGAAGACAGTAGGAACGAGGTAGTATAGTAGGTGTGATTTGAGCCTATTTCACTGGATGGGTTTTTCAAACTTTTTAAAACCTCAGCCAATAGTGAGAAGTACACTTCCCATCACACATCAGGACACAGAAATATATGTCTAACTGAGACAACAACTTAAAACCAATGCTGATGTGCTCTGATACTTTCTATTTTATTTTATTCTATTCTCTGCATTTCATTTTCCTTCTTCAATGCTAGTTAAGAGCCACTAAATTGATTGTATGATCCCTTATTAAGTTATAACCTTAAAGTATTTTAAAATACTGTATTTAGAGATTAAAGCAGCTTAGGCTAGAAAAAGCTTAATTCTTCAAATAAGTTTAAAATCTGGCTTCGACATTGATTCACCACGTGACCTTTGGCAAGTTATCTCGGTCTGTGTGCTCAGTTTTCTCATCCAGAAAATGGAGATAATATTTTTACTTTGCAGGATAATTGTAAGGGTCAGTGAGATACTGAGAAAACCCAACGCCCATTCTCTGACGCATCGTGGACTGAAAGTAAATATTGCTTCCTGGACAGTTTATTAAATCTTAAAAAGTATGACAGGGAGCAAGTTTTTTGTGGAAACACTGCTTTTCAAACCCTTTCAAACCTCTCTTTCCTTTCTTATCAGTCCTTTTCACAAAGCTAGAGACAAAACATTTATTTACATTAGTCTCCTACTCTAAGGAGTGAGAAACCACTAGAGTAAGGAAAATATCTCAGATATTTTCAGATAGGGTAAGGAAAATATCTCTTATCTCAGAACTTTCCACAAATTTCTGTGCAGATCAGTCTAGACAATTAGCAATGCTTTGAAATACTGGGGTCAAACTTCAGTATAAACTTCAGAATCCTCAGAGTGACCCTTATCCATCATGATCTGACCCTGCTTTTCTTGCCCAACATTATATCAAAACCTTTCTTTCACCTTCCAGAGCATACCTGCATCAGTCCCATCAGCGGCTGCCTTATAATGCTCTGTTAGCTTTCGATTTTGCAAATGCTTCCTTTGTGCTAGTCTCATCACCTCCCTGCAGCTCTCCATTCTGCCACTTACCACCTATGAAATCTTGGACAAGTTACCCACTAAATACTTCTAAATACACTTTCCATATCTATAACTAACTAAAAAATAATAACAATAATAATATTTGTATATGAGGTTTCTTGGAAAGACACAATGACATGGGGGTTATATATTGCCTGGTATGTAATGAATGATCAACAAATGATGACTTTTGGGGCACCTGGGTGGCTCAATGGGTTAAAGCCTCTGCCTTCGTCTCGGGTCATGATCCCAGGGTCCTGGGATCGAGCCCCACATTCGTCTCTTTGATAAACGGGGGGGCCTGCTTCCTCCTCTCTCTCTCTGCCTGCCTCTCTGCCTACTTGTAATCCTTATCTGTCAAATAAATAAATAAAATATTTTTTAAAATGAAGACTTTTAATATTACTTTCATTTTATAATATTTATCAGTCAACGCTGAGTGTAAGTGACATCCGTTGTAACAAATCTTCGCTTACCCTTCTGGTCTAGATTATGTTCACTACTTCTGAACTCCCCTAGAACTCTGTACAAATGTCTTATCAGTCTTCTTGCATCATGTTCTAAATGTAGATTTTCTTGCTGCCTTCCCTACAGAACTGGAAACCTCTTGAGAACAAGAACATGTCTTTCACCTTTAAATCTAGACCACCAAGGCAAACTGACAAAGTGTCTGGAATATTATAAGGTTTTTAATAAGTTTGTTTGTCTATCTTGTTCGGTGGGTGACCAGAATACAAAAGTACCATCTCTACCATATCTTTTATAATGAAAATACTGTAAGAAAAGAAAGGCTAATTGTTGGAGTAAATACTGCTCAAAACAAAAATGCTCTTCTGCAATGTCAAAGACACCATAATGCAAAGGAATTATTTCTTTATTTTTAGCCTGCTCAGATTTCTTTAGAAATCTGACAGGTGAGGATTCATTTCTTCAGTGACTCCAAAGGGTGTAATTACTCATTTAAAAACAATTTATTGTGTGCCAGGCACACTGTTCTATATGCTAGGGATATAGTAATGAACAAACTAAAAGTCCACACCTTCAAGGAATTTACATTCCAACAGGCAGATATAGTCAAATAACATAAATAAATATATAAAATAATAATGTAAATGGTAATAAGTGCTATGAAGAAAAATAAAGCACAGTAAAGGAATACACAGGATTTCCTGTTCCAGGAAATCCAGGATCTGTCATGAGACAATATCTGAGAAAAAAAAACTGAATGAAGTAAAAGAGTGAAAAATGTGTTTTGTTCTTTTAAACACTTTTTATGCTTAATTCTAAAATTTTCCAGGCTTGAAGATGTTAACGAACTAGGGAAACAACTTTGTCATCTCAAGCAATTGAGACCACCTCGGATGCCTAAACTAGCATACCAAGCAAGAGATTTCAGCTCAAATGCTAATTGGATTCTCATCCATGACCTTGCAGGAACACAGTGAACGCTATTTATAATTGCTATGTCAGTGACTCTGTGACTTAAAGAAGATGCTATGTGGCCTATGGCCCTTTCATGCCAGAAACTTCTTTTATCTATTCATAAAAGCTTGAACCCTGACCCACATTGGCTAGGTTACTTGACTCGATATTTCACTTATTTGGCCACTAAAATTTGTAAAAGTCCTTTCTAACTAAATTAAATACCTTAAACTTGACCAACTCTTGCTTCATTTTCAATACTTCCTATATGCCAAGGCTGCATGACTTCAATGAGGATAAAATGATCTTCTAGCCTTTGACTATTTGATTACAACAGCAAAGGTCTCTCCATTGACCCAAATTTGTTTTTAAAAATTCATATAAAGCTCATATTAATAGAGTTCTTTCAAAATAACTACATTAACTCTTTCGCTTTTTAAAATGTCTCTACTGAAGTGCCCTAAGTTAAAAACCACATACAATTTCTCTATGGGAGACTTCTAACCAGGTTCTAGGTTATAAGACATATTTGCAGGATTGTAGGAAACTGAATTTGAATAAGAGGTGACAAGAGTATAAATAAACCTGTGTTACCCAGATAATTAAGTAGCATTGTAAACAGATCAGTAAGTAAGAAGAGAAAGAACTGCCTCGGTTCACTTTGTGTCTTATTTTCATATCAGTGAAAATTTCCAACTCATGGGTTAAATAATAAGATCCCATCTCTTATGGATACTGCAACTTACATTTCTAAATTCTTTGGGAAACGTGTGTCAATACTATAGCAGATTTATAATAGACTCACATCTTAATGATAAATGTAATTGATTAATTATTACTATGGCTGAAAATTAATAATGCTGTATTGCTAGAAGCTTAGAAATACATGCAAATTCATCTTACATGATTTGACATGCAACACTATTGATTGCAAATATCTCAAATGTATATATTTTTACTCAGAGAGGTACAAAATTCTATATGCATATACATGACATAAATTTATTTAAATTATTGAAAGAATTTCTTCCCATCTTTATTCACCAGTCACCTTTCTACTACATTTTTACCTTCCCAAACAAACATATCCTTTAAGAATATATTTTTGCCTTAATGGATTTTGGTGGGATGAGAGGGGAGTTGTGTAGGGAGTGAATGACAGTAATTTAAATTATAAAGATAATTACCTTAATTCTCTAATCAGAGATGTATGTACAACAAGGTTTCACTCAAACTGAAAATTTGCCTAATATTAAAGTAATATGGAAGGTCAGTATCATTCCTCTACTGTATTTAGTGATTTTTTTTTAAAGCTGCTGTAGTCATTCATTGGCTTTTTTGTGATATAATAATAACCATATCAGTATTTCCCAAATTTATCTACTCAGAAGATTTTCTAGAGCACAGTCCAGACTTACTGATTAACAATTTCCAAGGAGGAGGTCTGAGTTTCTATCAAGAAAATGAGAGGCATATTTTTATGTTTAGGCAAATTTGGGAAACCAAAATAAGTTATTTATGAGTTGCAAATAGAGGCTGAAAACTATCACCTTGCACATGTGCAAATCATTTCTTATATCTTTTTTGACTACAAGCCAGAATCAGGAGATAAATGTGATCATTGTTGACTCTAATATTGTAGCAAGAATAATAAATGATTTCATAGTCCCTAAAAAAATTATCTTTGCTTGGAAGTAAAAGTACCTTGAGGATTCACTCTGAATGGTAACATTGAGATTAGGAGAGCCATTGTAAGAAGACCAAGAGGGGCCTCTCCTTTCCATAAGTCATGAGTCCATCAGAATGAGATAAGAAACGGAAATGACATTTTCTTTTAGTAAAATAATATTTCAACGTTTTATTTACTCTTTTGTTCAAAGAGAGACTATCTGACCTGGTTAGTATAATGGGAACTTTTTGCACAAAACAAACAAACAAAAAAACTAAACAAAAAAACACACACAACTACTAAGTAGGGTAAAAAAAATTCCTAAACCTAGATAAAATGTGTATATATTTTTCAAAAATCTGACTGAAGGCATAATAGAATTAATAAGGCAGTGACAGCTTGACATCTCAGAGGGAAGAAAAGCAGAGAAGTGAGCCCAATGCTCAGCACCCCTCAGGGAAGCTGCTGATTCTCAAGTAGAAACTGAGAAACTGTGAAGGTGGACAAAATTCCTGGATGTCTCACAGGGCTGAGGTAGGAAATGAGTTCAGGACCCATTAGGAAAGGAGGCTCATCAATGTGAATATCCTAGCTTTTAGTTGAGACCCCTGAAGTTTACACCTTAAAAATAAAGGCCAACCAAAAAAAGATCAGCCCTAAAGAGATTGAAACCTGTCTTTGGGTCAGCTCAATCCTGATTGGACTGAAATGACCCACTTGACTCCAACTATTTGACACGGTAGCATAAAGCATCTGGAAAAGAACACATCCAGAGACTCCATTTGTCTCTACAAATGTTTACATATGATATTTGTCATTAAATTAAAGATTACAAGACATACCAGGAGATAAGAGCTAATAATCAAATACAAACAAGCTAAACAAGCATGTAAATAAAATAGGTAGTAGAAATGGACCCACATGTGATTTAAGATATTGAAATATTGTAAGCACCAGACATAGTCTCTTAAAAATATGAGCTTTTGTACAAGGATAGTAGATGAGGAAATGAAAAATTTCCAGGAAATGAAAATTATTTTTAAAAAATCAAATGCTATTTTTAGTAATAAGGATTACAAATGAAAATAAGAACCCAATAGGTGTATGTAATGGTCAGGACCCAGGAGAGAAAACAACTACCAGTAATTTGGATAGAGAGAATTTAATATGAAGAGTTGTTAACGAGGTATAAATGTATTACTTAGGTAATGTATAAAGTAGGTGAAAGAATAGGATAAGAACTCTGAAATACAAAACTTCAAGAATTGACTACCACACATATAGCTGGGATAGTGAATCAAAGAGAAGACACTGAAATGACTAAAACTTAGAAACTTACAGGAAGAGCCATGCAGAGATAAAACTCAGCCCTCCAAAGAGGAGGCACTTGTGTGCTGGTCTGGTGTCTCTGAGCTTAGGACTTCAATTTCTGAGATTTTGAGGTCTCTGAGGGGAGAACAATGACGGTAATTCTGCAAGAGATGAAAAAATGGCAAACCAGTTTGAGCCATAGTACAGGAAGGCACTTCAAGAAACATGGCTGAAAGGAATGCTCAAAAATCTGCTTGGAGGAAAAAAAATCTCATAGGAAGCCCATAAGAAACAAACAGGAAGAAATAACTCCCTTCTTCCTCCTCTAAACTCTCCCTGTCCCTCTAGTGCTGCCTCTTGTCACATCCTAGTGTAGAACCCGCTGACAAAACAGAAATGTAGTTTGCAGAGTCTCAGTTCGGCATCGCAAAGCAGAGTACAGAGGGTGGGTTTGGAGCTGAGAAGCAATAATGTAATTACTGACACAGTAGATTTAACAGTAGGATAAACTCAGCTGAGGAGAGCATTTGTTACTTGGAAGATGGGGAAAAAAAATATCTAGACAGAAGCTGTAAAGAAAAAAAGAGATATTATGCAGAAAGGACATAAATTAAAAGGTCTAAAATACATGTAATTGGAGTTCCAGAAAGAGAAGAGAGACCACAGGACAGAAGCAGTATCCATGGGGGATAATGACCAATAACTTTTCCAAAGTTGGCAAAAAATGTCAAAGCACAGATTCAAGAATCCTGATAAACATTGAGAAAAACACATCCAGGGACATGATAGTGAAACTGAAAATCAGAAACAAAAAAAAAAAATTTTTTTTAATTTTCCTAAAGGGGAAAAACTCAGGTTTTCTTTCTTTCTGTCTGTCTTTCTTTCTTTCTGTCTGTCTGTCTTTCTTTCCTTCCTTCTTTCTTTCTTTCTTTTTCATTTGTTTCTTTCCATTCCTAGAACAGATAAGTGACCCTCGTTTTGGTCATCGTCATCATGACGCACACTAATGCCTGTGCCTCCAATGTGCTTGATAGGTCCCTTTTAATCATTCTTATATTCCAACTTTTCAAAAATTTATTTCACTTGGCTCCAAAATACATCTCAAAGACATTCCTCTTTCTAGCTTCACTACTATTTCCCCACCTTCAACTACCCTCATCTCTAGCTTGTGCTGCTGAAAGATTTCCCAAACTGTTTTCTCTGCACTCATTCCACATCCTTGAATCCAGTCTTCAGACCACAACCAGAGAAATATTTTTTAAGTGCTAATATGACCTTGTCGTCTTCCTAATGAATACCAATCAGTGATCTCTGAGTGCTTCTAGAGCAAAGGAACAAAATCTTTACCATGGTCTACAAATTCACTCTGATCTCTGAGTGACTCAGCAGTCTCAGCTGGTTCCATTTGACTCAGCTGCCCACACTCTACACCTATTTTAGATCCACGGACGTGAAAGGCATCTTCTCATGTCAGAGCCTATATTGAGAGACCAGACAGCATACGAGGTAAGAGTATGAATTCTGGAGCCACACTGGATTTGTACCCATTACCCATCAGTTGTAAGTTGCTTAACCTCTCTGTGCCTCAGTTTCCTTATCGCTAACTGGAGATGGTTAGATTAAAAAATAATACACATATATGGTATTTAGCACAATTTCTGATACATAATAAATGCTCAACCAATGCTAAGCTCTTAGTTATTCTTTTCTTTATGTTTGGAATAAATTTCCATCACTAAATTAGCACATATTAATCTTCCAAATCTCAGGTAAATGTCCCTTCTAAAAGGAATTCTTCTTAGACACTCCAGACTTAAACTTCCATTTTGTGTTTTCTCATAGTAGCCTGAGGAACTCCTTTCTATTTATCACTTTTATTATTTTATTTTATTTTTATTTATTTATTTGTTGTTTGAGAGAGAGAGACAGAGAGGGAACACAAACAGGGGGAGTTGGAGAGGGAGAAGCAGGCTTCCCACAGAGAAGGGAGCCCAATGCAAGGCTCAATCCCAGGACTCTGGGATCATGACCTGAGCTTAAGGCAGACACCTAACAACTGAGCCACTCAGGTGCCTGAGTTATCACTTTTCAAATTCAGGTTTTTAATTAGTTGTTTAAAAATCTCTCTCACATACTAAACTCAAAGCTCCGCTGGTGGACTTGTTTGCTGAAGTACCTGGGCTTTGCACAGTACCTCACACGTGGTTGGATCCCAGGAAACAGCTAAAGAATTCATGATGAAGACATTACTACGTGTAGTACATAAACTGTATATAACATTGCTTCTATCCAAAAAAAGTATTTAATTTAGTCAAAGAACCAAAAATTATGTCACATGAAATAATTAGGAAATAATTAGGAAATTATTTAGGAATAATTAGGAAACAATAAAGAAGAATGTAGCCATGAGCTAAGTGGAAAGACAGATTACTGGTGGCAAAAATTATTGAAAATTTTAAAATGCTTTAAAAGAGGTCTTTGACTAGATATTAAAAATTGAACTGTTTAGTGTTTTTAGTAGTATGACTTTATGAAGACCCATATGAAGGTAACTAATAAACTCTACCAAAGGAATTATAAAAAGTTATGAATACATGGAGAAACATATGATATTCCCGAGTGAGATGACTCAAATACCACAAATACGCTTACCAAGATTCCAATCAAAACCCAAAATTGGGGCATCTGGGTGGCTCAGTGGGTTAAAGCCTCTGCCTTCGGCTCAGGTCATGATCCCAGGGTTCTGGGATTGAGCCCCGCATCGGGCTCTTTACTCAGCAGGGACCCTGCTTCCTCCAATATCTCTCTCTGCCTGCCTCTCTGCCTACTTGTGATCTCTGTCTGTCAAATAAATAAATAAAAATCGTTTAAAAAAAAAAAGGTATTTTATTTTTGATAAAATAATTCTAAAATTCATTAAACAATAAATAAGAAAAAGAAGAGTAATCAAAGGGACTTGCCTTGACAGTTATTGAAATATTTATAAACCTCCAGTGATTAAAATAGCGTTGCATTGTCACAAGAAACTGCAGAGAGGTGACTGGAATGGGACAGGCCTACATCAGATATTTCATGTACATATGTAAGAATCTAATATATAACAAAAGAATGGAAACCAAAGGAAAAATGGACTAACATATTATGTTTAACAAATTTGGCTAATTAAGAAAAACTCAATATATATTCTCAACAAAATTAATTCCAAATGGATAACAGAGTTAAATGTAAAGAAAAACACAATAATAAACTATAAGAAAACAAGATTATGTGCTCATCTCAGAACACATAGACTAAAATTGAAACAACACAAATTTAATGTGCAAATGTTTTAAGCATTCTCTTTAAAATCAAAACAAAATAACATAAAAGAAGCAAATATAAATAAACAACTCATCACAGTGCAAAGAAAAAAGTAAAAGTAACAAAGACCAAAGAATTTCACTGCATAGAAGTTTTAAATTTAATGTATGTTTAAAAATGTAAAAAAAAAATAAAAATTGGAAAAACTTACAAAACTCAATCTGATTGGGATTTAATAACCTTAATTAATATAGAGATTACAAAATAGAGATTACAGTATAGAGATTATAAAAATTTATTTTAAAAAACTCTTACATCCTAATAAAAATGTAGGCAAAAAAAAAAAATAAAGAACAAAAAACTCTTAAAAGAAATTAAAAGAAAGGGCATCTGGGTGTCTCAGTCAATTAAGTATCCAACTCCAGATTTTAGCTCAGGTCATAATCTCAGGGTGGTGGGATTGAGCCCAGCCTCGGGTCCTCAACTCGAGATTCTCTCCCTCTGCCCTTCCCCCCAATCTGGTGTGCTCTCTCTAAAATAAGTACATAAATTTTTTTAAAAAATTAAAAATTAAAGGAATTAAGCATTTTTTTCAAAGAAATTTTTTTCAAAGAAATTGAAACAATATTGAAATACCATTCTTTAGGGCACCTGGGTGGCTTAGTCAGATAAGCGTCTGTCATCAGCTCAGGTCATGATATAAGGGTCCTTGGATGTAGTCCACATCCTGCTCAGTAGGGAGCCTACTTCTCTGTCTCTCTCTGCCGCTCCCCCTGCTTGTGCTCTCGCTCTCTCTCTGTGTCAAATAAATAAATAAAATCTTTAAAAAAGAAAAAAAAAGGAAATACCATTCTCCATATATTGAATTGGCAACATTTATAAAACCAGTAATACTCACTGCTGGTAAGGATTTAGTAAGGCAAGTGCTCTCATAGGATAGTGGAAGGGTTTGGTGTTTTGTTTTGTTTTTTTTAATTTTTTAAATAAACATATAATGTATTATTAGCTCCAGGGGTACAGGTCTGTGAATCACTGGGTTTACACACTTCACAGCACTCACCATAGCACATACCCTCCCTAATGTCCATAACCCCACCACCCTCTCCCTACCCTTCTCCCCCTGGCCCCCTTCAGTTTGTTTTGAAACATTAAGAGTCTCTTAATGGTTTGTCTCCCTCCCGATCCCATATTGTTTCATTTATTCTTTTCCTACCTCCCAAATCCCCCACGGTTCATCTCTACTTTCTCATATCAGGGAGATCATATGATAATTGTCTTTCTCCCATTGACTTATTTCACTAAGCGTAATACCCTCTAGTTCTATCCACATTGTCGTAAATGGCAAGATTTCATTAGTGGAAGGGTTATTAATTAATGCAGTATTCCTAGCAATTAGTTAGACGATATGCATTAAGAGCTAAAAGACCCGGGTGCCTGGGTGGCTCAGTGGCTTAAGCCGATGCCTTCGGCTCAGGTCATGATCTCAGGGTCCTAGCATCGAGTCCCACATCAGGCACTCTACTCAACAGGAAGCCCACTTCCTTCTCTCTCTGCCTGCCTCTCTGCCTACTTGTGATCTCTCTCTCTGTCAAATAAATAAATAAATAAAATCTTTAAAAAAAAAAAGGAGCTAAAAGACCCTTTTGACTCATGGGTCAATTTTAAAATTTTTATTTGTGAATGTTAATAAAAGGCATGATAAATTACATAATAACTAATACATAAAAATTAACTATTAATAACTAAAATAAAACTGTCCATATATTAAGTTGCTTATTTATAAATATGCACCAAAAATACTAAAATGAAAGACACCAAGATGTTAACAGAGTTATGCCTAGGTGATGTGATTAAGGTAATTTATTTTCCCATTCTTTATATTTCTATTTCCAACTTTTTCCCCATGTTTTTATAATTAGGAAAAATTAATCATAAAATAGCAAAAGCAATGTAATGCTAATATAAACCTAATCACTGCTCACCTGTCATGGTCTGGCATGTGTCATTTCTGTCTAATTCATTTTGTGGGTCTTATTTATACATTGAAGGGCTGAATCTCTGCCTTGAATAGCATCAAACATACAGTATGTTGTTAATGCATTTTAAATGATCATTTGAGGTAAGGGATAATAACCAGCAGGTAAGAGGCTGAATTTATCAATTCAAAAGCAGAAATAATTATATGAGGTTTTTGAGTGGCCCTCACCTCTGTACATACATTCATTGTGTGACGGTGAAACTCTCAACTACTTTATTTATAAGACAAAAAGAAGCCAGTATCTAATAATGTGACTCACTAGTTGAATAAAAATATTAACTTTGGGGTTAAAAATTTGCAGACATGTTCTAAAATAATTTAAATGATTAACCCTATCATACCCTTAACACATTTGTAAGAAATTAAGACTAAAACATAGCCAAGTAATTTTAATGAGATTACAAGCAATCAGATATATAGCTGCATTGTTCACTTTGGATATATTATCCCGTGTTTAAGGTATGTCTTCAACTGATAAAGAAAAAGAACAGATTCCCCGAGCTTTGCCAAAATCTAGTTGAGTTCCTCAAATTCCATGTGTTCTTCTTTCTGATACAATTATTAAAAACATCTTGTTTATATTAAAGAAATCACTATGCAGTAGATGAGAACACAAAACAAATCAATCAAATTTCTATTTTTCACTTCCCCAATTGTTCCTTATTGGAAATGAAGCATAATTAGATCCAATACTGCAGATGGTAATTAATAGCTAGCAAAATAGGGCAAGGAGTACATTTTCTGTTTTCTAGGTAATATTTGTTCTTCACAAACCCTCAAATCTTCCCTTAATACCATTCCATAATTTTTTTTTTAAGTTTTCTCTTTTGCCTTCTAAAGACGCCTGTGTTATTTTGCCCTCCATCTAAATGGTAGAGCTAGGGAAAAAACAAATAAACAAAAATCAGAAAAAAAAAATAAAAAATAATGGTAAGCTTACTTGGTGAGGACTCCTAGTTCTGTACTCTGCTTACTATGCAGTCCTCACTGTTCTATTCCTGCTACTCTAAGACACAGAACAGGGAGGAGCTTGTGAGAAACCACTGTCTTAGAACTCAGGGTTGATGCAACATTGTATCATCATTGTAAGACAAGGAAGAAAGAGAATCTGAAGAGCAGAGCCAGAAATGGCCGCCAATATGAGGCCACCCACACAGAATCTTTCTAGTCTGGACACTACAGTGATGAGGCTGCTAAAAATATTGACAAGACTGTGGCCCTGATTTCAGTGTGCCCAGTTCCCATGTTGGCTAGTTCCCTGCCTGAAGTTGGTTTTGTTCACTTGTGCAGTGTCTAGTGATGCTCACCCAGCTGGACCCAGCTGCCTTTGAAAGGTTAAATGAAGCATTTAAATTAGAACTGGCATTCTGTTGATTCCATGCTACAATATTGTTGATGGGAAGATAGGTACAAATTATTTCATTGAAATGTATTTTCTCCCAAGAGTGTGACTTAACTAATGCTAGCAATACAGGATTTTTTAAGATTTTATTTATTTATTTGAGAGAAAGAGAGAGATCATAAGTAGCCAGAGAGGCAGGCAGAGAGAGTGGGGGAAGCAGGCTCCCCGCTGAGCAGAGAGCCCCATGCGGGACTCCATCCCAGGACCTTAGATCATGACCTGAGCCAAAGGCAGAGGCATAACCCACTGAGCCACCAAGGTGCCCTGCAATACAGGATTTTGTTTTCACTGATAGTTCCCCAAAGATGGGCTTAGAGGCACTTAAGTAATTAGATGAAAATATTTGCCACGAAAGTATCTTGAAAACTCAGGGATAGGAGATGAGAGAGAGAGCTTGATTCCTTTAAATGGTAAATTTGAACTCCAGTTACAAACTAAATATTTTCTATTTTGCCACAGTATGAACAGTATTAGAAGATATGACCTAGTAACCACCAGAGCTGCATAAAAACAGGTTCCTGGGTTAGCATACCTAGCCTTTCAAAGTCAATTTTTTTCTATATGAATTAATCAGTTGACTATAAAGACAAGAGAGCTCCATTGATTCATGGTTTTATCATTTCAAAATATTCTTATTCTCACTCTGCCAAATCACTTGGAAAGCATTGTGTGCATGTGTCTGTGTGTCGTGGTGAGGTATTAGGAGCAAAAGGGACTGAGATTTGACGCCACCAGGCTTTGGTGTTGTTTTTTTTTTTTTTTTTTAAGATTTTATTTATTTACTTAACAGAGAGAGATCACAAGTACGCAGAGAGGGAGGCAGAGAGAGAGGAGGAAGCAGGCTCCCCACTGAGCAGAGAGCCCGATACGGGGCTCAATCCCAGGACCCTGAGATCAGGACCCGAGCCGAAGGCAGTGGCTTAGCCCATTGAGTCACCCAGGCACCCCGGCTTTGGTTTTTTTTTTGTTTTGCTGTTGTTGTTGTTGTTTTCCCATTGAAGTGATCACAGACCAATGGAGAATGCACGTGACATTTACAAAACTGCAATCTATCACAATGTTTACCTGAGATTCCTGGAAGATATGCACTGAAAGGTACAATAGGGTGCCTGGGTGGCTCAGTGGGTTAAAGCCTCTGCCTTCAGCTCGGGTCATGATCTCAAGGTCCTGGAATCGAGCCCCACATCCGGCTCTCTGCTCAGCAGGGAGCCTGCTTCCTCCTCTTTCTCTCTCTCTCCCTACTTGTGATCTCTGTCAAATAAATAAATAAAAATCTTAAAAAAAAAAAAAAGGTACTATACATACATTCTTGCCAAGGAATTCTCGGAGTACACTTCACAGATTGCAAGTCTCAAGTTTTTATGCTATTTATCACCTAAGGAGGTCATGAAGAGATTTTTATTTTGTCTCTTTTTGCCCCAAAATTAAAATTTTGTTTGTCTAAAAAATGCATGTGAGAATACTAGAAGAAAGGATTTTACCCTTAAGTGATTTAAGCTCTCAGCTGAGGCTGTGTTCATATGTAAATGGTGTACAATCTCTTTCAATTTCCCGAGTTCTGCCTCCATTTGTTCATAAATTCATACTTAAGGGACAAAGTCAACGCTATGAGCATCTTTCAGCTCACATCTTCACAGTGGCTAAAAGGGGTGTACAAGTGAAGAAAAAAATTAGCCCTCATTGACTGCCAAAAGTCTCTTCTGTATTGTAAAAAAAAAAAAAAAAAATTTAATTGCATTCACTGATGACAAGTGTGGGTGCATTTGGCAGACAAGGGGAAAGGACTTTGCTGTGTATCTGCTGTTCAAAAATTCTTCTCATTCTGCTAACACTTTTCCTCTTCATGTCATCAAAAATAATTTTTTACTGATTATGTTGACACCCTCATAATGCCAGAATTTTTCTTACATCTCAGATGTAACTGTCTGTCATGATCTGCATTCCAGTGCGTTGTCTTTTTTTTTAATATAGCATATATGGAAAAAAATACTTTTTGAAACTAACAAGTTCAAGTTTTACTTTGATTTATAAAGACTAGTTCACATCTACCCAGGAATGGACAGGCAAAACATTCATTTTTAACCTTCGGAAACTAATTTTATCTTCCTGACCAGTTGATGACTTAAAGCATATTAAGTCGTGTTTGTTAGCTTATGACACTAAATGGTATAAAATAAGACAATTTTAGAAGGTGAATTACTTCTGTTATTTCACTTGTAAAACAGTTTCTTTTAGGATATTTTTAATTTAAAGGAGACATAATCTGCCAATAATAAAACTGGAAAAAAGAAAAATTCACTACAGGTTGTTTTATGTAATAGCTGTGTTCCTGAAAATGTGTTCAGGACAATTTTGCAAACAACATATCCCATGCCATCTTCTTGGAACAACTCTTGATTTCTGCAGTGTTTCTGATATCATATCTTTTACTAACTGGTCTCTTCTCAAACCTTCTACTACAAGTGATAAAAGAATAGAACTTTTTCTTTGGATAGCAGCATATGGTTTTTGCAGCTTCTACAAATAATTCTCCACCTTCTCTTTCCTCAATTCTTAATAGAATTAAATGGAATACTCTTTTGAGCAGGCAGTCACACAGATAAATTGAAAATAGAAAGTTGATAATTTCAGTGGCTTTGTGACTTCTGAACCACATTAGACTGCCTAGAAAAATGATCACCATGTCAAAAAAATTAGTCAATAAAATGCAAAACAAGACAGGTTGAAGAATAAAAGAGACAGAAAAATAACAAGATATAAAGCCTGGGGGAGAAATATATGTATTTTTTCCCCACAACTCTGTTAAAAGAAAACTGCTAGAACAACATGGTGCCTGATGAAACTCATTTAAAGGGCACCTATTGAATCATGAAATCTGTAGATTGAGTCATAGATCTATCTAGTAACCGCCACTATGAATAGCACACACATCAAACAAATGCCGAATAGATTTTGCTTGGCACTGACATGCTGCTAGATCAGTTTTCCTATCAAGCATTTCAGAAACACAAGTACTCTAGTTTGCCAGAAGAATTTTCCAGTGATGTTAGACATGGTTGAGCACAACCAAGGGAAACATTGGAGACCAAAGGAAAAGAGGGCTTCACTGTAGAATTGATAAAAATATTATACTATGTCTCTGCCCCAGAGGAACTTAGTCTATTCAGGTGGCATAATCATACTCTGATTAAATTTAAGACAATATATTACTCCACAAAAGCGTACGGCTATAAGATATGAAGTAAGTACTGATTATAATAGGATTCATGGGGAGAAGGAAAGAATTAATTTTAATTCTCTCACATCAACAGGAATATCAAAATACAATGGCTCTCCACTCATACACTTGTTTTCTGAAGTCTTGCTTAAATCTGATTTAATTTCAATAATT
Organism: Mustela nigripes; assembly: GCF_022355385.1. NCBI lineage: Eukaryota > Metazoa > Chordata > Mammalia > Carnivora > Mustelidae > Mustela > Mustela nigripes. Next base: position 153,958,675 of record NC_081559.1, read on the forward strand.
TTTCTACTTAATATTAGAATTTTAACTTGCATTCTTGATTTGCAATGTTGAGTATTTGTTCACTGGTTGGAACACCATTTCCTCATAATCAAATGGTCTGATAATAAGTCTCACCAGTCTGAAATCAGTGGGTTGACCTCATGGATGTGTATAAATTCTTGATGTGGTGGAGTGGGACAAAGAGAACAACAAGAAAGAAAAGAAAGAAAGAAAGAAAGAAAGAAAGAAAGAAAGAAAGAAAGAAAGAAACAATGGCCCCAAGCCTATACCTATTTTATTTCAGGACATTAGCCTCCTGTGCCCACCTCCTTCCAATGAACTACAAAAATCATGAAAGAATGCTCAAAGTAGTCTTTGAGCTGCTATCTCCATGTGGTGTTACCACATTTTTTTCTCTCTTGTTTTAGTTTCCACTCCGTTGTGTTTGCTGTATGAACAATGGCTTGAATTAGTCACACCGCTGGAGAGGTGGGCGGGTCCTCCTGCGTAAAGACCAATGCTCGCGCCATGAAAGTTGGAAGGGACAAACCTACCCAAACGACAACAAGGAAATGAAGGAAGGACATACCCAGGAAGACTGGAGAAAAGGCAGAAATGAGAAAAGACTATATCTTGTCTCATTTGAGTAGGTAATTTTGTGGGATTGACAGAGAAAGGAAGATGTTTGGAACCAACTGTGTGTTGCATGGGATGCTAAGAATAACGGAAAACCAACTCACTTTTTTGTTGTTGTTCCTAAAGGAATAGCAAAAAGAATTTATGCTGTAACCCACATCAAAATGTCTTAAATTTCCTTTTCTAAGCATCTCATTATCATTCAACGATAACAAGACTCTGTCATATATGTTGCAAATCATTTCTCATTTGTCTTTTACCTTTTGATTCCACTGTATAGAATTTTTAAATAATTGTATATTTCATTATTTTAGTCAAACCTTTTTATTTATGATATATTTTTAATGTTAAGTTTTCATTTTTATACTTATTTTTTAACCAATTGATTATCTACCAATCACCTCATACTCATTTATAAAATAATCAAAAATGTCCTCCAATTTTAAAACTATCTTTATTATGTACTAAATACTTTTTGAACTTTTTTTATGTAAGCCCTATGCCCCTCATGGAGACCAAGAGTCATGTGCTCTACTGACTGAGCCAGCCAGATGCCTCCCCATACTAAATATTTAAACACTATAAACATTAATATGGAGGATTTATATTCTGCTCCATTAATCTACCATTTATTCAAGCATGTGTACAATATTCAGTTAGTTTTTGTAATTTTATAATACCCTACCTGGTGATATAAGCCCTCTCCAATAATTATTACTCCTCTTAATTTTTTCTTCAACTTATAATTTTTTAAAATTTTATTTATCTTTGTATTTAGAGAGATCACACACTGGTAAGTGGTGGGGGAAGGGGAGAGAGAGAGAGAATCTTAAGCAGGCTCTACACCCAGTAGAAACCCTTCTTGGCCTTTTTAAATGTTGTAGTTGGGGGGCGCCTGAGTGGCTCAGTGGGTTAAGCCACTGCCTTCGGCTCAGGTCATGATCTCAGGGTCCTGGGATCGAGTCCCGTATCAGGCTCTCTGCTCAGTGGGGAGCCTGCTTCCTCCTTTCTCTCTCTCTGCCTCTCTGCCTACTTGTGATGTCTCTCTGTCAAATAAATAAAAAATTTAAAAAAAAATCTTTAAAAAAATATAAAATAAAATAAAATAAAATAAATGTTGCAGTTGGGTTGCCTGGGAGACTCAGTCCATTAAGTGTCCGACTCTTGATTTCAGTTCAGGTCATGATCTCAAGGTCCTGGCATCAAGGCCTCATCAGGCTCCACACTCCGTGCAGAGTCTGATTGAGATTTTCTCTCCCTCTCTCCCTCTGCCATTTCTCTCTCTTTCTCTCTCTCCTTCAAGTAAATAAATCTTTTTAAAAAATAAATAAATGTTGTGGTTAAATAACACCAAATTTGTGATTTTAACCACGTTGAAATGAACAGTTTAGTGGCACAGAGTGTATTCACAATGTTGTACAACTATCACTCCTATGTAGTTTCAAAATTTTTTCATCACTTCAGAGAAACCATGTACTCATTAAGTCGCCCCTCCTTTTTCCCTCTCCCCCTTGTCCCTGGCAACTGCAAATCTGCTTTCTTTCTCTAGTGGATTTCATGTAAGTGGAATCATACATATTTGTCCTTTGTGTCTGGCTTATTTCAGTTATGCACAGAATGTTTTCCAGGTTCATTCATTTTGAGGTGTGGATCAGTATCTCATTCCTTCCTGTGGCCAAGGGATATCCCATCACATGGCTATGCATTTAGTTTGTCCATTCTTCAGTTGAAGGACATTTGGGTTGTTCCCACCCTTTGGCTTGTGTGAACAACGCTGCTATGAACACTCATGTCCAAGTTTTTGTTTGAACACCTATTTTCCATTCTTTGGAGAGTGGAATTGCTAGATCATATAGTAATTTTATGGTTAGCTTATTGAGAGACCACAAGACTGTTTCCCACGGTGACTGCACCATTTTACATTTTCATCAACAATGCATAAACGTTCCAATTCCTCCTTCTCTCCCTTCTTTCCTCTCCCTTCTTCTTCCCTTTCTTTATTTCTTTTCTACTATGAATTGAATCGCTTTCTTCTATTAAATTTTCTGAATGTTTATTGCTGATACATAGGACATGGTAGGCCATTTTGCTAGTGACCCATTTCCTCTTCCTTCTCTGAATTTTTATACTATTATATTATAGAGATCAATAAAAGGTGGTGTCAGGCTCTATACTGGTTTTATTACTATCGAATTGTTTTATGTAGGAAAACACTTTTTCTTGATAATATTTTAGACTCTTCAAGGGGAGGGTTATCTATATCATCTATGCCTTTTGTATTACCCTCAGTTCCTAGCACAATTTTTAGGAAATTCCTATTAACCTTATTAGACATCCTCTTAATTGTATGACAGGTACTTTGCAGATAGCTTATGACATAAGATTCTTGGTATCTATCTATAGTCTATGGAAGTAATTTCCAGAATCACATCCAGCTTAGATATGGAAATTAAATAGGCTAATGTAAGTGCTTTGGAATTGGAATCAAGAAACAAATCCAATAAAAAAATAAAATGAGCCCCAAAAGTTCATTTTCGCTTTTGTTTCCTTTGCCTTTGGAGACATATCTTGAAAGAAGTTGCTGTGGCTGATATCGAAGAAGTTACTGCCTATGTTCTCCTCTAGGATTCTGATGGATTCCTGTCTCAGGTTGAGGTCCTTTATCCATTTTGAGTTTATCTTTGTGTACGGTGTAAGAGAATGGTCGAGTTTCATTCTTCTACATATAGCTGTCCAGTTTTCCCAGCACCATTTATTGAAGAGACTGTCTTTTTTCCACTGTATATTTTTTCCTGTTCTGTCGAAGATTATTTGACCATAGAATTGAGGGTCCATATATGGGCTCTCTACTCTGTTCCACTGGTCTATGTGTCTGTTTTTACACTTTTGGGGCTTCATCAAGATCAAAAGCTTCTGCACAGCAAAGGAAACGACTAGTCAACAAAACAAAGAGGCAACCCACGGAATGGGAGAAGATATTTGCAAATGACAGTACAGACAAAAGGTTGATATCCAGGATCTATAAAGAACTCCTCAAATTCAACACACACAAAACAGAAAATCATATCAAAAAATGGGCAGAAGATAGGAACAGACACTTCTCCAATGAAGACATACAAATGGTTATCAGACACATGAAAAAATGTTCATCATCACTAGCCCTCAGGGAGATTCAAATTAAAACCACATTGAGATACCACCTTACACCAGTTAGAATGACCAAAATTAGCAAGACAGGAAACAACATGTGTTGGAGAGGATGTGGAGAAAGAAGAACCCTCTTACACTGTTGGTGGGAATGCAAGTTGGCACAGCCACTTTGGAGAACAGTGTGGAGATTCCTCAAAAAATTAAAAATAGAGCTTCCCTATGACCCTGCAATTGCACTGCTGGGTATTTACCCCAAAGATATAGATGTAGTGAAAAGAAGGGCCATCTGTACCCCAATGTTTATAGCAGCAATGGCCACGGTGGCCAAACTGTGGAAAGAACCAAGGTGCCCTTCAATGGACAAATGGATAAGGAAGATGTGGTCCCTATACACTATGGAGTATTATGCCTCCATCAGAAAGGATGAATACCCAACTTTTGTGGCAACATGGATGGGACTGGAAGAGATTATGCTGAGTGAAATAAGTCAAGCAGAGTCAATTATCATATGGTTTCACTTATTTGTGGAGCATAACGAATAACATGGAGGATATGGGGAGATGGAGAGGAGAAGGGAGTTGAGGGAAATTGGAAGGGGAGGTAAACCATGAGAGACTATGGACTCTGAAAAACCACCTGAGGGTTTTGAAGGGGCGGGGGGGTGGGAGGTTGGGAGGAGCCAGGTGTGGGTATTAGGGAGGGCACAGATTGCATGGAGCACTGGGTGTGGTACAAAAACAATGAATACTGTTACGCTGAAAGGAAATATTTTTAAAAAACTATTGAAAAAAATAATAAAATGAGTAATCAATAGAACTTGGTCAAAGTGTGCCTTCACTTTTGTTCATATTCACCAATGCATACAAAGAGCCATATGTTAAATAGTACTGAAATAGTCTGAAATAGTTATGTGTCTTCCTAAATTCTTTCATTACAATTAGAAAATGCACACAACATGCGGCTTTGGTTTTTCATGAGGTTTTAAAAACCAGGGCCACCTCCAGTACACCCTCTCCCCCAATTACAGAGATTTGGATATCTGAAAAATAAAATAAAATAAAAAAACAAGCCACTTTAACCTTAGAACTAACCAAATATGGAAGGTACTTTAATACCAACACTACTGAGCTCTGGAATTTTATTCTAACATGCTCTATCTTATTGTCAAAAGAAGTAAATCTTCATAGTTAGAAAAAGCATTTTAACATTCTGAATCTAACATTTCACCTAATTTTCATTCACCTAAGCATAACTCTTCGGAAGAAGTAGAGAGTTGTGGTCCTGGTGAGAAATTCTATTTATCTACTTATTTTCAAATTATTTATTAAGAATAATATACAATGAGTACAATCATGAAAACTTCCTACTCAACTGAGTGCACTAAAGCAAATAAAAATGTTCTTAAATTTAGACCAAAATTCTATCTTCTTCCTTCAGATAAAGTAGAACAAAATATAGACACAGAAAAGAATTCCTTCCTTTCTAGTCTCTCTCTCACACATACACAGACCCCACACACCCACAGACAAACACACTTTGTATTTAAAGGTGCATTTGCTGAGTGTGTTATTATGTTTTTCCACTAAATATCTTATGTATTGATTTTTCTAAACTAGCATTTCATCGGTAATGCTTCATAGGAAAAAAAAAAAAAAAAAACAGAGACTGCTGGAGTTATGTATGTTTGAGAAGCACTGGAAATTTGCATTTTATATTAGCATAGTGGAGGCTTCCAGAAGTCCCCAAACATGCACACACACTTTTGTTTAAATTGGAATATCTAGAATTTATTTGACCATGGTGTCATTTCACAACCAACACCTAACAAGATATTCAAAACCATACTGGTCAGGACACACTTGGTCACACCATGGTAAGAAGCAACCTCAAAATATTAGTGATGTAACTTGATAAAATGTATCTTTCATGCATACCACACTCTACTTGTTAGAGAACAAGGTGGATATGGTTTACTTTTTCACTGTGACTACTTCCCCACTACTGTGGGGAAGACATTCAGCAAATCATGCACTACCTTTCAAGCTTCCTCCAGGAAGTCACATTGTTCTCATGCCGTCAAAGATCATTGGTCAAGGCAAATACTATTGCCGCATCCAACTTTGGTGTTAAATGGGAAGTTTAATTCCACCATGTGCTTCAAAGACAAAGATGCAAAATATTTTGGTGAACAGCAGGACTACCACAAAATCTTTGGAAAATACCGGGCTGAAGAACCGTTTTGGTGCCTGTTATTTGGTAACTTGGAAAACAAAACACGTTTACAAAATAAATGCTTTCTGGCAAGGGAATGATGCCAGGGTTCACCCAGTCTGTTGGCGTTGCCAGCTTGGCTTCTTGGCTTTACCAGCTGCTTAGTGTAATCTATTCTGGTGGAGCTGCTGCCTATCTGTGACTCAAACACTGACCTGATCCCTTTGGTGATGTTTGCTTCCTCCCGATCGGTGGGCATGCTAATAACATAAGGCAGCAATACACCAACCTAACTGAAAGCTGCCAGCATTCCACTGTATCTGACCTCCATTTAACCTCTCTGTTTCAGTCCTTGTCCCATAATCTCTGGTGTTATCATCAGAAGGAAGCTATATGGCCCGTCAGTGACCATTATGTTATAGTAGTCTCAACTCATTACATATTAGCCCTCTAAAAAAAGAGCACTAAAAACTAGAGATCTGTTTCCTTATCTCTAGAATGTGTGGGTCTTGGGCAGAGGTTTCCAAAGCAGAGCTCATTCCAGAAGAGAGATGGACGCCAAGTGAGCTGGACTTGGTTTTGTTTTCCTGGCTTCAATTCCATCACTTCTGGATTTATCTCCCTTTTATATTCAGATTTCTTGTATGATTTTGCCTATACCAAGTGTTCTGTGGTTAAAAATTTTTTTTAATCTTTTGAGCATATTTTCTTTAAGGTTCCCCTCATCCTTGACATTTTAACATACCTCAATTGCTAGTTAGATGATACCTTTGACGCACTCAGTTTGGACAGGACAAATGAGGGTCAGTTAGCCAAATCAAGCTGCTTTCATTCAATATACTTTGGGAATCTTAGCTTTAGTCTGTCTTCGTAATGATGAAGAAAGTAAACTGTTTCCAAGAATGTGTAAAACTGTGCTGGCATTCCTGCTTCAGAGTCTGCTGTGAGACTACTCATTCTCCACAAGTCTGAGGCTTTGTTTAGTCCCATGAAGAAACACAAGCTACTGAGGTCAAACTAAAGCCATACGGCTGGTGTGTACATAATGTCTCCACGTGTCATGGAGCCTCTGAACTCCAGTTCAGTTCCCTCAGCCCCACCCAAGCGTGACCTGGCTATTGATAATCCAAAGGATCCTTTAATCAACACATATTGAGAATTGGAGACTTAAGTCTACCCAGTTTCAACAATGGACACTTGGATGTTCTTTACTTCCCATCTCTTTTAACACCTGCTCTCAGGCCACCACTGTTTAGCATGAGGATTATAACAGAGTTTCCTCACAAGTGGTAGTTCTGATGTATTGAAAGAATGTCACTTGGAATAAGAATAGAATTTTGAGATCAAGAATGGATTCAGCAGAAAAGAGTACATTCATGAGTGATGTCTGCATGGCAGGGAACATGCCACATGTTTGTCATTCTGAAGCCTTTCTGGTTCCATGAGAAAAATTTCCATCATCACATAGCAATATTGCCACTGGTCCCTTTGTGTTTCTTATACCTGGAAGAGAAGTGAGTGATGCCCCATGTGTCAAAACACAATAATAATGGGTGATCAGTAACTTATCATAAATTGGATCTGAGAGTATTGTTTACTGTTGTTTTGTCTTACCTTTGAACAAGGAATACACAGTCTGTGTTTGACACTGTCATGAAAAAGAGATAATTAGTATTATTTTTGTTGATTGAAAGAGAATTCACATTTATCCCTTTAAAGTTATGCAATGCAATGAATTGGCACTAACTTTCCATTAAATATTTTTAAATCTTTTTTTATTTTTTAGAGTAAAAATGCACATGTTGACATTTCAGAACTCAGTAGTACAGTTAGAGATAAAAATTATGGCCACTTAGAGGCCTTGCATCAGCACAGTTTACAAGGCCAAGAAGCAATCCCAATTCAAAAAGCTGAGGTAGATTCTTTTTTAAACCAGTTTGCTTCTTTTAATCAATCAACCACCATAAAAGCACAGTTTAAATTTATAGATATGAGGATTTGTATTTCTGGTAATTAATAAATAAACAGAATCTGGGTCTCCTTGCAAAGAAGACATCTAAATGGCCAACAGACACATGAAAAATTGTTCAATATCACTCACCATCAGGGAAATACAAATCAAAACCACAATGAGATACCACCTCATACCAGTCAGAATTGCTAAAACTAACAAGACAAGAAATAACAAATGTTGGCAAGGATGCAGAGAAAGGAGAGCCCTCTTTCACTGCTGGTGGGAAAGAAAGCTGGGGCAGCCACTCTGGAAAACAGTATGAAGGTTCCTCAAAAAGTTGAACATAGAGTTACCCTATGACCCAGCAAATGCAATACTGAGTATCTACTCCAAAGATACAAATATAGTGATCCGAAGGGGTACCTGCACCCCAATATTTATAGCAGCAATGTCCACAATAGCCAAACTATGGAAAGAGCCCAGATGTCCATCGACAGATGAATGGATAAAGAAGATGTAGTATAGATATATATGGTGGAATATTATGCAGCCATCAAAATTGAAATCTTGCCATTTGCAACTACATGGATGGAACTAGAGGGTGTTATGCTAAATGAAATAACAATAAGAGAAGGACAATTATCATATGATCTCACTGATACATGGAATTTAAGAAACAAGGAAGAGGAAGGATAATAGGGCAAGAGAGGAAAAAATGAAACAAGACAAAACCAGAGAGGGAGACAAACCATAAGAGACTCTTAATCTTAGGAAACAAACAGGGTTGCTGGGGTGGGGAGGGGGATGGGGTAACTGGGTGATGGACATTGGGGACATATGTTATAATGAGCACTGGGTATTATATAAGCCTGATGAATCACAGACCTGTACCCCTGAAACAGATAGTATATTATATGTTAATTTTAAAAAATAATCTGGGTCTCTTTCTGTTCATTTTAAGACAATAATGACCAATATGTGGCAACAAATCCAGTCATATTCATCCAAAATGAGCAAGAATGTGAATTATGAGTGTTCTACTTATATATACCTTTGGGTTGAGATTTGTATTCAGTGTCCAAAGAAACACATGAAGAGTTTCACAGTCAATTTAGAAGACAAAATCATTTTTTTAAAAAGATATTATTTATTTATTTAAGAGAGAGAGATAGTAAGAGAGAACACAAGCAGAGGGGAGAGGGAGAAGCAGGCTCCCCACTGAGCAGGGAGCTGGATGTGGAGCTCCATCCCAGGGCCTCAGGAGCATGACATGAGCTGAAGGCAGGCACTTAACTGACTGAACCACCCAAGCATCCTCAATGACAAAATCCTAAGCAAGATGCTGGATGCTGCTCTATCCCAATTTGGAGACTCTGCTGTGCTTGTCAAGACTGAAAGAGTAAAGTAAAGCTAGTTGTTCACCAAATTTTATCCCCATTCTTCCTGGACACACAGTTACATGATATATTTAAGGCACAGATATTTTCAAGCCTTCCTTGCACTTAGATACTGCTTTATGAGACTCTTCTAGTCAATAGAATATGGGCAGAAGAGATGCATGACACTTGGCAGTCCTATCTTCTAGGTCTCTCCTTTGTACAACAAATCTTTGCTTCTCCCCATCCCCTGTTTATTGGCTAACTACAGAGGACTCCCAAGAACCTAGAAAATGTAAGAGAGGAAGAACAGAAAGATCTAGGTCCCAGAATTGCCACTTGGATAAGAAGTGATCAACAATGAGTTGACTGTTGCTGCCTAAGTATAAAATAAACCACAAACGTGTTAAGCCTCTGAGATTTTAGTGTTACTTGTTGTATCAGTTATTCTACCCTGACTAATCCAGGTAGTATGACATAAGGGACCAATGGTGATCTTGGTTATACTGTCTCCATTAAGATTCCTGAACAATAAATGGAGTAGTTATCACTATCAACAAATCACAAAAATCAAAATGAATACCTACAGAAGCACCATAAGGAGAGCTTATTGATCACTCCTCCTATGCCACACAAAATGCAATTTTGCTCTCCCTATTTACAGATCAGAAAGACAAAAACCCAGATGATTAAGTAATTGGGTCAAGACAGTTAATGAGTAATAAAGCTAGGACTCAAATCTCACTTTGACTGCAAATCCTGTACTGCAAAGCACTAAGCTCTCAGTTCTCACACTCTTCCCATCTATTCTGATAATCTTAGAATCAGGTTGACCTATCTGTTTTATTACAGTAGTGTATGTCTATTGCGTGATAGGACTCATTACACTTGATAGTTCTGAATTCTGAACCTGTTGAAAATTACAGCTTTGAAATTGAAATCTGTCATCAAAGATCTTGCTTACAAGCAACATAACCCACTTAAGCTAGTTTAAGTAGAGGATGAGTATATTAAAAGCCATTAGGAACTAATGGAAATTTCAGAGGCTGGAATTCTTACATCCCAGAAAAATCCCCAAATTGCACATTAAACCTTGCCAGTAGAGGCCCTTCTAGGCACAGACATGGCTGCTAACCCCATAGACACTGCATGTGTGTGTATTATCACTGTCCCTGGGAGAACAGCCATTATTGCCCCGGGAATGCCCAATAGCTCTCCCTCGTGCTCCACTAGTCTCATGAGAACACAGATTCTATGCAGCAACTACACCTGGTTCTGAATAAAACCATTCCAGGACAGCGGTTCTGTTTGATAATGCCTACTCCCCCCTAGAGGCTAGAAAACAGAGTTTTGGCTCTTCAATTTGGCAAACAGCCCAAATATAAGAAGTCTAATCATAAGATGTTCAGTGGCTACCAAGGGGACATATATCCACTAAAATGGTCACCCCAGATCACATGGAGCCAAGATCTCAGGGAAAGAGAAACTATGGTTCCTTCTAGAGGAAGCTGGTTCACAGGAAAAACAGGGCAGAGGTCCTGAAAAGAAGAAGCCTGAGGAAAGACAGAGCTGCTACAGAATTGAGTTGTAGCTTTTGGTCAGGTCTGGCTGTCCTTGCTCAGGTTGGTTTCTGTGTATTTTCACAAGACAAAAGTCTCTGCAGTATTTAAACAGCAACTTTGTAAATACATGCCAAGCAGTGAACACCTTCAGAATGTTGACATGAATAAATAAGTCTGATACTAAGACTCTCAGAGAACAGAGGGAGCATGGTTTCTTTCTTTTTCTTTCTTTCTTTTTTTTTTTTTTTTTTAAGATTTATTTATTTGAAAGAGGGAGAGAGAGAGAGAAAGAGAAAGAGCAGGGGCGGATGGAGAGGCTAAGGAAGACTCAAGCAGACTCTGCCCTGAGCGGAGCCCAACGTCGGGCTCGATCTCTCGACCCTGAGATTATGACCTGAGCTGAAATCGAGAATCGGATGCTCAATCAACTGAGCCACCTAGGTGCCCTGAGAATTCTGTTTCCAATAGATTTAGAAAGTCTCTTAGACGGTATATCAGACCAGGGGTCTCTGACAGTCTTCCCACTTGCTCTGAATCCTGGTCTCACTGGTTTTCTTACTGCCTCACTATGTTATAAATTCCATGAAATTAGAAGTCATTCCCATTCACCTCTGGGCCAAACACAGGCCCTACCTCATACAGAACTTACCAATTAATATTTTCTGAATAAATTCTTTCAACTCGTCGTAGCCAAAAAAAAAAAAAAAAAAAAAAAAAAAAAAGACCTTTATTTATTTAGATCAAAAGCAATGTACAAGTGACTCCTTAGCAAGCGGGAAGATAAATGCATTGACAATATGGGTTTCCAACAACCCAAGCTCGAATGTATCATTTCTAAAAGAGTTGCTTTAGAGAATCAATTTTGTATCATTTTTAATTGCCACACATGCACAAATTGGCCTCAAAACACCGTATAATGATTATGGTGGCTATATATCACATTGACTGTGACACTGCCTCTCCCAAGTCCAGAGCTAGTTAACATATAATAGAGTATTCACTACCACTCGTCCTTTCCAATGTTTGTGTAGAAAAATTGTTTCTTAAGTAGTCATATTGATCGTATTGATTAATACTCCTGGTAGAAATGATGAAAAAACATCGATTCGTTCTTGTAAACCTCATCTCTAACTACAATATCTGGAGTGTTGCTTCCTTGAACTCCGTAAGAGCTCTCTCCTCAGACCTCTTCCATTCTTACTGATTACATCTGCCGATGGAAATCAGGTGTGAAAATCCATTAAGACGCCTCACGACAGGACAGACTTTGACTCTTATTGAACTCTCATGTTCTCTCTTCCTTAATTAAGGCACAAGAACATTTTACCATGGAGAGAGAACGACTTAGATTATGGATCTTATTCCTTCTAATGGCATGCATTTCACCCAATTCGGGGATAATACATTTCTTCTCCGTTGCTTTCCAAAGAGCCACTTACCCAGTTCTTCCAAGGGAAGAATAAAGAGCGTGATTTTACTTATAAAGAGCGCTCCGTTATCCAGGCTACAAAAGAGAAATGAAGTATACAGCTGTTCCCCTAAATTATAACGTGTTTTTTTTTTACTAAACACTTTAAAAACCAAATAAAGAATAGCATTTAAATGAGTTAGCAACATAGAATCTTATTTTAGAGCTAGAAAAACCCTTAACGTTTGCAGCACAAAGAAGCAAGAAGGCAGGCTTTGGAGTCAGAGGGCCTGGATTCAAATGCTGACTGCATGACCTGAGGCAATTTAGAAGACCTCCTGAGTCTCCATATTTCCTCACATATCACGATAATTATTGTGGTAACTCTTTATAAAGGTAAATCATAAAATACACTCAAAATAAACTTAAAATACGTGAAAATGATAAAATATCTCAACTATAATAAAACCCACCCCCCACGGGCCTTATGAGGATTTACTGAGATGATGCATTCCAACACTCAGCACTCCATACAGGCTCCTGATTTTGACATTATTTTACAATACATACTCTGTGCATTTCCATCCCGTGAGATGCACAGTATGTGAAATGAAAAACAAACAAACAAAAATTCTCATAAAGTTTCCTGATCGGTAAGTAGATGAATAAGTCTCAAAATCCGTATTTTCTAAGACCTTCCCTGAGATTGTGAGAGGTAAAAGAAAAAAATCACTTCTCTCCATGGAGAAAAAGAAAGGCCACAACACAGAGAGTTGCTCCAGACTGACAGCCGTTTGGTACAAACACACACAGACGGGACAGGCTCTTGGTCCTTGGAGTTTGCCTGCTTCTTTTCACTAAAATAGTCCCCATAGCAGGACCATTAGGTGAGGAGCCAGCCTGCAATAGTTCACTTAGCTTTTGTTGACTCTGAAATATAAATGACTACTAAGAAGGGGAACAACAAAGCATTATCAAAACACCCAGGATAAAGGCTGATCTACCAACTCTACAGAAATAGACACTTGATAAGCAAAAAAGGGCATCAGGAAATGGAAAGCCCAGCAGATGCAAATTAGATTGCATTTTTCAAACAGGGCTGCTATCATTTTCAATGAATTTCCAGGGAATTAGGCAAGAAGGAAGGAATAGTAGAGCCTCTTCCACTCCTTTTGAATTCTGCCTTCTGCTTGCGTCTATATTTACATTTTTTAAGTCATTAAAAGTTATAACAGCAATCAATTACTGCATCCTTACCCTGTGCCGGCCATTCTGCTAATACTGTATGTGCATTATGTCATTTAATGAGACAGCCAATTCATTTTTCTAATATCACGAATGAGGAAACTGAGCACAGAAAGGTCCTTGTCCGAGGCTGGTAAATGGTTCAGCCAGGATGGCAACTGGGTCCAAAGCTGGGGTGTTAACCCCAAAGCAAACTACCTCCCAATAAGAACACACTAACTGAACCCCCCAAGACTCCCTCAACTACTTTCCCTATCCTGAAATTCTGAGTCTAGTACACATACAAGGGCTGGATGAGTGGGTGGGTGGATGGATCGACTCCATTCTTCTCCATAAATTCCCTCACCATTGCCAGATGTGCAGCCGAGGCTCTTCTTAGAGGCTAGCTTTCTCACCTGAAGCCAGGAGAAGGAGAGCAGCTTGCCTGTAAGGGATTTGCCTTAGAGGTCCTGATGCGAAGTCCTGGAGATCATGGTGGGGCAGCAATATCACTTGGAGAAAATCACCCCTTGAAAACTGTCTTCCTCTAACCCAAGTAGAGTTCGAGAAGCCACTGTAGATGTTACTGATTTAATCCGTTTGGGAGGCATTCAGTTGAAGAGAGGGAGCATGCCAACCAGGAAAGCTTTGACATCAGTTCTGAGACATGACCAGGCTTTTCTGCTCATTAGCTTTATAATGCAGAAAAAGTATTTTACCTTGTTTGAATCTCATTTGTAATACAAGGATAGTATAGTATTTCATTTACTCCAAAACACCCCTTCTTTTACATTTTGGCATATGTGAAATTTGAGGTGTTTTACAATGGACAGCATCTCCCATTCTCTGTTGGTCAGGTGGCCATGGTGATGTATTTGTTATTGCCTGTGTGCATGCAAACAAAACTCACAGGAAGGGTGGCAGTGGGGGCAACAGAGCATTTGCTACATGGACCTCAAGGTATACTAGGAGTCACCAGGGTGCCGATAACGCGGTTAGAGACCCAAAGCAGAAACACATGAAATCTGCACTATGAACTCATTTTTGATGGATAATATAGTCTCCTCTACTTCCCAAAATTTAGCTGGGCCAAAGAGAGGTGAAGTATCTTGTCCAAGTTCATACTTTAAAACAGACGTGGGAAAGTCAGACTAACTTGGGTGAGGCAGACTGCGGAAGTAAATCTATTCCTATCCTGTGCTGTTCCTAGTCACACTCTTGGCTTTCCAAACTGCCCACGAGAGTGAAAGCAGCAGCACGGGTCCGAGTGTGAGGAGCGCATGAAGGGAGTGATCTTGTTTGTGCTGCAGAAGAGAATGAGGTGGTTTCGGGAGGCCAAGAGGGACTTTTTCCACTGGAGAGAAACTCAAGAGCGCTCCGGTAGTGAAGAGGTTGTGGACAAAGGCACAGAGGCTGAAGGAAGAAAGCTAACTTATCTATAAATAAATAAGCATGGCTGGCAAGGAGAATTGCTGAGGACAGTCATGGCATCTAGAAGTGGAAGGAGAGAGGGTGACTAATTATGAAGAGCCTGGAATCCAGACCATGATGAGCAGCCTTTAATCTGGAAACAACTGAGCTGCCAAGTAAAGTCCCTCTCTGAATTCCTCAAAACTATGTGGAAGTGGGGAAGACCATCAGTTAGACTGTGGTGTTAAGTGTGTAGTTGAAGACGGCAAGGAGCTGATCTTTGTGAATGAAATACAAGGGAAGAGACTGCTAAGATTTATTTCCATATGAGGTCTTGTTTGTGATAAATGTGATAGATGAGAGGGGAAAATACATTATAGAGGCTCATATGAATAGATGTCCTGTGAAAGTGTTTAAATAAGTTTGGGGAATGTCCGGGTATACGAAACTACTTCATATTCCAATGCAAGACTTTGCAGATCCTTAAAGGGATATAAACTCTAATATTACCCATGCATGAATCACTGAATGCTTTTTACATTTATCGCTGGGGTTAGGGGGGGGGGGTGCCTGTTAATGACTTCTGGAACCAGAGTTCCAGTGAACAAGGTTTGAGAAATGCTGAGTTACTCATTGACCAAGCAACAGCTCTCTCAGGAGTAGCTTCTGTTCTGGCTTGGCTTATCAACCTAAGACCTTTAACAAGTATATTTTGTATTTTGACCCAGAACCATAGGTTGGGTGACCAAGTTACTGAAATTAACTTAGATGGCAACATTGTAAGAACAGTTGATGAAGGCACAAAAATATTCTATGTGGTATATGCAATGTGTACATGTGTTATGTGTTTGGCATGTGTGTGCGTGCGCGTGTGTGTGTGTGAGCACACGTACTCCTTATTCAGTTCCACTCCACAGCCATACCTGGTGCCTAGTTTATGGAGAACATATGAAACGGTAGAATCTTGCTAACATCTTTTAAAGTCTTTGCTAACAGAGCAAAAAGAATATATTACTTGCCATCAAAACGGGCAGTTTACACTTACCTTAATTTTACTGTCTGTGACTTGCTTAGCAAAATGCACAATTGTAAGAAGTGGAATTGTAAAAGGCTGCTGTTGGGTTTTTGCCGACTCTTTATCCTTCATCTCATGTTCAGAAGATCGGTTTTAAATAGCGGTATCCACCATCTAAAACAACTTTGCAACAAGTTTGATTGGGAATACAGAACTCTTTCTCTTTGTCAAAGACAATACTGACTTCATTTTCAAGGAAGCAAGGAATCAATGATTTATTTGCTTTTTGGAAACAAGAAATAAGTCAAGCCGTTGCCAGTCTCCTAAGAAAGGCTATTATTATGAATTTTTTCCTTTGGAGGGTGGGGTGGGGTCTGGGGGGGACCAACACTGCCTTATTTCTTACATTTCAGCAAAATTCCCAGAGTAGGCTTCTGCCCAGGCACGCCATGTTGGTTTTGGCGTCTGTGCTTATGCTCATGGACTCACCACTGCTAGGAATATTCTCTCAGTCTGTCTTAGTCCGTTAGGGTGGCTACCACAAAATGCCACAGGCTTGGTGGCTTATAAACAGCAAAAATGTATGCTCACAGTTCTAGTGGTTGGAAGTCTAAGATCAGGCCGTCATCGTGATAGGATGAGAGCCCTCTTCTGGGTCGCGGACAGTGTCCTCATCTTGTGGGAGAGCTGGGGATGTCTGTGGAGTCGTTTCCTAAGAAACACTCACCCCATCATGATGGCTCCATCCTGGTGACCTCATCACTTCCCAAGGGCCCCCTCCTCTAGGGGAGCACATTCAGACCATAGCACCTTTACACCTTTTTTTGTGTCATCTCCTCGCTCTCATTCCTGTGCTGCTCCTTCTGACAGCATCACCTGAAGTAAAGGTAGACTTCCCCAGATCGAGTTATTAACAGAACTGACGTGGAAACCATGCACTTGCCCCATCCTGTAGTGACCACGTTCCTGCCCACCCCTTCAGTCGCATAGTTCTTCAAAAAGTACAGGATCATATGATAGTTGTCTTTCTCCGGTTGACTTATTTCACTAAGCATATGATCTCCCTGATATGAGGAAGTGGAGATGCAATGGTGGGGGGGAGTGTGGTTTGGGGGGTAGGAAGAGAATAAATGAAACAAGATGGGGTCGGGAGGGAGACAAATCATAAGACTCTTAATCTCACAAAACAAACTGAGTGAGGGTTGCTGGAGGGAGGGGGGTCAGGAGAAGATGGTGGGGTCATGGACATTGCGGGGGGTGTGTGCAGTAGTGAGTGCTGTGAAGTGTGTAAACCTGGCGATTCACAGACCTGTACCCCTGAGGCTAAAAATACAATGTATGTTTATAAAAAATTGAAAAATTTATTTAAAAAAGAAAAAAAAAGCACAAGATCACCATGACTCCAGCATCACCATCGGTGGTCCCTAGACATGGCTGCAGATCTTGCTTACAAGAAAACAAAAATGTCTCATGAATCCCTGTAAGGCTCTGTAGATCCTGCCTCGTGCTTAACTTGCCCTCAGCCCTACTGCCCCCTTCCATATCCTACCATTCACAGTTTCTCAAGCCCTCCAGCTCACTCGCCTTTCCAATGCCCACCCTTATTCCCTCTGCCTGCCTGCATGCTTCCCCCTCAGAGGTTCATGTGGCTCACTCTACATCCAAGTTTCTTCTTCAAGGTCACTTTCTTGGAGGGGCCTTCCTGCAGTGGCCATCCTAATGAATACAGGGCCACTGGAGTCCATCACTCATTATGACCCTACCCGCCTTAATGTTTCCATCTAGCACTTATCAGTAGCTAAATATTTATCTAATTACTTGTTTATCTTTCTCTCCTACCAGAATATAGGCCCCAGGAGGACAGATATTTATCTTATTTACAAATGTCTCCCTAGAGAATCTGACTCTGGAGGTCAGCAGGGAGGCCCAGAAATCAATTTTTAGATAGTCCCGGTCATTTTGAAGCAACTAAGTAGAACATCATTTGGAAGGCATTCATTGACATCGAACCTTCCCAAGGTGGGGGTGGTCATTGACTGTTTATTTTGTGTTGTTCATTTGTTTTGTTAACTTTTTAAAAGAAGAGAAACCTCTCTCTTTCCCAAGTCCAGAAAAGCCCATGACTCAAAATTGTGGTGATCTGCCAGGAATAATTTAAATAGTAATAATGAGAGCTGCTGAGGGTAATGGAAAGTACGAACTCCCTAGAGAGATGGGATCATCTCTCAATAATTGAGACATGATTGTATATCGAAGAAAGTATATGCTACTAATTTGCTGAACCCCAGCATATGAAGTATGATCATGATCATACTTTTTCATTTTCCATTCTCAGCTCATGTCCCCACCCTTCATGTCTACAGTGTGGTCACCACTTCCTCTTAAGTGCCTTGGTGGGTTATGTTGACACACTGAAGGGAAGTGGGAGGTAACCTTTGATGGTAATATCAACTGTTTATGTTAGTTTTTTCTGGGCCAGAAGTAGCTCTGGCTGAGACTGTCTGGTGGTTCTTGGAGATCTCTGCACTGTTGGAGCGACTCAGGAGCAGTAGGTCACCGTCAGACTCACTGGCCTCTGGGGGCATGTTGCCTGGGCTTCGGTTCTGAGAGAACAAGGGTGAGCTGGTCTCTTCAAAGCTTCCCAGAGGAGCCGTCCTGGTATTATAAGGAGGGAAAGTGGGTATGTTCTGAAGAAGAAAGTACTAAGGAGGGAAATGGTTTTAAATATGAAGAAGTCTGTCATGTGTAGACATGTGAAAGGCGATAAAAGACCCAAAGAGAGGAAAGAAACCCAAGGTGAATGGGGCAGAGGTGGGAATCCAGATCCTAGAGGGGCCCTAAGTGGTCAGATCAGAGCCCGTGAGGTCCCGGCTACATCAGTTTTCACTGTGAGCTGATCGTTGTCTGAAATCCCAAAGTATTTTCTAAGCCTTGCTTAGAAGTGGTGTGTTACACAAATAAGTTAAGAGAGAACTGTAACAATTGTGTGTTTGTCGCCAATAACCATAGTCCTCCCATCAAACAGTGAACCGAGCGGTTCCCTCACTCCTTCAGCATCTGTGTCTTCTGATGTCTGTAAGCAGTGGTCGCACGGCCTCGTATCCCTGTCTGATCAGCTGCAAATGGTTTGGTCTCCCCTCTTCACTCCCTCAGTCGGTTAAATCATTTCCCTGGCGCTCTGCTCCTCCAGCCAATTTGTTCATTTCTGGGAAAACCGGCACCACATCATTCTAGCTGCAGACTCACGGTTGTATTCACAATTAATATTTATTGAGTGCTAACTGGGTGCTTGGCCCTGCACGAGACCCTGAAAAGGGCTTCAGTTGCCATTGATTTAGGTACGGACCGCCACGGTGTCAGGCAGCCGTGTTCCCTCCACTGTCTCAGATTCCCACTGGGTCATTTATCTCTTTCTTGACACTCCAGTACAGAACTCCAGCAGAACACTGGCATTAAGAACTAAGAGCAGATATTACTTTCTCTTACCTGTCAGGAGTTTCCCCCCCAAAGGTTATTCTTATTATAGTAAAATAGACCATTTTATTGTCTCAATCTTAAGTTCTCATGACACTCCACGTATAATGTTGAAGGGTTTTCAGCAAATACCTGAACCTCAAAATTCCAAAAGCAAAGAAGTAATGAACTTGGCCCTATATCCCTGCTCATACAGACTGAGAGGTAACAACAACAACCCAAACTGTGTTTGTCTGACTCAGTTTCCCCAGTATGACTGAGAACAGACTGACCAGGGACAGATTTGAGCAAACACAACTTTATTTATTCACCTTGGAGTAAGGGTATATACACCCATACAGAATAGTGCCCCTTTGCTCACTCTTTCCCCACCCACTGCAGAGAAATAGCTGTATGTTCTTTCAGGGTAGACACATTCTTTTATAATATCAAATACAACATTAACACTTGTAGAAAAAAATGGGGTCCACCACCTAGAAGTCTCTGGATTTGCTCATATTTTTCATATAAACTACAAAGCATTTCCCATTTGTCCAACATATCCATTTGCATGAAAATGTCACAGAGGTGTTTTCAAGAACCACTTTTAAGGGAACTATTTCAGTGGGTCCCATTTCTGTTCTTGTCTGCTAGTTTCTGGCCTCTTCCACTTTGAAGAGAAAAAGAAAAAAGGTACATGAACATATTAAAGGATAGGCAATTTAGGACAGGCTGGTTTGTCTTTTGTGAAAATAAATAATTAAGTATCCAACCCTACTGCAAATGGGAGGGTTTGGAGGTTTCCGTTATGAATTAAAACTTGTTTCTCCTGTTTTTAGAGTAAGAAATGTGAGAAAAACCACATTTCCCAGGAAGATGGGTTTGAGAATCCGCACCCTAGGACAGGAACCCAGCTGGCTCATAGAGGAGGCTGAAGAGTGGTCCCAAGACACCCTCCCATTTAACCAGCATTGACTTTCATGCCCTCTCTCCAGACACAGCCTTTTTTTTTTTTTTTTTTTTTTTTTTTGCACAGGCTTGGTCTTCCTGTCCCTTGCAACTATTTTTTGGCCCACAAAGTCGAGAACGTTCAGAGGGGAAAGAAACTGCTGCTACAATGTGGTACATACATTACTAAAACAGAACAAAACAGAACAAAACCAAAAACACGAACCAAAACGCAACTAAAATCCTGTGGTTCTGAAAATTACACATAAAAATGAGCAGGGTTCATGGGGTGGGGGCAAGAAGGGTTAGGGCTTCAAGCTCCGACCAAGTTTTTTTAACCAGGGCACGTGAAAATCCAGGTCCGAGAGGAGGATTCGGACGTCCTGGCCAAGTTAGAGACTGCCACAGCTGACGGTAACAATGGACAAAAACCAGAGGGAAAATGCTGGCTCTGCTTTATTAAAGAAGGATGTCTGGTGCGGCAAACGGCAGCAAGCTCTGCCTCGGCTGCCGGGCTGATCTGCTGTGCCCAGGGAGCTGAGCAACAGAAGAGCCAGAGCCTCCTAAGTTTGGGAGGAACCTTTCTGGAGAGGTGGCCTCATGTAGGCGTTCATTTCTAATTTCATGAAAATACAGCCAAAGGGCCTCTGTGGCCCGGTCTATGCAGTCGCTAACCTCAGCCAGACAAGGGCTCCGCTCCTCTGGAAAGATGGAATTCTCCCTCCACACCTCTTGCCTAGGTAGCATCCCTGCTCCACCCACCTGACTTTTGCATTGTTCTGACATCACTCCCTGTTCGCCAATCACGGACAGGCCAATTCCTGTTCCAGAGGCACGCTTCATAGCTGGGTGGCTACACATGTGCGTCAGCCCCTCGGGAGGACTGACTCCCAGGCTGGGGCTGCAGGAAGGAGCGGGGGGTGGGGGGTGAGGAGAGGGGGGCGGGGAGAGTGGGTGGGACAGCCATGGCACACACTGAGAAGGGAGGCAGAGAATACAGATTTTTTTTCAACTTTTTTATTACACAGTAAAGAATACAACAATACCTGAATCATACTTTAAAGATTCACAGGTTGACAGACCATACATTACAGTCCAACTAAGGAAAAAAGGATAAACAAGAAACCACAGTTCAGACATAGTAGACTTAAAAGCTCAAGAGTATGCTGACGAAAGCATGATGCCTAGACCCCGCCCCCCAGTGTTAGTCTACCATTAACTCGTGGTACATGTCTGAATTAAGTATTGCACAACAACTTTAATTTTTCACAATAATGTCGCAGAACCCAAAATAATATTTAAAAAAATTACTTTAAATCTGCATTTCAACAGTCTCCAATTTTTTTCTGTCCCTTGAGGAATTCGGACAATATGGAGTCGCTTTCTTTCCCTAAGTATTCCAGACGTAGGCATGCTTTGCATAAGTAAACCAGCCTTGAAATTTTTAAATCCCCAAGACATGCACCTACACATAAAAAAAAAAAAAAAAAAAAAAAAGTTAAGAAAAAAAATTTAAAAGACAGGTGGCCCTGTCACACACAGTCTCATGACAGAGAAAAAGAGAAAGAGAAAAGAGTCAGAGACAGAGATAAGAGATAGAGGACGCCCTATTCCTATCAGCGACCACCATTCAATTCTATCCAATGAAGATAACTTTTTTTTTAAATGTGTTATACCTACAAATTATACTCTCACATAGCCTGTATATAAGTGACAAGCAAAAAAGGAAAGTAACAAAAGTTTTCTTTTCTTTCTCTTCTTTAGGTTTATGAGGTCTGCATTGTTACCAAGAAGTGATATGGTTTGCAGCTGTATGAGCTTAACTTTTGGTATCCTGGTTCTTTTGTGCCCATTTGGTTTGACTAGACCAGTTTTTGTTAGCTACTGGTGCAATATACATGCTGTCAGAGGTAGAGTGAGACTTTTTGCCACTGAGGAGAATGTAGCAAAACAGGAGGAGAGGAAGAGGAGGAGGAGGAAGAGGGGAAGGAGGAAGAGGAATCAGAGATAGAGCTCAGAGTTAGGGATTTTTTTGTATTTGTTTTCACTCAGGGTGCCCTGAATTAAAAGTAATGAGACGTACTGTACTAATCCTTATTTTACACACTAGTGTTAAGAATAACAGTGCTGTTTCACATACATCACAGCTTCTAGAGATAAAGACGTGTGGGTATGACATACCTCATTTTTGGGATTATTTAACCCTTCGTAGCCTAGAACATATAATAGCTCTGTAAGAAAGGACTGTCCAGTGTCACAAGCAGACTAGAAAGCAGAGTGAGGTCAAAGGATTCTGGGAGCACCATGATAAAATATAACCCATTCGGAGCCTGGTTATGTGCTTTCATTCCACTCGAAGCAGGTGTGCTGGCAGATGGACTTCCAACATGCAGATAGATGTATTTATTTGCTCATCAAAACTTTCTAAACTAAAAAGCCGTTAAAAAATAACACCACCCAAACAAAATTAAAACCAACTTGTATATGAAAATAGATGGGGGGGGGGATGCTAAAAATGTCAGGTTTGAGAGGCTTAAAGAGAACCCATTTAGAACTGCCTCTATGCAGTTACTTAAAAACCATTTAAAATCGTATCCAAGGGCGACATTAAAAAAAAAAAAAAAAAGAATAAGGAAAGAAAGAAAAAAAAAGAAAAGAAAAACCAAAACAAAGTTAATGGATTGCTTTAGATTTCTAAATAAATGCCTGTTGTGTGTATGTATGTGGAGAAGTGTCTTCCCAGCCTCAAAAACTTTGGTTGTCTACACAGCCTGCAGCACTGCTGACCTTCTCTAAAGCACACAACCACATCCTGGGCTACTGTTTTCAAAACTAACAAGTAGTTCTGGTCTGGACCCTGGACAACGAAGGGTTAATGGATTCACACTATACCTTGCTGAACATGTTTAACCTGCTGATCATTTGGAAAGTAGTACTGGTGCTTTTCAAAATTCCGATTTTGGTCCATCAGATCAGTCTTTGGCTGACTTCCCTTTTTGTAAGAATACTGTATAACCTGGCATTCAGCAGTGTTAAAGCTGTCAGTCTACACCTCAGCATTTGGAGCTCTAATGATTTATCTTTTTTTTTTTTTTTTTTGTAAAATTAGAAATACTTAAACAACCTTACAGCAATATGCATGCACTGTCTTTTTTTTTTTTTTTAAGTAGGATATCTTGTTATTTTATTTTTTTTAAAAAGTCCCTAATAATGATTTTTCAAAAAAAAAAAAAAAAAGGAAAGGAAAATTCCACTACTACTCTATGCTACAGCTAAACTTGGTGAAATGGCTCTAGCATATTTAAAAGTTTGCTCAAAAAAAAAAAAAAAGCATGCCTAGGGAGTCATCATGACAGTGCAAAATACATTTATGTACATCCCTCTTACAAAAACACCAATATGTTAGCATTCCGTGAAGCATGCTGGTTTTCAGGAAAAAAAATCCTATAAGAGAGAAATAGCAGCTCCGAAAGATAGCCTTTTTTTCTTTTCTTTAGGACAACCAAAAAAAAAAGAGTCTTTTTTTTTCCTTTTTTTTTTTTTTTTTCCGAACTACTAGAGAAATATCACTAATACATACAGATATAAAAGCAGCATAGAAAGATACAGGTTTCTCACCAACTAGGAATAAAGAGACTAAATGTGGGCATATGGTTAAACTACAATGCATCTTCACATTTGTCCAACACATTTACAAGAAAAACACCATTGGGAAACCTCACAGGACAGAAGTGTTTTAACACCAAGAGAACTACTAGTTTTTAATTAAAAATCCAAACAGGGTGGGGTTGAAAAAATTTGGAAAGGGGCTGGAGCTGGAGCCACCATTTTTTTAAAATTATTTTTCAATATAAAAATGAATGAGCTGGAATAGACCCAATGTCTTACTCTGTGGAACCTTGCAAAAGTGAAGAAACGTTGAAGGGTTATTTAGGGCAGCTGGCTGATGTCAAAGCTGCCAGAATGCTAATTAACTGCAGGCTGAGTCTCTTACTTTGTGTGTGTGTGTGTTTGTGTGTGTGTGTGTGTGTGTGTGTGTGTGTGGTGTGCATGTGTGCTTGTGTATATATATATGTATGTATATATATATATAAAAGGAGCCTTTTGTACTATGGCATTTTTTTTTCTTGCTGCTGTATTCATACATCCCACTGCAAATCATCTTTCATTTTTCATTCTGTTGACCTGGATATTATTATTTCTTTTCAGAAACAGGAAAAAAAAAAAAAAACGAACATCTGTGTCTCCTTCCAATATGCTACACATCTGCGCGTTTTGTAGCGGGTCTTCAAAGTTCAGTTAGCAACCCACGGACGCCATTCATCTTCTTGTTAAAATGTCTACCGCTGTAGCCAATGCTCATGCCCTTGAGGGTTTTCCTCTTTTTTTTTTTTTTTCCATTATTGTATATAAAGAACATTGTGACTTTTAATATTAGCATTTTTGCTTTCAACAGCAATTAGCAATCTCTTGGTTTGCTGTTTGGTAAAGCATCGGTTAATGAGGTCACCTAGTTTAAAATCCCAGCTACTGGAAAATAACAGGGAGGAGGTCAAATCTATCATTTCATGTTATATTCTCTGCTCTCTTTTCAGTTCTCTAAGGAAAAGATATCTTTGTTATCCACAATAAGTCATTACGACCCGTTACTGGCCCTCTGTTTTACTACTACCTCAAGATACAGTTAGGTCCTCTCTGGCTGAAGTACTGAAATAGGATAGTTCATCTAGAAACAAACAAAAAAACAACTTTGAGCATCTGAGGACGAGGAATTGGTTCCGTGTTGGTTATGTTGTCTTTCCTCTGACAGTTCTGAGTTCAGGTCTAGCGAGGGGTTGTCTCTATGGTAGAAGGGGTCCCCGGGGTGGTCGACCTCGGGGTGGCTGCTGGTGGTGTGTCCATGGGGCTCCCGGCCCCGCTGTTGGGCGTGACGGAGGAGCTGACCGCGGGCGTGTCCCCCTGCTGCTGGGCCTGCAGGGTCTGTCCGCAGATGTGGTGGTGCTTCTCCCAGTCTTTGTGCTGGCAAAATGAGCCACAGTACCGGGCTGTGTTACAGCCACTGCAGGTTTCGCTTGCTTTGCGGCCGCAGTTCCAGCAACTCTACAGGAGAAGGCAGAAGAAAGTGAAACCCTCGATTAACAAACACCTCGCCTGGGTCACGGTCTGACACAAGACACTGGGCAGCACTGCCAGCTCCCTCTCGAGGACTTTATGGTAAGAATGAAGCCTCCGGGGCCATGTGTTTGTGTGCACATCAAACAGAAGTCATTCCAGCTAACAAACTGGTTGAAGCTCATTTCTGGGTTTACTACAAAATCCCCCTTCCCTTCCCATTTGGCTCTCTTCATAGTGACATTCTCAGTTCACCCGCACCAACAATCGCTACATCTACATTTTGTCCCTTTCCAGTACGAAAATCACCATGGTGAGACATAAATATACCGCTCCGGCAGGATCTAGAGGGAAGGAACTTCTAACTGGAATCACGAAGGAACTATGAGAACCGTGTATTAGATTCAAAGAAGCCCCAACAGCAGATAGGGGACTGCTCCATCCAGCAGACAGAGGTGCGCTCCATCACAGACCAAGGAGAGTTCTTCCCACTGCACCCGTCACTCAGTGAACCTGACACACACACAAGAGGACAAGCTGAAAACAAGCCCCTCCCTTCAGCAACCTGGAGAACAGGATCCTTGGTTCTTCTCTGATTGACTCAAAGCATCCCGAAAAGTGCCTGCTCTGTAGTAGGGCTCAATTAATATCTGTGAAATGACTCAAATCAGACCTTACCTAGAGATTATGTAATCTGACTTGGAAACATGCAAATACTAAAACCAAGTGAGCAATGGTTCTCTTTGCATACAATGCATTCCAGCAGCTGGGGGTCTGCGGCAGCAGCTTTTGTTAGAAAAGTAGAGGAGGGGCACCTGGGTGCCTCAATGGGTTAAAGCCTCTGCCTTCGGCTCAGGTCACGATCCCAGGATCCTGGGATCGAGTCCCACATCGGGCTCTCTGCTCGGCAGGGAGCCTGCTTCTCCCTCTCTCTCTGCCTGCTGCTCTGTCTACTTGTGATCTCTGTCAAATAAAAAAAATAAAATCTTAAAAAAAAAAAAGAAAGAAAAGAAAAGTAGAAGAAACTAACAACTGGTGAGCCCACAGCCAATCCCTGGAGCTGCCTTACCAGAGCTGAGTGAGAAAAGCAGAAATGCGGTTGCCTCTAAGATTTAAACTTTGAGATAAACACATCACGAATCAGAGCACAGACACACCAGAGACAGAAAAGCACATGGATGAGAGGGATCGTCCGGGACAAAGGAAGGACAGAGCGGGCAGGGGCCCTTGCAGGAAATGGCGAGACCTCCGGGAGCCAACTTTAAATGTCCGTGGTTCCTTTGACAAAACCATTCCCAGTGTGAAACGCTCTGCCGAGGGAGCTTAGCATTGTGCCATTCATCTTTTTTATTCTTTATCTTCTTTGGTTTTGATGCTTTTCTTGCAAAACAAACTTCTGACTATACTATGGTAACCCCACTGCTGGCTGGTATGTGGTTGGGTCACGATTAAATTACCTTTTTAAAGGCCCTGATATATGTGGATATTCTCCCTCTCCCCACTGTGTCGCCTGCGTTGATTTTGCTTCCAGCTTGCTGGTTGTATGGCCTAAATCTACTAAAAACACCCCAGCAGAATGGCAGTCCGTCAGCCTGGTGCATATGGTTTTACCAATGTCCAAAATACACAAAGGGATTTTTAACAATCTAATCCTGCTAACACACAAAGGGGCTCCTACAGGCTTTTAAAGTGCTGGGAGCCTCTAGACTCCGGAACTCTGGTTTAAAATGTAGAACTCAGCTCGACATTCTTATTTTTTTTTTTACCATTCAGAAATTATGGCCCATTGAAGGGGGGCAGGGGCGGGAATTTAAGATCTCAAACTATGGTCAGTGGGAGGTGTTTCAAGTGAACATAGCTGAGGAGATTTAGAAACTTGGTTTGTAGGTGAATGTCATAACTACAAATGGAATTAAAGCAAAGTAATTTTTTTTTTCTACTTTGATTTAATTTATCCAGGAAAATATTTCAAGAGCTGTGTACCTCAGGATCAGAGGCTTCTGCCATAAGTTAGAAGCCCTTCTCCGTCAAAATTAATTCAATCACATTGTGTGTATAATGGTCCTTAAAAAAAGCCATGAACGACATGAGCCTGGCCCAGCCTTCAGAGTAGTGAGGTATGATGCTCAGTGCCCACAGTGAAGTTTACTTTCTTGAGGTTCGGGCATTTAGAATAATGCCAGCTGGATCCTGGAACAAACTCAGCAAATAAGCAAAATTCCTCAATTATATCAGAAAATCCCAATTAGGGAACAGAGACCTGGATCCAGAACAATATTTTAAGGAAATTAAACATCTAATCTGAGTCAAGTGGCTTCTTTAGGAAATAGCCTGGTGTGAGTCTTATCCTTTTTCTGGCAGAGGCACAGTTTGGCAGACACAAGGGTGGTAACTGCCCAGCACTGCAGATTGAAATCAGATGTAGGCAACCTTCTCAATTTAAGCTGATTCAACACACAGACTAAACCAGGTAATTACAAATGCATGTGCCGGGGAGTGGAAAGAAGGGACGGAATGGGACCTTCTTTATTTTTTAAAGTGTTTTCAAAGATGGGAACAATTTTATAAATAAAAAAGTGGAATGATGCCAAATATAGAAACAGATGTTTCGGATCATGAAGCTGCTGGGAATTGAGCTTTCTTGCCTAGCGTCACTGGGTTCTGACCCAGGATTCAAGAGCTCTGGCTAGTTTCACCTCTATTCCCATTCCCCAAAGTTGTTCGATTCCATTCACTGACCACCCACTCCCGGGACAAAAACAACCTTGGGCTGTAGGAACGTACAACAAAGAGCAATTCAAATGAGCGAGTGCGGGCAGGGGAGGAAGCTACATGTCTTTATTGCTCTTAACATGGCATTGCAATGAATGTGCAGGGGAATTTGGCGCAAGTATTCCATTTACAAAAAAAACTCCAAAGTGCGTATTCCTTTTTAAAAAGCTCATTAGAAAACAGACAAAGCAATTTCTATTAATACATTTCTCCAGTGTGGCTCTCCTGAATTTCCTGTTGGCTCATCCTTACTTGCAAAACTGATGCCTGACCAGGGGCACTGGGCCACTCAACCGTCACACTTCCGGGGACAGAGGAATGTGGAGAATCTTGTGAGTAACCTAATTTGGATCATTTGAAATTTCTAAGGTTTCTGCTGTGCACAAAGGTGGAAAGTGCAGATTGTGTATAATACCCAGGGGGACGTCAATGGTTTAATCTAGTTTTACATTTTTCAATTTATGCTTTTTTATAGTCAGGCTATTATTTCCTCATAGTTGTTTCTTTCTTCTTTCTTTTCTTTTTTTCTTTCCTTTCCCTCCCTCCCTCTTTCTTTCCTTCCTTCCTTCCTTCCCACTCTCGATTCCTTCCTTTCCCTTTCTCCCATCCATCATAGAACTGAATTTCCCTCTCAGACCTGTAAAGAACGATGCCAGCAACTGAACTGCTGTGACATGTAGAAGGCTCAAGAACACTATTTCAGGGGCGCCTGGGTGGCTCAGTGGGTTAAAGTCTCTGCCTTCGGCTCGGGTCGTGGTCCCAGGGTCCTGGGATCGAGCCCCGCATCAGGCTCTCCGCTCAGTGGGGAGCCTGCTTCCTCCTCTCTCTCTCTCTGCCTGCCTCTCTGCCTACTTGAGATCTCTCTCTCTGTCAAATAAATAAATAAGAATCTTAAAAAAAAATACTATTTCATAACAAATTTCATTCCCCAAATCCATGGCACTTTATAGTTTTCCCTTATTTGTGATATTATTATTCCCTTTCTGGCATAAAGAATATTTTTCCCCTGATCTGAAAAATGGGAGTCAGCCATTGACCAAAGTTAAGGCTGTGACTCAGATGAAGAGCATGAGGCTGAATGAATCCCTCCCTTTCACTAAATGTGCTAATACTACGGACAGAAGGGGAAACAAGGAACTGAAGCTCTGAAATGCCCAAGCTGGGTGTCAAAGATGATTGCTACTTTGTTTCATCCCAGTATTTCTCTTCATCCCTGAGAACAAAATTGTCTCCTTCCTAGTTTAGATGGTGCTGAGAATGGTCTTTCCTAGCCCTACCTGGAAAAAAATATATCCTTTCTGGTTCTCACAGTTGGAAATTCTTTTTCCAGAAACCAAAACACTTTCTCCTGATTACCTTGTTTCTCCAGGTCTGTACTCACCTACAATTCTCCAGAAAAACTCTTGCATACAAATGAGGCTCAAAGAAGAAAGTCGAATGACTACAATTAAAATTCCCCAAATGTAAAGAGCTCTGCGACACATGGACTTAAATCCACAGGAAGATCCACCTTGTACATTGGCATTGCACCGTACAGTTGAAAACCACTTTTGAATACATTCTGCGGCCTGGGAACCTGAGGCCCAAAGAATAAGTAACTCTTACAGGAAATGACCTGCCGAAAGTTTGCGGATACACAGCTGAGGTTTGATTCACCCAGGCCTTTGGAATGCAAATCAAACACATTCCCCAAAGTGCCACACTCTGGCCATTTTGGATTACTTCCTAGAGCCTGTTTCAGCGGGAATAATGTTAGCAGGGTACTCCACTCCTGAAAGCGGACATAAGTTGGTGCAAGAAGCTGGAGCACTGAAGACAAGGTATCATGGTGTGCCATGTAACTGTCTATATCGCTTAGTGGCCTCAGAACTGGGGGCGAGGTACTTAACCCCTTAAGCGACAGTATCTACAACCAGGATGATGTAATTGCACAGTTGTTTAGGAAAACGTCAGTGCCTAGCACAGGGCCTGATGTTCAGGAGGTCCTGATGTTCAGGAGGTCCTGAATCAAATGGCAGAATGTAATGACCCTTGGCACTGGCTGGAAGAAAATGACAATCTCAATCCTTGCGGGTGCGATCTTTAGAATTAGAAAGCCTGTGGCCTCCTGCCTCTCCCCACAGGCACTGACAGCTGCATAGCAAAAAGTATCAGGGGGCGCCTGGGTGGCTCAGAGGGTTAAGCCTCTGCCTTCAGCCCAGGTCATGATCAGGGTCCTGGGATTGAGCCCCACCCATCATCATCATCATCATCATATCATCATCATCATCATCATCATCATCATCATCATCATCATCGGGCTCTCTGCTCAGCAGGGAGCCTGCTTCCTCCTCTCTCTCTGCCTGCCTCTCTGCCTACTAGTGATCTCTCTGTCAAATGAATAAATAAAATCTTAAAAAAAAAAATCAACTTACTTCCATCAGTGACTACTTTTTCTGTACCTTCTCTGTTCTCAGACCTTTGAAAGACTTGCCAGTATTGACCATTTCCCCATTCCTCCTTTCTGAGTTCCCCCTGTTCAAATTCCCTCTTAACTTTTGTGTTGAGATACTCAAATTCTGTTGTTACACTGTAACCTCTTTTTTCTGTTTATTCATTTCCCGCTAAATATTTGGCAGGAGGGGGTGCCTGGGTGGCTCAGTCAGTTAAGCGGCTGCCTTTGGCTCGGGTCACAATCCCAGGGTCCTGGGATGGGGTTCCACATCCAGCTCCCTACTCAGCGGGGAGCCTGCTTCTCCCTCTTGTCTGCCGCTCCCCTGCTTGCGCTCTGACAAATAAAATCTTTAAAACAACAACAACAACGAGTCTTTGAAAATAATAAACAAACAAATAAATAAATAAATGTGGCAGGAGGGGGAAGCTGGCCTAAAGAAAAGAAAATCTTTTCCTTCCTCCCACTCTCTTGTCAGCCCTCCTCATGGTTTCAAGTACCAGCTGCAACAAAATGACACGCCAACCTGTTTCTCCAGCCTTTATTTCCTTTCTGAGCTACATTGTGGAATTCCATCCATCATGATGCTCCTGTCCCCCAAGTCAGTATTTCCTAAACCTGCCTCTGTGGTGTCGTCTGCTTCAGTCACTGGCAATAGTCAAGTTCAAGATTTTTGTCATCTTACTAGAAGCTCCTCTTTCTTTGCCCTCTGCAATGACTCAGGGACAATCCTCACAGATCTTGGCTCCATGGTCTCTCTTCCCAGCTTTCCAAGCTCATAGTTACTATGCAAGTTCCTTCCCTGGCCTTCCTGGTAGAATAGCTTCTTAACTGGTTTTCTATTTCTCTCTCTTATACACCCTGTTCACTTGGAAGGTTATAAAATACTTCTACTCATCTGCGTGTCTCAACAACCTTACAGACTGAGACACAGAAACATTACCCTGGTTTTACAGATATGAAACCCAAAGCTCCAAGAGGTGAGCCACTCTAGACCATTCCAGGTTCAGTGCTCCATCGACTATACCGTGAACATCTATGGATGCAGACAGCTGGCCGTTTAATATGAAAACAACAAAAAATCTTATTGTAACACAGAATCACAACAGCTTATGCTCTGAGAGCTACAAATTGTTCTGGGGATCAGGGGGTCTGACAGGATCATGGGGGCCTTATAGAAACCATGATGCGAGGTTCCTGGGCTATAACTGTGTGGTAACTGATTCTAAAGTCTCCACTGAGGTCAGGTTTCTGTGGTTTGGGACATATGGCACAGAGTCCACTGGGAGTGGTTCCATTAATTAAAGAAGGAGTAAAGAAGATGAAACCCCCCCCCAGATGAAACATGCTCACACTGTCAGGCTTAGCAGGTTCTGGAAATATAAAGCTTAAAGATTTGATCAGGGTTTCTCTTTAAATGCAATAAAATTGTCCAACTTCAATGGAAACTGTGCAGTTCTACACCTCTACAGGAATAATAAATAAAGGCCGTTTTAATCTGGGCGGCGGGGGGGCAGAGGGAGACTGATACCAATTTGGTGGCTTAAACCTCAGAACTATTAATACTACAATTATTTACTCTTTGTTTTCTGCCCATTTGCAGTCATTGACTTTGATCCCTAAGCTAGTACTGGTTATGGGTATCAAAGAAGAGTTACAGCAGGTTCTTGGGAAACAGGCCCAATCTGACAATGTTCATTGGGAAAAACTATACAAGGATGAGAACCAAATATGAACATGAAAAAATAAAAAAACTAAGATGAACAGATTTGGCAAATTCCTTTTTTCTTTTTTTTAAATTTACGCTAATGCTGGCAGTATATTCTAGGTTTATACATTAATACACTGTAAGAGAGAGAAGGAGAGAAAGCACAGAAAATACCATACATTTTTTAAAGGTTTTATTTGAGAGAAGAGAGCATGAGCAAGGGGAGGGAGCAGCAGACTTCCTGCTGAGCAGGGAGCACGATGATGTAGGGGTCCCAATTGATCCCAGGACCTTGGGACCATGACCTGAGCCTAAGGCAGACACTTAACTGACTGAGCCACCCAGGAGCCCCCAGAAAGTATCATATTGCTTAGATGTCTGTCCCAAGTCCAGCATCATTCTACCAGAATAACAATGACTAGTCTATGAACCCAAGTTAGAGAACTAGTTAGGAATAATCTGAAGGAAGTCCAATGAGGAAGTAGATACACTGATATACAACCAGGGGAAAAAAAAAAAAAAAAGAAAGAAAGAAAATTCCCCTACTGCCATGTGGCTATTAAGAAGGTGGCCTCAGAGGCAGACAGCCTGGGCTGAGGGCCAGCTCACACTTACTGCTGAGACTCTGAGTAGAGAGGCCTACCGGCCCGAAACTCAGCTTTCCTGGGCTGCATAACGAGGACAAGAGCACCGTCTACACTATCTCGGCTCCCAGGAAGAGTTTACCATGCCTGGCAGAGTTAAACATTCACCGGAGGTCTGTTGGTCTTGCCTCAGGCCACACAAACTTCCTGCCACCCCCACCAACCATGCTGGGCATGAATTTCTGTGTGCCGGGGGCAGCCTGCTGTACGGGACTGGCCGGTCCTGGCGAGAGCACCCCCTTTTCCTCTGCGACGAGTCCCTGTCTAGATGATAAACCACATGGCCCCCACAACAGATGACACTTGTGTCTATTCGTTCTGGACTCTACACATTCCTCTTGCTCTTCTCTGCAGTTCAAGGTTTTCAACTCCAGTCTCCTCCTGGAATTTTTCCACTGCCTACTTTTCAGAACCACTGGTTTTCCTAAGCGGAATGGGCATTAGTAGGTCCATTTTCCATGTGTAAAAACAGGTAGAAAGAGGAAGGTTAAATTCAGAAATCCCAGAAATAATCCTGGGTGCCGGCCCCTAACACAAACTGCTCAGAAGAAACTACCAGATCGAAAGATCTGGTCTTCAGATGCAGAAACTCAGACTCTGTCCTGAAGTCCCTAACAGAGGGAAACATAGTATTTTGTACATTTATATTCCCTACATATGCCTTTTTGAATATTCAGATGAGATCAGGTATGATCTAAGTGAGAGATGGGTACATGTCTAGAATGGGAGGGGGCTTCAAAGTAAGGGAGAAAAAGACCGGGTTCAGTCAGAAATACAGTGTATCTGGAGATGCAGGACTGTGGTAAATAGGAGCAGATAATGAAGTCTTGCATTACAGCCCTCAAAACACTCTGAATTAAAATGCAGTGTCAAAAAAAATCCTCAGAACACTGTGTGTCAGCTCTACTTCAACAAAAAACAAACAGACAAAAAAACTTTGAAACACCCCTATGAGGTAAGCAAATAACATCTCATTCCTTCAGAAGAAATAAAGGCTCACAGAAGGGAAAGAATTCACCCCAGGACACCGGACAGGGTAACTGAGAGGGAACCAGGATTCAGGTCCTCCTCTTAAATTCCTTCTACCCCATGCAACTGCCTGGGAGCTTTGCTAGCAAAAGATGGCCATCAAATCTCCTGAGCGTGGCCCTGTAAATGGTGTGGCTTTATAACTCATCGTACAAACCAGAACTCTCCAGAATAAAGGGGACCACTCTGTTAATACAAGGGACAACAGGAGTAAACCAGGACTGCGTCATTCAAACTGGGAGGTATGGTCACCCTGTACCCTGCCTTTGTAGTCTACTAACCTGATTTTCACATTGAACAGTACAAACTATTTAAGACTTTGTGCTATTTACTTTTTAGGTTCACAGAGGGGAACTGTCTAGTTGGATTCAGTCACTGACTGAGCTTCTTACAGTGTTTTAACCTGTGTTGTTTATGCACCCAAAAAATGAAGGTTACCTGTTCTACCAACTTTCTCCCCCAGAGGAAAAACACACACCCTGGGCAGATCAAAGCCAGTGAGATTCTGAAGACTGTTCAAATAGGATCACCTGACATGTGTGTCTCCAACCCCTCTGACTGGACACCCTCCTCTTCCGTGATAGCCCCCGTGTCCTAATATCCTGTCCATTTTATCTCACGGGTTCCCAGCCAACGGTTACAATGGATACAATTTCCTCCAACCCCAGTGCCTCCAACCATCTTCATCCCCATCTGTCTCCTGAAACAGATTGGTCCCTCCTTTTCGTTTCCTCTAATCTCTCTCCACTCTGCAGCCTGAATGAGCCGTCCCAAACCTTCACGAGCCACATAGCCCTCCTGCTCTCAAAGCCTGACACGGCTTCTTTCTCCATCTTTTCTCTTCCTCCTGCACGGAGGTACTGACGTGCTCCTTTCCCAAGAAAGCAGGGCTGAAGCGGTGAGGCTGGAGGGAAAGGAGCGCAGCTGCTGACCAGTTCCTGACCAGTTCCTGACTCTTATAATTTAGTGATGTGCCTCCTCTATGCACTGTATCCTACATAAGAGCACAGGTACCCTCAGTGTCTAGCAACCTCCCCGACACAGAATAAAGCTCAAAACTTTGCTGTTGAAAGAATAAATGAATATGTGGGTATGAGTAATGTAGAGTTGTAGTATTGAATCACAAACTGCCCTGGGCAGGTCACAAACATGACTTTTTTTTTTCTTTTTTTTTTTTTTGAGGAATGCCCATTAATTTCATAGTACAGTTTTTAAATCAATGATTCCTACATTTAATGGGAATTTTTTTTTCAACCAATTCCTATGGCAGTGAGACTGCCTATGTATTTTTTCTAAAGAACAAAGAACAATTTGTCAAATTTCTATAGCACAGGTGGGTCTTATCTGGGGGTTGAGCAGCTAAAATTCAAGAAAACCCCTGGAACAGAAGAGAGTCCTGAGAAGTTCCTGGGCTCTCTTCTCTGCTGGGCCAAGCAGTCCTGGCCTAAGAGATGCCCACCCTGGGGCCAACCATGGGGAAGGCTGGAATAAGGAGTTAGACCCTAGTTCAAGGAAATCAAAGTTGTTCTGCTTCTGTCCCAGAGGGGCCTATGGAGCTTTGTGGACCTGAGGTGACTTACAAGCATCACTGCTGGGGTGACTTTTATCAGGTCATTTCTATGAAAAGGCATATTATTCCACAATGAGAGGAAAAAATAGACTAAAAAAAAATAATATGTTGGATTCAAAGTTTTGCCCTCACTTCTAAGTTAAAAGTAAAGAATCCCTGTAGGGGAAAATAAAAAAGCATTTACCTATAAATTTGGGCATAAGATAGAGCTGACTAAACTTACTACCACCAGGCACTCTGACTATTCCCAGACCCTGTCATTCCTCAGAAGAAGTCCAACATTAATTTAGGGCTAGTGGATTAACTTCTCCATCAAGTCCTTGGTCAAACCACTTTTATAGTATATTTGTGTGTGGACTTATGTCCAAGTCTGGAGGAGTCTCAGCTTCATTCCAATGAAATCTCTTCTACCTTTTGCTCTCCTAGCCTCAGGAAAATGTTTACATTGCTTTTGAAGAAAAGGAACTCAATTATTGGCGGGATCAAGTCCCCCACACTGACTCTAAGTCTTACAAGAGGTAATGCAGTTTAAAGAAATCAGACTTAAGTTGCCTCTCAGATGATCTGCATCCAAAAATGACTGTAATGATCCTCACTTCAATAGCGCTAAGTCCTAGTGTCAAGATCTTGGATTTTTCTGGATGGATGTCAGGAATAAAGATACAAAGCATTTAGCTCCTGAAGGAATACAGCATGCTATTTCCCAGATACAAAGACTTAGTTTTTCAATCTCTTCCTAAACATTCATTTGGTGGATATTTTGTAGTGGCCACTACAAAATATCCACACCATACAGAACAGCCCCAAAGTGTTCTTGTGTAAGTGATGTTTTTAGTGAAGGCAACTACTGTGTTTCATGGTATTACTAACTTAAATGGAGTAGGACAAATTCTCTCCAAAGGATGTTAATAGAAATTAAAACAACAACAACAACAGCAACAACAACAAAACACAAAACAAGGTCCTTAAATATTTTAGCCACAAGATGCCAATAAAATCGAATTTATGTCTAGCTTAATTCAACAATGGAAAAGTCAGCAGTTAAAGAGTAGATAAACTTCCCTTTGTCCCTCTTTTCCTGAGAAACTTTCAAATGTTGAAAATCAATTCCTTTTGTCCCCTTGTTATTCATCTGCTACACATTAAATAGAAACTCTGGGCATTGAGTGATTCCCGCAGGGTCTTTCATCTACAGAGAAGCCTGGTACAAATTAAATTCTTACTCTCCCTCACAAATTATAGATATGTATTGTAGTAGGCCAGTGGACGCTTTTGCTAGTTCAGCTTGGTGAGACTAGCTAACTATAGTCCTTTATCTGAAGTTACCCTGGGGTGGGGGGTGACTGTGGGGCCACATTAATTAATTCATGCAAAGTATTACCACGTTGTTCTGACTTTCCAGGCTCTATTTTAAAAAGCATTCTGGTAAGTACCGTGTTTTAGTTACTTCCTAGATCCTTGAGCCATTTGGGTTATGGGTATGTATTTTAATATACTCAGGTAATACCAAATAATATTACCTCCAGTGGCGATGTGATCTATGAAATGACGGGCATAATGGTTATTATAAAATAACATGGAAAAACAGATTGTGCGGTGGATCTCTTAGAAAGGTTGAACTGATGCAGACGCCGTTTTCCTACTGGAATTTAGGCTCCATAATGAAGGGAGTGGCTGCGATGCCAGCCCCACAGTAGGACTTTGGAGAGCATGTCTGCACAGGGCGTCCCTATGGAACCCCTTCTACAGAAAACCACACACAGACGCTGACAGAGGCACGTGCACACAGCCGAGTCCGGAGCCCTAAACAGTGCGAGGAAGTTGTGAGCATTTCCCTTTCATCTGTTATCCACCAAAGACGTTAAAAACCCTTCTTGGCAGAGTTGTCCTTTTGGGTCATTAATAAAGACATCTGCTCAAGGTCTTCATGGATTCCACAAGTGCCAGGATTCCTCCCAAATTATTCAAATTTCCACCCCCACCCCAGAGATGGGTTTGTCTACAATCCAATACCCACTTTTATTGGGGACCTCCTGGACTCCAAACCGAGAACCCGCGTTACGGAAACGATCTGCTTGCCACGCAAGCTCCCACCAGCACCTCACCTCGCTCGAATCCTCCTGCTGATTGATGACGGCCAGCGCGTCCTCCGCCGCCTGCCGCTTGGCCTCCGCCACCGTGCGCTCCATTTTGGCGCGCTCGGTCGTGATCATGTCATGGGCTTTCCGCTCGGCCTCCGACACCGCCTTCTGCAGCTCGGTCATCGCCTGGCGCTTCACCTCGTTGACCGCCTCCTCTGTGTGCCAGGAAGGCCGCACCGGACAAGAGAACATTTCCCTGTTAGCGCAGGACCTTGGCCACTGACCGCCGTTAAACACAATTCTAGAGAAGGGGCGTGACTCTCATCGCAATTATTGGGCAGTTCTCCTGGCTGCCTAAAAACGAGCAGCTTTCTGAAATTCATTTAGGAAAACAAAGGGTGAGTTTGAGTTTTTTGTTTTTTTTTTTTTTCTTTAACTTGCGTTGTCTGGGAATATTTTTTAAACTACTACTGCATCACTACAACTTTTCTATCAAACTAGTAAATCCAGAAATGATTAGGAAACCAGACTTCAGTAGCTAAAGGACGAATACCACTACCAGAAATCTGCCTAGAATAATTCAGACACGTTGAGGCGGTTTGCTACAAGGCTATAGGTTAATATGCACATAGGGAGTCCATGTTCAAAAGCTTTCAAAAGAAAAGAGGAAGGGGATGGATTTTACACATATACACATCTAAGGGCTAACAATTGTTTTGCTGGTGAAACACAGCACAATAGTGAAACACACAGCAGTATAGTGAAGGTAATTCACACGGCAATTATGTCAATGTAGACTTTGCAAAGAAAAATCCAGGATGAAACAGATGATCTGGCTTTTCTTTTTCCTAAGTCATTTCCTGAGTCATGTGGACTTATGCCCTTAACGGGCTAGCTAGATGGTAGGGTTCTGTAAAAATCATTTTCTCATTTCCCAGTTTTAAGCCATTGCCCATCGACTCCATCAAATATATCCACAGCTTTACATAACCAACTGTTGCACTAGACAAATGTAATTGAATCATACCAGAGGCCAAAACAATCAGGCCTGCCTACAGACCTGCAAGGTGTCAAATCAGCTCTTTATTTTTGGCTGTGGAAAGGGTGCAAAGATTTGACTAATGTACAATATGAGATTGAGAAGTAAAACAAGTAATTTC
This sequence comes from Mustela nigripes, assembly GCF_022355385.1. NCBI lineage: Eukaryota > Metazoa > Chordata > Mammalia > Carnivora > Mustelidae > Mustela > Mustela nigripes. The sequence goes on from NC_081559.1 coordinate 153,997,508, forward strand.
CATTTAAAAAAATTAACTGTTCTAATTAACAAGGGAAAATATCCTCCCCCTAAATTAGTTTATCTAATTTTCATCTTTATTCAAAGCAAAATGACAATGATTAATTGAAAATTTAATAAGCAGTAATTATTAACTTGGCAAACCTAGTACCAATTAACACTCTATTAAAACTAATTATGACATGTTTCATTCAAGTGTTTGCACTTAATTGTTTCACCCACTTAAAAAGCACCTTAATTAAATGTTCTGTTTAATTAAAAACATAGATTCCTAATAAAAAAATGTTTTACTGTAGATTAAAAATGTAAGAGATGCAAATATTCCTAAGGTTTTTTAAACTTCAGTGGTTTGTTTCACACATCTAGAGCCCTGGTCTGGAGGACCATCGAAAGCTCTCCACTTGTAATTAGCCGGCATGACTTCTGTAGCCCAGGTCACTTCAGTCACAGTATTTCTGAACTTCTTTCTTTTGTAATGACTGTCTGCTAGGTTTTACACACTAAACTAGAAGGGAAAGATCCAGACCGGAAATATTAACCAAAATATGTTAAGCCTTTGTTGGTTGCTCTAAGATATGCCTTTTAAAACCTGGATAGAAACAGTACCGCACAGAGCTTGTAGGTCTTCACCAGGAGGCGAAAGGATGCCTTTATTACCCTATCATAAACGACCAGGGGCACCAGGGAAGTACTGCCCTTCTAACTAGACAGCCAGGGTCTAATTTAGTTTGAATATTCAAGGTGAATTAAAATTCTATCTAAGTGGTAATACAGGACAATAATTTTTGCTTACGATCAAAGCTGTAGCTTGACTAATTGTGTATGCAAATCAGGCAATTTATATTTAAATTATGCATTCCTATTCTAATCCCACAGGCATATACAGATCAGCAAAGAGAGTTGGTAGGACATTTGCAAGGTGCTTGAATATTTATTACCAACTGCAAACATTCACTGATCGTTTGAAAAAGAAATACACTGAAGAAAACATTCGGTTGTGATTTGAAAACCATCTTTACGTTAGATTTTTTTCCTCAGTTTTATGAAGACTTTTCATACCTTTATGGTGTGTTCTTTTACTTTTGCTGTTGCTTTTAAAAATACTAATTTTAGGGGGAAACTGATGAGGCCTTCTCAACATTGGTTAGGACCCAAAATATTTTAAAATGTGTATTGTTACACTGTTATACTCTTAATGGGGTAACATGCAGAATTTGAATGGGGTCTGTGAATTACATACTATTAATGTCCTGATTTTGGTGACTGTACTATAGTTATTTAAGCAAGAGGATGTCCTTGTTCCTAGGAAATACACACTAAAATGTTTAGGGTAAAAGGGAATTACATCTGCACCTTACTCTCAAGTGGTTGGGGGAAAATATGTGTAACAGAGAAAGAAAGGGAGGGAAGGAAAGAGGAATAGAAAGATATTAAAGCAAATACAGTAAAATAGGGAAAACTGGATAAAAAGAATACAGCAATTTTTATACCATTTTTTGCAACTTTTCTGCAGGTTTGAAATCATTTCAAAATAAAATGGTGCTAACGGTTGTATGACATACATTCATGCACAGGACATACTTTTTGCAATTATAATTTCCTATGAAAAAGGATGCACTGGTTACACTACATTGAATTTTGAGAGCTCTACTCCTTTGATATTTTTCAAATGCTTTAAACTTTCTTTTATTTACTTATCTTTTACAACAAAGGTAATGTATAATACTTTGATGGCAAAGACATACTTTATAGGTTTTCTTCAAAAAAAAATTTTGGGGGAAAAAGCTCTCCAATAATAACAAGCCGATGTCACATTCTGCCCTTGGTGTTTTTATCTTGCTGGATGCCCTGACTCTCAACACTAGAAATGCTTTTTAATAAGCCTATAAAGATAAATATTAAAAGCAGTTATTAAAGATTTCCAGATAAAACTGTCACCTGTACTTAAGGGATTTAATATACTCCTCAATATGAGCATCGATCCATAGAAAACTGTCCCAAAACTGTTTTTTTGTAGCAGATGAGGGATACTGTTGTGAGAATAACACAAATACACAAAAGTAATTGACTCCGCTTCCAAGTCCTATTTTAGACTGAAATCCTAAGACAGAAATAGGCGCATCTAAAAAATGTTCTGGGCATCATTTGTTTGCTAAGGTTAAGTGCTTCTTAGAGTCCACAGACCCAACAGAAGCAAGCATTGTTCTTTCTCTCCTCGTGTTGCCCTCACGATGTCAAGTATACCCAGAATTAGTTTCAGAAACCCATAAAACAGTGAAGAAAAATAAGAGTGGACTCAATAGATTACAACATGTCAAATTTTTAAAGAACCTGATTAAGTGGCAAATATACAGTGCCGTTTTGAATCTGCTTCCAATTGCTTACCACTTATGGTAGGACTTCCTTTGTGCAGAGCTATTCAAGTTGACTTTACAACAAAGGTGGTACGTTCAGAAAAATCTGCTCTCGCTTAATAGCAGTCAAACAAAGACTTGAGCAGATAATAGCACAGCAAAAGAATTTGGATTACACAAGGCTTTCCTGTCAATTTTTCTTTATGAACTATCAAGGGTTTAACTTAAATACACATAAATAAGGGAGATGCAGAGAAAGACTCTCTCCCGCAACAGAAAATGTCATCCTTCTGCTGTCCCAAATGACCATTCTTTGTGTCTCTTACTAGAATAAGTTGCACTGACAGCTTAAGAATGGGGAAGAAAAAGTGCTCAGAAAGAAGATGTAGCAATTCTTTTTCCAGATAGGTGACACCTGGCACATTTTAACAGCTGGAGAGTAGCCCGTGACCCAGGAAGAAATCTTAGAGGTGATGCTGTGAATCTGGTAAGAGTATGCAGCTGAGCAACAGACACAGCATTTAAGCTGAATATGCTATCTGATGGGCATACTGGACATTCAAGAGAGCCTTCTGGTTCTCAATCGAAGCTACCAGGTCTAGCATACTATCAGATTTGGAAACTTCTTGTCACTCTTACAAAATCAGGTTTTTCTTTAAAAATCCGTAAAAACACTTGATAAGAGTCAAATGATCAGAGCATCAGCCAAGTTGCAAAGAACTATGGACATGGCTGGGTCAAATCACAACCTCAAAAGACACTTTCCCTTCACTATGTCTCCTACACCCATCCAATCCTTTGCAGAAAGAGCATTTTCCAGTTTTTCCAGTCAAACTATTTTAATAGTTGGAATTTAGAGCAGCTCAAAGCTACAGTATGTGTCTGTCATATCATCTTTAACTCTTGAAACAGGTTATATGTTTTCTCTCATGAGTCAGTTTTCACAAGGTTTTGGCTTAACTTTTCTAAGAGTTGGTGTTCCCCCAACATTCTGCCAGATCTGAACCCTCTGAAGCCAGTGTGACACCGGGAACTTTAAATGAGCCCCAGAATGGAGACCAGTATCTCTTAAGGAAAATCTGACACTGTACATAGGAGGGAGGAATAGAAGTTTAGCATAACTTGGTCATTTAATTTAGGAAACAATTTAGTTCAGGTCACTGAGTATTAATTAGCACAGGCGATCAATTTTATATACTGGTTGTAGTCATAAAATCTGGAAGTTTAGTTCCTCAACAAGTCAACTAGTTTTGTTAGGATTTTTTTTAAAAGAATTTCAGAGATGTGCCAATTGAATCTCCATTTTTAAAAATCAGGAGAAAAGACTGATGTGTGCAATTTCATTTCTGAAACATCAGATTTGTTTCTTCATTAAGAGTAAACTGCATGCAAGCTGAGACCTCTTATGCCAGCTTTCATCCCAAAACCATGACAGCACCTGAAAAACAGGGGTTTAAAACAGAAACGTTGCCAGACGGTCAATTACGTGGCACTAGCAGATGCTCCTAAAATGAAAACTATTTCATGTTCTAATCAGGCCTGGTGAAAGAATATTAATTAGGGCTTAAAATTTTTGGCTTGTGGGTGGGGGGGGGGGGCTGTTTTGTTTTTGTTGTTGTTCGCAGGAAAGGCCCTCCTTGTCGCTCCTCACATCACTGCATGAACAACTGTGCACAGCTGCCAGAACACTAGACTCGTGTTTTTCAACAGTTCTTACCAGCTTTCTTCCAGATCTCCTCTGGCACGTATCCAGAAGCAGGCCTGTGAAGGAATTCCCGATGCGCATCTAGGAAAGGGATGCAAAGCGGGTGGGGAAAGGAAGAAAGCACCATAAGCACGTTATGTCACTACACGGAATAGAAGCAAGCCATGCCCGTTCTCTTGGCTGCTCTACAAAAACATAATTTTGAAAGGCGGAGCGTTTCACTTCTAGAAAATAAACACAAATAGCAAGGCCAGTCATCAGAGCTCAAGGAAAACAGAAGGTCATTGGTCTAAATGCCTTGTATGCTCAAAATTAAACAACTTCAATGATTACATTATACAATATGATGTCTGGGAGCACTGGTCCCAGAACCCTCTCACTCTGGGAATTTCTATAGGCATGCTTTATTTTGTTAGGGAAAATGAATTATATTTGGTAGTTTTCTTTTCAAGAGTCAGACTGGTAGTTAAAAAATCAAATCTTAGGCTAATATAATTTTCACATAGCTCTGATTCCAAGAAATAGTGAGCCTTACTCCATAGCCAACCAGTTCGCACAATGACCTCTTAAAAATCTCGCCGAGCACTAAACATTTCCACACAAATTGGATCATATGGATTGGACATGGGTGGAAGGAAGACAGACTCATTAGAATGAATTCAGAGATATTCAGGTAACAAAACAGGATTAGTACATGCTTTCTAAAACAAAATGACGTTTCACTTTAAATGAAACGCTGGGCTTATTCTTGTCAAATTTTAAAAGTTTGAGAAAACAGATCATAATAAGCTGATGTAGGAATGCTAACCTCCAAAATAACATGATTGTGGAAATGATAGGATACCTTTTGCATTTTTCTAGGTATCACAGAAAATAAACTGAAAATGTCTTCCATAGTTAAAATATGTACTACGCATCTTCCCTATTGAATTTTCAATGAAAGCCTATATATTTAGAGGTTTGGGGGCAAGAAAAAAAAATTTAATTTTTATAAAGACAACAATCATTCAACCTCTGATAAGTTTCAAGTAATTAAAATTTTCCCAACATTTTAAGAAATGTCAAGTACCAGAATACAGAGTATGGAAAACAGAGAAAAGCACACTCAATTTAGCTAAGTAGACATCATTTTACATTTGAATGCCTTAAATAGGTTTGAATGTTTTGATTCCTTGTAGGGTACATTGATTACCAGTGGCTCAAGCTGAAGATTTCCCCAACTATTCTGAATTAGCAAAAGCTTATTATAGCTTAATGAAGGGCATCTGGAAACTCTGTATTATCTTTGCAATGTTTTTTAAATCTGTAATTATTCCAAATATACAAATTCTTAAAACTTTATAATTTCATGATTACGTGATAATCAGATGCACTTGAAATATCCATTCTCATGGCTATTCTCATGCACACATTGAATTCTATAAGGAAAATGATGAAAACCAAAATATTTTTATTTAAGTAATTTTCATTCATAAAACAGCTAGATAAAACTGTTTGGAGCACACACAACTTCAAGAAAATGTGATATGGCTAATTAGATTCATCAGGATTACCTTCCACACCACTATTTCCAGAAGAAATAAAGAAAGTATAATCAAGTTCACATTCCATAAGACACAATGAAACAGAGAGAAACCTATGGCAGCTTTTAAAGACAGTTTTTTATGAACAGATTTTGGCTTAAAGTGTAAGAATTGATATATAAAGAAAAATCACATCTTCTCCAAAGTAGCAAAAGAAAAAAAAGTTTTTTCCATTTATTGGATTAAGAAAAGATCAACAGCTTAGTAAAAATTATTTATAATGGCCAATCATTATTACAGGCAATGGGAAAAGTAATGTTAAGTTATCCAAAGGCCAAGCATGAAAGAAATTAATTACCGCCCCGGAGAGCTTAGGCAGAAGAGACTTCATTCAGCCCAGTGAAGTTGAATCTTAGCTTTGCCACCTACTAGTCAGGTGACATTGCTCAGGTTAGTTTTTCCATGTCTCTGTCTCCACATCTGTAAAGTGGGACACGGGTACAACATTCGAGTGCACTGCTGTGGAGACTGAAAGAGGTACTTCCTATTACATGCTCAGCTTGGCACACCCCAAACTCTCATTAGACATTAGATGCTATTACCCTCGTTACTGTTAACACCATTATGACTTAGTAGGCTGTCCAGTAAGAATGGATACTCACTTCCTCATGAATAATTAAGGTGGAAAAAAGCACCTTAAAGTTTCTTCTCCTAGCATTTAAATTCACATAGCACAAAACTTAAAAAGAAACGAAAGGAAAAAGGAAAAACAAACCCAAAAAACCTCTCAAGAGATTTGGATTAAGCAATATTCAACAGTAATTTTTTATTCCCTGAGTACAGGTCACTTGGGGATAGAAGTTATTTCCATAGTTAGTAATTCTGTCTTAGTCCTTACTGGGAAGTCCTTAAATTTCTTACATGTTACTTGTATAAATTTTATTTAAAACTCTAAATGTTTATAGTCTCCAAAATTAATCAAACATGATGTTTAAGCCTTAATCAGGCACCCACCTTCCCAGGCATTGTACAGTAGAGATTGTGAGGGTCCATATACCACACTGGACAGTTACGCAATATTTCGAGTTGGCTATATATCCCTAAAATTCTCAGTGACATGTAGACTCAAACTGCACCTGACCTTGAAACCAACAGAAACACCAAAGCCAATAATCCAGTAAAACTTTTCTTTATCCCAGACTACCTTCTGAAAGAGTTTCTTTTTGAAATAAGAGAGGAATCCAAAGGCAAGAAATTTTTATAAAATAAACAGATTCACATATATATGTAAATGTATAAGAAGGGAGAAATCAGATGTACTCCTCAGCATCTACTTTGGATACACTGATGAATAAAATCGCTACAGAAACCAAATGCCTAATAAATATGCTATCTTCTCTTCTGTTGAAGTAGTAGCAATAACAATGTCTTTATAGGCAATGCTGAGTTTAAAAAACAAAAAAAAGTCCTTACGTTGCTCTATACTACAAGAGACAACTTCCCTCTTGGGACCTCCTTAATTTAGAATATTGACTGCTCTAGGGCACCTGGGTGGCTCAGTGGGTTAAGCCTCTGCTTTCAGCTCAGGTCATGATCTCAGGGTCCTGGGATCCAGGGAGGCCCACATCGGGCTTTCTGCGCCATAAGGGAGACTGTTTCTCCCTCTCTCTGCCTGCCTCTCTGCCTACTTGTAATCTCTCTCTCTCTGTCAAATAAGTAAATAAACTTTTTTTTTTTTTTAAGAGTTTATTTATTTGACAGACAGAGATCACAAGTAGGCAGAGAGGCAGGCCGGGGTTGGGGGTGGGGAAGCAGGTTCCCTGCTGAGCAGAGAGCCTGATGTGGGGATCCGATCCCAGGACCCTGGGATCATGACCTGAGCCAAAAGCAGAGGTTTTAACCCACTGAGCAACCAGGCGCCCCTAAACTCTTCTAAAAAATTAAAAAATATATATATATTGACTGCTCTAGACAAACCTATGTAAAACACCTTATGTTTGTAAGGCCCAGATTTTAAAGAAGCAATTTTTTTATTCACCATTAAATCTTGACCACCTATAAAACATCAGTTGCTATAAAATGGATAGCTGTATTAAAATGCAGTCACAGAAACAAAGACAAAAGAGCCTATAGGAGATGGTTTAAAATGTGAAACATATACATACATAACTACTGAAAGACTGCAAAATTACAGGAAAGTCCTAAATTGAGTTCTGGCTTTCTTTGGGACACAAATTGTTTGGGGGCGAGAAGAGAAGAGGAGGACCCTCCAGGAGAGAACACATCTATGAAGAGAGGGACTGCGTCAAGGTGTAGGAGTAGTTCTAAGAGATGGAGAACAGAAAAAGCAATCTATGATGTAGGAGATGGAAGATAACACTACACTTACGACAGAATGGAGACCATTGGCCACTAGAAACAGCAAAGGGCCGCTATCAGTATATATGAAGGGATGAGCTGATAGCCTGTGCAGAATCAATGGGACCTCATCTGACCCAGAACAGCAAGGCTGAAAGCTTGGCAGCACCTACGTATGGTCTTTATCCTGTAGTGGGCAGAATGAAGCTGAGATCATGATACTATCTATCACAAAACCACCAAAAGAAAGGACAGGTTAAGTGGGTTCATCTTTATAAATGTTAGTTATTATTTTTAAGGATATAATGAATTCAGAAACTTCAATATTTTGTTTCAGAGGCCCAAACCAAACCTAGAAGCCAGAACTGCTGTAGGATTTTTTAACAATAAAAGTACCGGGGCACCTGGGTGGCTCAGTGGGTTAATGCCTCTGCCTTTGGCTCAGGTCATGATCCCGGGGTCCTGGGATCGAGCCCCGCATCGGGCTCTTTGCACGGCAGGGAGCCTGCTTCCCTTCCTCTCTCTGCCTACCTCTCTGCCTACTTGTGATTTATCTGTCAAATAAATAAATAAAATCTTAAAAAAAAAAAAATAAAAGTACCTAGTGCTCTAGGAGGCAATCAGCTCTTCTTGGTTTTAAAAGATGGCTATATTTAACTATTACTCCCTTCTTTTTAAACCCAATATACTTAAATACGGTGGGCACTTAGAAACTCAGATGAATGCTCTTGAAATGAATTTCATGATGTGATTTAAAGGAATCGATACAAGTATATAAAACTCTAAACTTTTACATGCAGATGCAGATATACTCTGAATAATATGTTTGTGGCTTTTATAATCTGATAGTAGACAGGATATATTTCTTTGGCTGGGAGCAAACCATTTTTCCATAGCCTTGTATTATGAAGTAGGGTCCTAAAGGTACAGCAAATTTACTGTGTTTAAGACAGAATTCCCCTTTCCTAGTTTTTCTGCCTGTTAAAGTAGCCACCTAAAAATTACTGTTTTGAAGAATTTTCAGAATGAAAAAAGTACTTAAGAATTTACTCTAATTTTATAATCTTGGATACAAAGAAGCTGGCTTCATATATCAGTCCTTTTAAGTTCTTTTTCAGATTACGTATTAGAAGTAATAATAACAGCTATTACTTTTATCACATCTACTATGGGTCAGGCACTGTCCCATATGATTTATACCAATTAACTCATTTAACACAGAAACATCTATAAAGTATGTATTATCACCATTCCCATTTTATAGATGAGGAAACGGAGGCACAGAGAATTACTTGCCAAAGATGACAAAACTAGGGAGAAGAGAAACGAGGGGTTCAAACCCAGACGATCTGTGCTTTTAACCTTCATGCTGGACTTCCTGAGGTTTTAGACAGTAATGAGAAATTCTATAATTCAATTATATGACAATCATAAAGCTTGCTGGCCAGTGGAATTTTAAAATACCAATTTCCCCACCAATCTACCTGAAGCAGGGGTGGTATTAATTGGCCAAACTCAGAAGTCCTGAGCTCCTTTATGAATGGTCAACTCGACTTCTCATTCCATTTAAAACAAACAAAAAGCCTCTTTCTGAAACTCTTACCAAAAACATCATGAAAGTATTTTCAAAATTTCATACATTCTCATCACAATATCCAAACATTCAAAAAAGGTGTGTGTGTGTGGGGGGGTGCATTCCTATTTCAAAGAGTTATGCCCAGTCTCTTGATATTAGTCCATCACTGGATACTTCTTTTAATTCTAACAGTATAAAGAATTTCTTGAGAAATACAGAAGGAAAGCACACAAATACAAGATAAACTATAGGAAGATTCTAGAATAGTACACAGCCAGTAAAAAGAAAGTAATCTAAAGGAAATAAAATGTCAGGAGCCAAGAGAGAGTGATATGAACAGCATACTGAGAGAAAAGGGGAATCGAGACAAAGGAGGAGAAAGGCAGCGGCACAGAGGCCCAAACCAATGCTCAGGCCCATGAAACGCTAACCAGCAGCTCCCCACCTATATGTACAAAAGCAATTCTACTTCAGTGACACTATGTATCAATTCTGATGGCATGAGCCTCTCTTGGGTGAAATTTACAATGTAACAAAACTCAAATGTACAAAGAACAAGTCATACTTTGAAAGTAGAGACAATTGTTTTAAAAATTAACTTTCTAACTTAGTACTAAAAGATCTGGACTTTTTCCTGGAAAGTGAGTTATAACAATAAAAATAAAAATCTATGAGCTCAAGGAAAAAATCTAATATTTTGAAGAGTCCTTCACGATACCAACCTGTTTTTGAGTTGAAACAACATTATGGGCTTAGTGTGTACTCCATTTTAAAAATTGCTCAAGAGGCTGTTCAAAATAGCCTTCATTTAATATCTAGGGAAAACTCTCCAAAACTCAATTAGGAATAGATTAGTCATGTTCTCTTACTAATCCCTCACACTGACTTAACACTACGGATAGATTTCAAAAGTGAGAGGGGGGAGTGAAGTTTAACAAGCACAACAGAGTGGTCATGGAGGTTATGTTCTCCTCTGTCCAGTCCCCAAATGCAATTTAAAAATTCTCAGAGAAGGGGCGCCTGGATGGCTCAGTGGGTTAAAGCCTCTGCCTTTGGCTCAGGTCATGATCCCAGGGTCCTGGGATTCAGCCCTACATCGGGCTCTTTGCTCAGCGGGGAGCCTGCTATCTCCTCTCTCTCTCTGCCTGCCTCTCCGCCTACTTGTGATTTCTGTCTGTCAAATAAATAAATAAAAATTAAAAAAAAATTCTCAGAGAATGTGGATGTGTGTGTGTGTATTTGTGTGTGACTAAACACTGCCAGTGTTTCCAAGCTAGGGAGGTAACCAAGGAAATATTTTGAACTAAAGATATCTCCTATAATATTATTCTGAAGTTCTGCAGGTCTCATTTGACCTCTGTAGCAGCTGCAGGGAATTAAGAGAATTGAGCTAAAAGAGACATGGGTAATGTAACTGCAGGATACAGAGATCTACATGTACATAAAGATACAGACATAGCACTAGTTCTTATCTATACACACACTTGACATACTCGATGACACACTCTCCGGAGGCAGAAATGAGACTCATCAGCCAGTAATCTCTGGTCTTTTCTTTACACATCAACGTATTCAACTCCAAAACCTAGGAGAGAACCTTCAAAAACACTTCATGTGAAATCAGTGTGGTCCATGATTATAAACCACCAGCTGTCTCAGAGTCACAGCGCAGCCCCCACAAAAACAAAACTCACAGGCTTCAAGGCTAGGAGGAGGCACACAATGAAAGGCCACGCCGATTGCTTAAACTTGCACACTGTGTGATTCTTGACAAGCTACCTCTCAAGTTGGGATGGTTTTTTAAAAGGTAGCCTGTGGTTCTGTGGCCACAATGAAGACTGTTTATTAAAAGAAAAAAGTCAGAATACAAACAGAAAGGAAATGCTTGTAGTCTTTGAATATTACAATCTCCAAAAACGTAAAGCCAAAGCAACCTCGTATGACCAAAACTAGGAATTCATAAAGCATCATCAGAAATAATGTAATTTGGGTACTCCTAAGAAGTTTTTTAAAACCAACTTTATTCTTTTAGTTAACAGGGAAACTAAACCTATTGTCCTTGAGAACAATATACATTCGCATCACCAGAATGTATATGCAACAGTGGTGATGATATGACATGTCCTATATTCTGGGTGCTGCAAATAACTCACTTAGGCATGAAGTCCCATTAGTGGCTGAACTTTTTCTTTGACAGTAGTAGACAGTAGATAATCCTAATCCTGTCAGTTAAGGGGCCATCTTGTGCCAGGGCACTAGCTGGGGCCCCTGTCTCTCTTCTCCAATAGATCAGAAGCTCCTCGAGGGAAGGGAGGAAGGATTTTATTCCTTTATTATGTTGCCTAACACAATGCCTGGCCCATAGTAAACGTTAAATAAATAAGTACTGACTCAACAAATCAGCTCAATAAAGCAGGTTAAACCAAACTCTTGGACTCCTAAAATTTTATTTAGTTTAAGACTTTTGATTTTTGCTGACCCTGGGTGGTTACAGATACCAGCTTCATTTGTCCTGAACAGAGCTATCGTGATTAACCAATTTTTGTTCACAATAAGGAAATAAAAAAACAGGATACTTAATCAACTCTGCTCTAAATAGTTTTACATGGACTGGTGTTGATTCAAATTAAACCTATTTTCATTGCTTGCCTTAATGTATCCTAACAAATGCACATTCATCTTTAAAAACAAGCTTTAGAATAATACCTAGTGGGTGAAGTAAGTGACTTGGAATCTTTGTATAACACTTATTATGGTAATAAGCATTCAGTATTCAGGGATGAGCCGGAATCCACAAACCTAAAGCACAAAGGGAACTTTATTGCTTAGGAATAATTTTAATAAAAAATATAATATGATCAATAGCCAAGTAATAGACAAGTTTTTAATTTTTGATAATCAGCCAGGGGTGATAATGAGGCCAAAGTCATGAACACATGTGTAATTAGTTTTGTTTGCAGTGCAGACTGCGCCCTGAGTGAGTTGACAGGTGTGTGGCTAAACAAATAAGAAAAAGAGATGAGCGAACACAGACAGACACAAATCCATCTCCACTAAGTTTACTCAGATGGCACCCACGTGTAGTAGCCACCAGTTTAAATGGTGATACCTTGTGATTAATTGAGGAGAAAGTTCACAGGCTACTCAAAAATTCTCCCAGGTTCAGGATTTCTTTCCATGTATCTGCGACTATATTCTACTTATAAGCTCAACATTCTCCATATATCAATATTAGATATGCTTACATATTAAGCATTCCATTTCTAAAGCTCGACTATATTAGCAGTCACATTAGAACTAATAAAAGCTTTACAGGGTCCTAAAGCCAATATTACATTATATGTTAACTAAGTAGAATTTAAATAAAAAAAATAAAAATTTGAAAAAAAAAATTTTTAAATGAAGGCCTTACGCAATCTAGGTTAAGGTCAGGTCAGCAGAAGAGTGTTCCCTTCACTGCTCATTTTCAAGTGCCAGCTAGCAGACTATAGAACCATTAGGTCTCTCTTCCTGGGTAAGTGTTTTATGAAAATAAAAGATACAGCTGGAAAACAGGCCGTCTTAGAGACTGTGTCATCAATTAAAACTCAGACAACACATCCAACACCGTTTGGCAGCAGAACTCCCTGGAGAATTGCTGCCGCCACAGAAGCTGGCAGCGCCCGGAGATTCTGTTCTGGCACGCTGGGGGCAGGGTGCAGCGAGGCGTGCTGTGCAGGGGCACAGGTCACCGCGACACAGGTGAAACCCTGGCCCGGCCTCGAAGCTCTGCCCTGAGCCCAGCATTACCTGCAAAGAGGAGCCAATGTGTGGCGACCGCCTCTGCATTGGCCAGTCGGCGGGCTTCCGCACGGAGACACAAGAACTATGGGGGATGTCCAGTGTTTATGGCTCTAGAAGGCCCTGCACACCCTTTATTATTGCCAAGACCCCCCGAACGTGAAATGGGCACGAAGAGCGTGAGCACTCTCCGTCCAGTGTGTCCACCCAAGGGAAAAGTACCTAGCGCCACCGGGTCCGGGTTGACGGGGCTCTGCTGCCGGGAGTGGCCGCCGCCGCCGCCGCCGCCTTTCTTCAAGTCCTCAGCGTCGCTGTAGCGCCGGATCCAGTAATTCAGCTCCTCGCGGTCGGCCTCCTGACACCGCCGCAGCACGGTGAGGGACCGCCGTGTCTTCTCCACCATGTCCATGATGCAGTTCAACAGCTGTGGAAGGGGCGGGCGCGGGGGAAGAACACAGCTGTCACCACCACCAAATGGCTCGGGCGGGCAGCGAGACAGACCACCGCAGGACCAGGAGGGACGCCATGGCTGTCCCCAAGGCTTCCTTCCATCTAAGTGTTTTCAAAGGTCAGACCTGACATTGAGGCCCGACTGAGGAGTAAACTCAGTGGGAATGAGAGTAAAACGTGGGAGGCGTGAACATGACTCAGGACAGAGATTTCGGCTGAAGGCACACAGCCAAGTTCCCAATACTAATCCCATTAGTGTATAAACCAAATGACCCGTTTGCAATAAAACAGGAACCCACGGATCTGGCTTGGAGGACTCCTTTCCACGACCTCACACTTCTCTTACATCAGTGCCTTTGATATTAATGTAAAATCAAATCCTGCATGTATTGCAAATATTCCCACTCATTACTTTCTTCAAGGATAGCACCCTCAAAGCAACCCCACCAATTTCTCTTTTATCATAGAAGCCCACTCCAGTTGTTTTGGAAACATATTTTAACCTAAATGATTACCGATATCTTACATGGTCAAGATGTTTCCATTCCTCTGCCCATTCTCTGTCTGTTAGTCTGTGATCAATCATTTCTTCTTGACGTGTGCCATGCAACCCTACAAACGTAGAGAAGAAGGCTGAATCACCCTACAGTGTTCGGGACATAATCCATACGCACACAGGCACTTAGCAAAGACTAAACTAAATGATGTGAAAATGTATTTGATTTTTTAATGGAGACGTAAGTCATACTCACATTCGCAATTACCTAATGGGCTCTTCAAAGAATGATAAAACGTTAAAACTAGGAAGAACGTTGCAGGTCATATGGTCGGAACCCTTCATGTAGGAAGAACAGGGAGTAAAGTGACACCAAGCACTGAGTCAGTTATCCATATCATGTTCCCAAATTGAAAACATAAATATATACTAACTCTTAATAAATATGAGAAACCACAACGAGACATTAAGTGGTTTCAAAGTGCAGCTTTCTAGCATTAAAAATAAAGACAGCATAAATCACTTTACATGGTAGGTATATGCTTTTCTAAAATGAGCATGGTAAAATTTTTCCCCATTTCAGCACAGGCAAATGAACACAACTCTACTGTGTATACCTCCATGATGAAACTAGGCCATGAAGAGAGGGCTTGCAAAATATGAAAGCAATGTATACTCATTTGGTTTACTAAAAAAAAATTTTTTTTAAAGAAATAAACTGGACATCACTTAGGAGAAAATGCAACATACCAGATGTAATTTTGGACAAAAATCTTTTTTTTTTTTTTAAGATTTTATTTATTTCGAGAGAGAGGGAGAGATCACATGTGTGCAAATGCGGGGAGGGGCAAAGGGAGAGGGAGGGAGAGAATACCAAGCAGACTCCCTGCTGAGCACAGAACCTGACCCCAGGCTCAATCTCACAACCATGAGATCATGACCTAAGCCAAAATCAAGAGCTGGCTGCTTAACTGTCTGAGCCACCTCTGCACTTAGCTTTGGACAGATAATCTTAAATCCAATCCAAGAAACCAAAAACCCCAATTTGTAATCTATAGAGTTAAGTATTAATGCTCTTCAGCATCACAATTAAGGTACAACTCAAAAAGGTAATGTGGAAGTGCTTATCAACCGAGCAACAACAGCCATGACCGTGGGCAGTGAGGTAGGATGCTCATCAAGACAGAAAACAAACGTGTCTCCCTGAGAGGACAGGGTGGGAGGCTATGAGCAGAGACACCCAGATTGTAGTGCTCCTCTTACAAATTCTTAGTTTCCACTACAAAAGAAAGGCATTGAACTATGGCAATATTTTCTACTTTAAATGATTAAAACCCCTTTTCAGTTATGGTTTACTAACCGTTACTCTGAATAGCAAATTAAGTCTGACATGGTGTGGGCTTCTAGGCACCTAGGTAGGCTCCTTCTCAAGAGGGCATCATGTGGGAGTTAGAGGACAATGAGACTTCTGAGATACTGAATTGCACTTTCTGTGGAAGCAGAGTGGTTAGAAGTCCCTCTTTTACCTGATATAGAGAAATAAAGATGATGAGTCACATGACTCTTCTTAACCAACCATGAAATGCAATTTAATTTATAGCCGATGGAGACACACACACACAGTGTTTTCTCAGATTAAATAAAAAGCTAAATATAAATCACTTCACATCATTCTTGTCTAATTAGAACATGTTCAGAGATACATTTTTAAAGTTAAAATGGTCAATGCCACCTATTGGTAAAAAAGTAAAATTGCAAATATGTGTTAATAATTTGCATAATAGAAAAGACATTGGGGGAAAAGAATATTTAGTTATTACTCTGTCTGTTGTGACTATTTCAAGTTGAAATGTGTGCAAATATGTAATTTTTGTTGACTTATTTGTTGCTTATGTTTTAGGAAATAAAAACACTACCACTGAAATGAGTCATCACAGAAAACAACCAGAGAGTGATGAAGATATAAATATGGCATTGACTTTCATAATGGAGGCATCTTACTATTTGGTTTTGAGGACCAAGAACTTTAGAGGTCTCGAAAGTTTCAGGAGCACCTGGGTGGCTAAGTCAGTTGAGCATCTGACTCTCGATTTCAGCTCAGGTCATGATCTAAGGGTCATGTGATTGAGCCCTGCATCAAGCTTCATGCTCAGTGTGGAGTTTATTTGGGATTGTATCTCTCCATCTGCTCCCAACCCCCACTCACATGCTCTCTCTAAATAAATATTTTTTTTAAAAAGTTTCAAAAATTCAGCAGATCTAAGTCAACAATGATATAAGCTCTAACGCCAGGAGGAATATTAATGAACCATAGGATGCCTGTGGATAATGAGATTCCAACATTTGTGGAATACTGCTAAGTTTCAACTCGTTAAAAAAAAAAAAAAAAGTACATTAGAAACATGTTTGAGCCCAAGTACTTGGTAAGAAAATATATAATTTGCTGCTTCTGAACTCTGAAAGTCATCTGTTAGAAAGAATCAAATCTCTAAAAAGGAAAAACTAAATCAACTCAAAATCTTACATTTATTAATTTCTATTTCAGATACTTCAATATTCATCACCACACAATTTTCATTTATATTCATAATACCAAAGGGATATACTAGGGGGAAAGTAACTCATAATCATTAAAGAGCACATTTCCATTTGTGGGCAATTTGACAATAATATTGAATACTAACTGGTTCTTACAGTTTAGAAGATTTTAGCTAACTAGACTAAAACTCTGAAGTTTATTTATAAACTAATGCTGTTTGTAAAGGTATTTTATTAAAGGACTCTAGTGAGTGTATGTCTCTACATAATAGGCATTTATAAGTCATACTAGACTAAGTATACATTTATGACAATTTTTATATTCTCAAAATGGCAGCCTAATGTAATACCACCATTTGTTACTCATACATCAAGATTTTATTTTACACTAACACACACTAAACTGGGCCAGACTTTAGGGATGGTTAAGTAGTTGCACATATTTATAGAGATTAGCACTATTAGTTTTATAAGCTAATATAATTAAAAGGTAAGAACATGGTCTGAAGAAAAATCATATAAAACCAGTGGGTACAGATATAACTCATAAAGGGATATTTTACATTACCAGATGAAAACATAATCATTGCACAGAAGCCTAATTACTTCTTTGCTGATTACTTTATAGTGCACTGGAACTAATATTTTATAAAATAGCATTTGCTGCCTAACAAAGAGGCCACTTCCCAGCACCTACAAGAGCAGGATATCTTGAATTCATCTTACAATGACCTGGTGAGTCCACTTCTACTTGGAAAATGAGGAATCATGCTTTGGGGGCCTAACGTCATAAAAAAATGGCAAGCCCTTGACTTGACTTAGAATGAGGTTGTAACCACATTTGATTTGGGGGGGGGGGGCGTCAAAATATTGATCCAGGCTGAGAAATGACATAACCACTTTTTAGAGCTCTTCAGAAATCGTACCTGGGAGAACATTAGACAGACTGGTTATTAAGAAAGCACAAATTATATGCTTAGTCATTTGTCCAGCACAATATAGAAAGGTAGCAAAGGCCGTTGTGGGAAGCAGAACTACTTTTTGACTGTCTCACAACCAGGGCCTCAATCATGGCCCCTCCCCTCACCCTGAGCCTCCTTTCCGACTTTCTGAACATTTGGGGGGTTACATGGAAAAAAGGCAAAAAGATCCAAATACAGCAGCCCTGTTTGCTAGCAACTATAGTGAAAGCTTACATAAACTTCTACTCATAACACTACCTCTGTCTCTGGCTAAAAACACCGTGCCTGCTACCTGAGCACTGCGGCTGTTCCCGGAGTTCTGCATCCCCAGCCCCGTGTTCTCGTTTTCCACTTAGGCTTTCTTCCCTGCTCTTTCCACCACCCTGCCCACCAACTCTACCAGCCAGGCAAGTTCAGCAGCAATTAGCTGACTAATGAAGTCCTGCTGGTAAGTGGCGTGGACACAGGAGATGGAGAAAGAAGAAAGGATTGACGGTTGCTCTCAGTTTATGAATAGCTCGAGTTGCTAAAATCAAGCATTACAAGAGCCTGGAACAGTGCTCTGATGCTCTCCCCTGACCCCTGATCTCAGGGTATCCAATCTTACCTTATTCACTTTCCCTCTTATTTTGCATGTTCTTTATAAGGCCATGTCTCCTAAATGCTTCCCTCTTCAACAGTTTTATGTAAAGAACGAATGAACACAGGCAAATGGATCACATGTTTCCCTAAACTCATTCTTTCTTTGGCACTTTGATCTATGACACAAAACTGTCAATATTAAATTTAATCACTGTCACTTGCAGGTGAAGAAAGTACCAAACCATTCCTCAAAGAACATCTGTTGCTTTAAGCCTGAGACATCGTGCCTCTCATGTTTTTCAAATACAGAGTACCGCGAAGACTGGAAAAACCAAACTGAACCCTAAGACTGTCTGAAATAAAAGTACAATGAAAGAAAAGGAACACCTTAACATTTTTAAAAATGTTTGTGGCAGACAGGCTGCGTATGAAATCTCTAATGTTAAAAAAATAATAATAACCTAAAAATTCACTTTGCATTTGTTGAGGACTTTATATTAATTTAGGTGCCCCTTTCCCCCAAAAAGAAAAAAAAAAAAAATAGGCTGCTGTCCTAAAGACCGTAAGTAATTAAGAGAGAGAAAGCACAGCTGTTAAAAAACATACTCATACTAACCAACTGTTCTCATAAAGGAGACGACATAGAGAGAAGAGAATTTTTACCCCTATCACACAGATTTCAAGCCTCAAGTTCAGTTGAGAAGTAATGACGGGAGTCTTCAAGCATCCAATGCCATAAGAAGTGAACAGATTCTTCAAGCTTACCCATAGGTCTGTTTCTGTCCCTGAGGTCCCTGTGGCTGGGGTGTCGATAGGAGTCCCTGTAGTGGTGGGCAATGGCCATATCATCCAAACGGTAATGCTGAGGTGGAGGTGGGGTGGGGTGAGGCAGGCCATTGGGCTGGTAGGATAAGCCGTTATTTGGACTGTACCGCTGGCCTGGGCTAATAGTGCATGGTCGCTTGCTTGGATGTTCTGAGTGCAAAGGCTCTCTGTCAAAGCCATTTTCTTTGGTTCTAAAGGGGGAAGAAAAAGTTTCATCATGTTATTCAGAAGCCAGCATAGTTCAGACACTCACATTTGAACTTACAATATAAACAGAGTATTTATTTATTGGCCAGAAACTTCCTAAACTTGGCTTCCCAGAAGACCTGTGGGAATTCACTGGAACCCGTGCTGAGGCCTAAGTCATCGCAAGACCGCACACATGAGAAAATGGGTTCACGCCTCACCAAGCTGGCAGATATCTTTCTGGTTGTAGCTCGCATGTGTGGTGAGGTCACAACTAAGAGTACTCATACTTTATTACTGAAGTAAGAGTAATCTTACTTAATCTCCCTCCCTAGCTAGCATATTTATTAAAAAACAAAACAAACAATAAAGAAAAAAAGTACTTGATTTCAAACAAATTATCCTAAAACTAAATGGTGTTTGGTGAAGATTCATCAAAGTGTTTGGTATGGCATTCCTCTCTTGATGAATTCTGAAGGAATTCCTATTCCATTTATCCAACCCGGCATCTGATTTTCATGTTGGAGAACATCTAAGAGCTAGCTGTGTGGTCCCATACAATAGCTACATGCGGCCATTTAAATTTAAATGGAAGCTAATGTAAATTCAGTTTAAACCTGGTTCTTCATGGGCAGTAGCCACATCTCAGGTACTCACCATCACAACCTGTGGCTATGGCATTGGATTGCACATATACGGTGCATTTCCATCATCACAGAAAGTTCTATGGAAAGGGCTGATCATACTGAGCTAACACAAGGAAGCAACGCAACATCTGGGACCCGGACACTGCCTTCCCCAGCAGCCATTAAGAGCTACCTGGAAGTCAGCCCCCTTAAAGTGGAGAAGGCTTGCCCAGGGAGCCTCTGTGACCTTCCTCAGGTGTCTGGGCAGGATGGGCACACCCTGACTGCATTTCATGATGGGATACACAGAGCTTTAAGCTTGGCTTTCAGAAGGAATATGGTATATGAATGAGGCCCTGATAACTAATCACTGCTCCTACATTCTTACACAGAAATGGGGCTAAAGAAGTATTTGGGGTCTGGATAGAAACTTACTCAATATATTCTTAGAAACTAACGCAATATATTCAGGAAAATAGGAACCAATCAAATCCCAACTTTGACCGAAATCACAGCTCCTACGCTAACTATTTCCTTTGTATTTGGCTCTCCTCACAAGACTAGCACTCTAACCTTAGACCAGTGATAATATCTACTTTCCCAGGAAACGTCTCCATGAGAAACTCTACCAAGTCACAGTTGCTGCAGACTTCCACTTGCCTTTTTTATTTTAAGTTGGTAACAATAGCATAGAGGCCTTTTAAGACACTTTTCCTAGTTTCTTAAGTAGAGTCTAGGATATGCTCTCTGATAAACACCAGAGGCATCTGCATGGAAACTAACTCAACAGAGATATGGAGATTAGAGCATTAAGACTCTGCCATGAACCACCCCATACATCCCTTTAGGGTAGAGCCCCAGTGACAATGTATACACACCAGATGGAGAAGGATAGAGGACGTAGAGACAGAAGGCCCAAGCACACAAAGAACTAAGAGAAGCTCTGCAGAGTTGAAATGTGAAATAATATATGGCCACTACCTGCTGAAGAGAGAGGCACAGTACTAGCGACAGGAACTGAGCCAACGTTGGAAATGGCAGCAGGGCATGGTCCCCGCGAGACTAGCAGCCAAAAGTCAATGCTGCTTCCATCCAAGTAGGTGTCTGATACATACAGGCTCCATACATCTTGATCACTGATATCAGACTAAACGCCCAGTGTACCTCAGACACTACCTGAATACACTGTTGAAAATAATTTTTAAAAGTGAAAGGGAACAATCTAGCCACCAATTTATCTTCTAAGAGTAAATTTGACATTCTAATCTTTATTTTTATATCCTGTATATTTCTGAATAAAACATCTCAACATTCAATGCACATCACCAGCATAAATCAGTTGATAAATACTGAAGACTATTAGTAGCTATGAACATAATGCTGACACAGCACCTACCTTACAGGCAGGGTGGTGTAGTGGAAAGAGCACTGGACTGGGAATCAAGAGACCTGAGATCTAGTCCTGGCTCTTCCACGACTAGCTGTGTGACCTTGGGCAAGCCACTTAACCTCTCTGGACCTCAGTGTGCTCATCTGTAAAATGAAAGGGTTGGACTAGATCAGTGGTTTTCAAACTGTGCCACCTGAAGTGCTTTTACAGGATTCTGCAGGCAATGAAGAATTTTTTTCCCCCAAACATCAAAGACTTGAAGGACAAGAGGAACCCACTGAATTTTCTGTTTTGCAAGTTGGGGTTCAACCTAAGGTTTCACTTTAAAGGACCAGATCTGTTGCTAAAACCAAGTTTGAAAACCACTGGACTAGATGATTGCTGAGGTCCCTCCTAGTTTGAAAACTGCGGTTGAATTATTCTGTATTTACATCCAAATGGCCTAGTTAGGACATCATGGTTATAATCGAAACACACAGGCTGAATGCTTCGCTGGCCAAATTCTGTCAAAGTCAACCACTTTAGCCAACAGAGAACGTCTCTGTTCTTTGCTTTGAACAATTATTTGTAGCGTGTGTGTGTGTGTGTGCGCGCGCACACACGCAGAAATAGAAAATATCCTCTAAATATCTTATAGCAGCCCCTGTTGCATTTCTAAATATGCAAACATCTCTGACCCAGCTGTCAGACCACCTTGATTTACTGGTTTTGCCTCTCTTTGTTCAATAACAGCAACATACAACATTGGAAGAATTCTTGTAATTTTCAAAGTGGCTGGATATATGTTACTTACCTTCACCCTCATATCCGCTGTCTGATCAGTGTTATTACTTCAGTGACCCATTATTATGAAATAAGAGGTTTTTTTTCCCCCCTAAAACAAGGACAGTAATATCCCCAAGCAGGGCGAGGTCCCGAGTGGGTCCTGTCATTTCTATCAGGACCCTGCTGTTCTATCACTCTGCTAGCTATGGAAACAACAAAGCTCAACACCTCACAAAGGTAGTTATATTTTAACAGCAAAGCATTAAAACATTCACGGCTCATAGAAATAAAGCTATGAAAGGTCTCCTTGGTGCTTCCACAAATCACCCATGTCTGGTTATAGGGCCAACCCTATTCAAAGGAGTTATGTCCAGAAAGGTAACTAAAACATCTTAATTGCTATTTGTCTGTCTTCTTCTTAAAAAATACCAACAACTATCTACACCTCATTTACTTGAACAAATTCTAAATTAGCTCTTTTAATGTTGCCCTTTCAAAGCGTATCCGGCTGAACGAACAAATTGTCCCATCACTTTTCATTGTCCCGTACCAGCATACTCTTGAAATAACTCAAATTCTAGTGGGAAGTCCGTCATGTCTCAGAGATTTCTGAAAGGCATTTTGTTTGTTTTTTAAATCAGCCTGAGAATATTCTCTCTCCCTACCAAGAGAAATTTTCTGAACATAACCCAACCACATCAACATTTAGATCCCAATCACTTCTCAGGAATCTGAAGGCCTTTAATAATAAAGGGCCACTCAGGACTCAGCTGTGTGACCTCAGGAAGGTTAACCTCTGGCTTCAGTTTCCTGCCCAGTAAAATGGGATGAATGGGAAATAATAAACGTTAAAACAAACACAACAAAACTTTAGAGACAACCTAAGTTACATTTTATCCCACCTCAGGCTGTTTCCCCGCACCCCCAGTTCCTCAATAATGGAGGCTATGCTACAACTTTCTTTTCCGAATCAAGTCCTGCCAAGGGTCCCTTAAGCATCTGTAGCACAGTGCCTTTTGCCCATCTTGGCCTGTTCACGCCTCTGTCCTCTTGACCAGAGTCTCAGCCAAAGCCAGGGCTAAGATGCCAGCAGACTCTCACAATAAAAAGACACATATATTTATTCTTGTACTTTAGAAGTCTAGATTTAAATCTCATTTTAATGTAGTAGCTTGATGTTTAAAAAGCCCAAAGACATTAATGATTTGATAGTAAGCACACCTTCCTTCCCTTTTCTAACACATGTGATTTGTTGAGGTTTCCACAGACTAACTGGACACTGAATCAAAAGGGGGGCTAAAATCATTCTTGACATTCTTTTGTCAGCAAAAGGTCTCTTCAGGAATCATTAGGAAGCAGGGAAGTTTAGATAAAAATTTAACATGCCACCTTTCCATTGATGTTGAGTAAGGCATCTGAAATTAAATGTATTACAAATTACCCCGCTTCCTTCAAATGAAATTAGAACCTAATTCGTCATGACACCCCAGAGGGGTTTCACACTTTTTGCTCTCTCCCTGGAGGAAGTGGGATATGTAGATGGGGAAGTACAGAGAGCTGAATGACACAGGACCATCATCGCTGGGCCATATGGAAAGAAATGCCTTCAATCCCTCCATGGCTGACGCAGCACATGCTAATAATCCCTTCAGGTGCGAGTAAGATGCAGGCGGTGTTTGCCACTCCACACACACAGCCACAACACCTGGGCCTTCAAGAATTACAACAGGCAGGTTCAGAGAGCCATCTGAGTCTTCCCTCCCATGTTTCCCAAAGCTTGCCACCTGCTCAACTTGCTACTGGCTGTCCCCACGCATTTTCTGATTTCTGGCCACTGCAAGGTTCTCCATTCTCCTGCTCCTGCTATCTACAACTGTGCTTTCCCTTTCTAACCTGTTATCTATAAATTCCAACTGGAACCCTCCAGTTTTTTCTGGTCAGTGAGCCAATCATGGCATTCTGTTCCTGGCACGCATGGCTAATTTCATTGTTGTGGGTATTTCAGAGATACATCTTTTAAAACAATAGAAAGCAAGATAGTCATCAAGAAAGCAAACAAGCAAGACTCTTGAGAGAGAGACCATTTGGTATACTACTGAAAATGACTGCATTAAATGCTTAACTTTATTTGTTAAGCATTTGTAGGATTGTTGGCATTGCTGTGTGTGTTGTGTGTGGGGAGTGTGTGTGTGTGGGGTGTTTTGCTTTGTTTTGGTTCAGACACCCAGTATGTGTAATACATTGCCCTAAACTTTCCTGGGAATAAAGGATGCCCAAGATACAATCCACGATGCCCCAAAACCCTCTCCGTAAGATAATCATTTAGTACTAGACTTAAATTCTTTTTGGAAGAGTGCTGGCAAGAAATCTTCACTATAAACACAATTTAATTAGAGATGTAAGGTTTCTATACATTCATGAAGGACCAGAATTTGGCACATTGCATAAAAACAGTACAAAAGTGGATCGGGACACTAGAAGGAGTAAAGATCACTCCACAATGGGCGCTCAAGAGAGCAGGGCTGTGGAGCTGGCTTCAAGTTTGGGCACTGCTAATTGCTGGCCGTATGAACTTAAGACAGTTTAACTGCTATGCGCCTCAGTGTTTTCATCCACAAAGGACAATGACTGTCTCAGAGCTACTAAGGACCATCTGAAAAAACCCACATGAAGAGCCTAGCCTGTATTTGGCATTCAACAACATAATCAAATCAGTTTGTTTTCAAGGTGGGGCATTCAGCGGCTGGTGGTGTAAGAGTCATTATTATAAGATCACAGACACTCGAGTCAGAGAATGAGGGGTCAGAATCCCACCCGTGTGCCTCTTAGAAGCCACGTGACCTCAGACACATTCTCCAGCCTGCCTCTATACAATAGGCCTGGTAGAAAATAAAGCACTAGGTATACAGCAGGCTCCCCTTATCTGTGGTTTCACTGTTCCCAGCTCCACTTCCCTAGGCAACCTCAGTCCAGGAGCAGATGACCCTCTTCCTCACATAGAGTCTGCAGGCCGGCAGCAAGCAGCCTAACGTGACATCACACCACCAACGTCATTCACGTCACTTCATCTCATCACACAGGCATTTTATCATCCCACATCATCACAAGAAAAGTGAGTGCAGTGCAGTACAAGAAGGTACTTTGAGAGAGACCTAACTTTTTTTACAGAACATTGTTATAACTGCTCTATTTTATTTTTGTTGTTAAGAACATGATGCCTCATTTATAAATTAAACTTTATCACAGGTATGTATATATAGGAGGAAACACAGTATATATAAGGTTTGGTACTATTTGTGGTTTTAAGGCACCCACTGGGGGTCTTGGAACCAATGTATGCCCCACAGATAGGGGGGAGGAATTACTATATATTATGTCAGTTACTTAGCATGAGGCTTGGCACATCTTAAGTGCTCAGTAAAATAGTAACTACTTTAAATATTTATAATTGGGAAGATTTCATTCAAATAGCAGATACTACCTCAGTTAGCCTATAGAGTATGAGTAGAATGATGACATACAAGAACCAAGGCACTGAGCAGAAACCATCAGTTAGAAAACAAACGAAAGCATGAAGAGTATTCAGCAGGAGGCCAGACCCTAGGGGAGCAGCAAGAAATAAGACTAGCCAAGTTCACATGGAAGTTGGTGTGGAGAGGCCAAAATGTCCTCTACAACCAGGCAAGTCTGATCATGTAAATGCAACTGAATGCTATTTCACTAGAATACTTCATGATTGATCTGACTATATAAAAAAGTCATTTCTACAGGAATGATTACTCACTTTGTGCAACCAAAAACTGCGTAAAAGATGCAAAACGAAACAAGAGTATAACATAAATTCCCTACATTTTGTCACAGAAAACTGAATGCAGTAGACAATACAAATCTAATTCTGATTGGCATAGTCAATTAATCCTATAATTTGTTGTAAGTGTATCTACTTTTTCTTTTTAGAAAGACAAAAATATTGAAACCTCATTTATGTTACAGAAACGGAAAAATGGGCCTCGCAGTTTCAGCAGCTGTGTGCTGTGACGACCAATCTTATATATTCAACCACACAGTTTCAAAACGACTGCCTTCTGACCCTCTAACCTTCAATGTTTTTTAACTTACTAAACCAGGAAACCTGGCTGACTGTGGATCCTCCGTCATTAAAAAGATCTATAAGCCCCCAGAATATTATACTATTGCATTTACCCACTTGAGCAATTATGCAGCAGAAATAAATGAGGGAAAGTAAGGGGGAAAAAACCCTCCAGTTTCTAGTTGAGCTTTCCTTATTTAAACTGCACATCAAAACATATTTTGTGCAACTGCAAGATTTCAGGTCTGTAAACATGCTGGTTTTACCCCTAAGAAGCTTCGTGACTTTAAGCAAGTTTGTTGGGCCATAATTTCTTCAAGCGCTGGCCTGGTAGATCCATAAGATCCCTCCCAGCTGACGAGCTTCAGAATTCTAAAGGTCAAACAAGTCTTTTCAGAAAATAGTATTTAATTCTCGAGGGAGGAGGAAATACATATTAATGCAACTGTGTGGCCTACCTAATAAAGTTTAGATGTGTTAAGCTGAGAGCGATTTAGAGCATAGTTCTATTAAAATGATGATAAATGAGAAGAGGATTAATATTTCACATCGATCATTTGAAACAGTAAGGGGTAGAGGTAGAAACAGTGTTACCCATACAAACCCAAAGATCATTCAGTTTGATTTCTTAAACAAGGAAGATTCTCTAAGTCAGAAAAGCACCATTAACAGATGCAAACATAATATTAAAGATGAATTTTAACAAAAAGCTGCAGGATCAAAGCTGTGAGAAAAGACAGACAGCAATGATGATTAACACGAGTGTTTTCACCTTCATAATTCCTACGCATTTTGTAGTCTCTAAAGAATGCAGCCTTCTCTAATTGCTCCTTCCCTCCTCACCCCATGTGAAAGTGTGAGTGTCTTCACGACTGTCATGGCAAAAAGTTTTAAAGAGTGCTCTTAGCTTCTAGTCTTATCTTTGAAAGCGGTCACTTCATTTAATCAGCACCAGGAAGGTTCCTATCCCCTTTGTCACCTTCTCCCAACACAGAATGACAAAATCAAGGTCTACTATAACCAATCAACTCTTAAATATGAGCAAAGAGTAGAAATCGGAATTTTCTATTTACTTTCCTTAATATCTTAGGAAAAAATAACATGATTTTAAAATCAAAATTATCTTTTTCTAAGTTGAGTTCTATAGTATTCTACCACAGACCTACAAATTTGGCATAGTTCTTCAGAAACTCACCCTGGAGATATTTTAAAAAGAAAGTGGAATAAATTTTACTCTTTCTTACAGGGGAAAAAAAAAGATTCCATAGATTTCCCTCAGAGTCTTCATTTCTCTGTAAATAACAATAATGTTTAAAAAAAGAAGGAACGGAAGCAATGGCAATCATATTTAAGGATGAGAAGGAAGTTAAACTTGTCACAACCCCTCCCAGAAACGTATGATGACTGTTTCGTAGGGTAGATAGGCAATCGTCACAGAATTTAAGCCCCCAAAGTTGTAAACAAAATATAGAGCGCTCTTTTGTTCATGACATGTCATGAACAAATTACCAAAATGTGTTTTCTCCTCAGGTGTCAGTTTTTCCCTCTTTTAGTGACTGATGGTTCCCAGTGTTATTACAGAAACAGATTGATCTTTTTAATGAGCCAGTTTAATAGACTCCAAAATCTCACCGTGGCTGCTCATCCATGTCAGACCATATGTACCAACAAAACATTCAGTAAAACAAAAAAAGCTCTGCTGTCAGACAGCTCCATACTCTATAAAATTTCATATAGTAGATCTGGATATACAGATAAATAACCAGAGGAGAGGAAAATGCATATGCAAACAAGATGCAGAAAATATATGCAAAAAAGTACTGTAGAGACCCATATTTTCTTGGCTCTGATCATATTCCCACAAGATACCAATGTATTTACACAACATATTCTCATTACCCGTCCTCCTAACTCTAAGGAAATCCATTTGCCATCCTTCCATTAAAACACACACTTCAGGGTTCCACTTGAAAAAAGAATGTTCCAGTCAAAGAGCAACTGTGTGAATTCTGGCCTCCAGCAACTAACTGCCTCTGAATAACTGAAGGGCTTTTTAAAGAAAGTTCCACCTGATCAAACGCAAATGTGCATGCACACGCAGCTACAGATCCCCAGAACAAAAATGCTGATTATCCATGGAATCTACACGAAGTTTCCGTATTCAGCCTTAGTACGCTGCTGAGGGCTCGCCACAGCACCGTCCAAGCCAAGCCTGCAGGCACAACACCTTCAAATACAAAACACTGGGAAAGGAGATCAGTGGGGAAGTGCCTGGGCTACAGAGAAGGGAATGAAAGTGTTGGGTCTGCTACTGAGCAGTTGGGGTTTCTAGAACACTTCCAATTTTGCCTGTAGGATTATCTTCACATTTATCACAGCTATCCAGAGCTTTTCCTGGTACCCCATCCTCCGCCCAAATAAATGTTTTCTTCCCAACTGTCCATCCCGTCTCTAATTCTTTTACCTTATCCTTGGAAAATGGAGCTGCAACACCTCCATATGTGCACACAGTACAGGAGTTCCTGCAGGGTACGGGGGTTAGCAGCAGACAGGAAGGCACGTGTGAATCATCTATCCTAGGGCCGCTTCTTGGTTTTCAGTATCACGTGGACATGCCACTCGGACACCTGGATTAAGCGGTTGCTTTTCAAAGCTAAAGCACTAAACGCTTAAATATGACGAAGGAAAAATGGTTTGCAAAAAGGAGAAAGCAGCCCTGTTGGCAGGTTGTGTTTGGAGGCAGGTCTATAGCATGTCAGAAGTAAACTAATGTTTAACCTTTTGCTTTTGGATTTTAAACTATCAAAATGTCCTATGTTGAAAGGGAAAAAAATGCAGAGACTGTAGCATAAAAACTGCTTAACAGAGGATTATGTAATAACTGTATGTAAACTGGCTGGCTTTTAATAACATTCTGATTTGCAAAGCAGCTAATACATTTAAGGGTAGCTAAGTCGGTCACAGATAGATGTCTCTGAGTAGCTCCAAGGATCATAAGCTCCCATGAATCTGGAATGTGATTGTGCCAGAATGTTAACCTCTCAAAGGCTGTTTCACTCATGCCTGATGAAATGCAGACACAGGGTGGATAAGTAGAGAAAGGAAACAAAGCATAGGGCAAACACGTTTCTGAACACGGTTTCATTTCAATACAGTTCCATATTTTCACAAATATGATGCAAGATGCTGCTCATGAGACTTTATATTCCTATATTAGAAAATATTTGCAAATGAGGATGAGGCACGCAAAAAAATTATTTTAATAGGTACATGGGAAATTTCACGGCATACACCTTATTCAACAGCTACTTTGTAGGGCTGAATGGAGAAGGGGCTTTCGTTTACGGTTCTCGGAATTCTCAGTTCTGAGAGCAGCGTGCCTGCTGGAATGAATACTGCCTGATAAATTGTTCAACAAAGGTGCCATCTACTAGTTCTCTGACTTAATGCTAATCTTCACTCAGCTCGTCTAGCTTCCCAGAAGTTTTTTCTCAACTCCTCTAAACCCCAATTCAATAGCTACTGCACTGCATTCACTAAGCAACCCACAAAGGCCAGCTTTCCAAACCGTCCTGTTCTGAGGAAACTTGGAAGGCTGAACTTCCTCACACGGGAAGGGCAAAATACCTGGTTGGGTTGAATTCTGTAATAAGTGAGAATTTTCATCTTGACTGTGTTTCTAACAACCATGGGTGGCACTGAGCCCATCCGGATGTTATTCACCCCTTTTCCTTTACTAATACGATGGCCAAGATGAACCTGCACAACAGCCTGACTGACACGGTCTCGGTGACCTCCCAGGCCAGCGTGAGCGACCCGACGGCCTCTGGGGCAGCTCGCTCAGCACTTCAAAAGCAACAGGCCTTCGAAGCACAGATGGGAGGAAAAGGCCACGGTGGGTCCAGGGCCCTCCTCCCTCTCACCTGTCTGGAGTTCGCCTCTTCCCGTTTTCGTTCACATCGAGAAGCAGCTCTGAGGAGTCAACAGGTGAGGTGGTGCTGGCATCCAGAAGCAGCTGTTCATGCTGGGCGAGGTACTGGGCAGGGTTCTGTTTGGCCAGCCTTGCGCAGTGGAGGAGCTCGCGCTGTAGCAGGGGCAAGTTGGCCTGTGGGGGCATGACAGGAATGAGAGGTGGACCCGAAGGCTCCTGAAAACCTGTGGACCCGGTCCGCTTTTCAACCACTGGCAGAGCGCACGAACCAGCTCAATGAGAATGTCAGTCATCGACTCAGAAGCCTGAGTCCCAGGCACAATCCCCAGGACTGGGCTACGGCGTTTGCCTCGCCCTGCACCTGGATTGCCCCAGCTGTGAGGTGTCTGTCCTCTGTGAGTCACCTCAACAACCATCTTGCCTCAGTGCCCGTTGACCATCATGGGAGTGGCACTTAGTTACTTTTAAAGTCCCTTCATATTTAAACATAATGGGATCAAAAACGCAGGGCATCAGATTCCAACTCCACCCATGGGCAACTTTTGCTGTCCACAAGGAAGAGGGAAGGCCCGAGAAATACGTACACAGTTCGATTAACCTCAAGGTGAGCTCCCTACGACATTCAAACCTATCTAGTGACTTAGCCAGGCAAAAACAGGTTAATCCCATGAAATATCTTTGCTCAACTATTAATTTTTCAAAGGAAAAAATATAGAGATGAACATAAAGACGGTTTCTAATAATCATCAGATTTATACAACATTGAGGTAATGGCCTGAGTTTGGTCAGATATCCCCACTGGAATCCATGCACAAAGCACCAAATACTACTACAAAGGCAATCTGCTTTCTTTGTACCAATCCTTATTCTGAGGAAGGTCTGCAGTCCTTAACATCAGAAGAAACCTATGTACCCATCGTCCTCGCTGTACACCCAGCCTAGCACTTTGAAAAAAGACTCTCGGAACATGCCTATTGGTAGATAATTCCGGCAATCGCAAAAGTAATAAAAAGGAAAGAGATCATTTCATACACAGTAAAGCATTAAAATAAAAATCTTAGAATTTTACTCTGAAAAGTAAACCTACGCTGACATTATAAATCTAGGCTGTTGCTGTTTCTCTTTTCTATTTTTTACCTTTTGAGGGGAGGGCGAAGAGAGAGGATAGTATGGGAGAGCGAACAGCACTCACTCATCCCCAATAGCACTTAAATCTCCAAATCAAGGAAAGATCAATACCATAAATCTCTTATAACACAAGGATTTTACTTGTAGGAACAAGGTGCCAACTGCCCTGATTAACCCATTGAGTAAAAAAGTCTTTCTGAATATAGGAGGTGCCAGTTACCTCAATCTTTGGGCCCAAGAGCCTTAAAAAATGCCCTGTGGAGTCTCAGGCACAGGCACTGGGGTCGGACTCGCACCTCAAATCCATTTTTAAAAGAGTATTAATCAAGGAACTATCTCATAATAA